>NC_090925.1:956457343-956767439 GCF_040938575.1 Ambystoma mexicanum
CGCGCACCCCTGAAATACACGCGCCCAGGCCCGATCGCGTGTGAGAAACTTGTCGCGCACCTCTGGAATACACGCACATGCTCCCCCAGGCCCGATTGCGTGTGAAACTTCTTGCGCACCTCTGAAATACACGCACACGCTCCCCCAGGCCCAATCGCGTGTGAAACTTCTTGCGCACCTCTGAAATACACGCACACGCTCCCCCAGGCCCGATCGCGTGTGAAACTTCTCGCGCACCTCTGGAATACACGCACACGCTCCCCCAGGCCCGATCGCGTGTGAAACTTCTCGCGCACCTCTGAAATACACGCACACGCTCCCGAGGCCCGATCGCGTGTGAAACTTCTCGCGCACCTCTGAGATACACGCACACACTCCCCCAGGCCTGATCGCGCGTGGGCCTTCTCTGGCGCACATTTTTTTCCTGCGCAGGGACGCTACCGCCTGCTTTCGTGTGGCGGACATGTATGGGCCTGTGCGCGTCTTTGGCCGTGCGCTGTTTTTCCCTATTCGATTCCATGAATACGTGTTGCAGGCGAGCGTGTGGGCGTTCTGCGCACTTGCCTCCTGTACTTTCCCCGTGACGCCCACATTTTCACGAGTTGTTCCCCATTCTGCGTGTGACGCCCCGTGTTACGCCTACTTTTCTTATGTGCGCCGCGCTATGTGCGAATTCGCTGTGGCCTTATCGCACGGCGTTCGATGACCTGTGCACCAGCGTGCGCCAGCGTGCGCCAGCGTGCGCCAGCGTGTGCCAGCGTGCGCCGCTCACTTTTTCAGTGCACATCCCACATTTTGCGCGTGCACGGACTTCCATGAATTCATGTGCGATGTTTTCTGTGCGATAATCGCACTTGCACTGCGATTTTCGCTATTTCACTGCGAATCGCACGTTTTCGCACGCGTGCGCCGTTTTTTCGGCGCACATTGATTCCATGAATCGGCCTGTAGGTCTTCCTGGAAACACATCCCCTAGCCTTTTATGTAATATATTCTCCAAATGCAGTCAGTATGACATTAACAAACTTACTGTCTTCTTTGACAGTTGCAGTGACCACCTCTGTCCTGAAAGGCAGTGGCGTGTGAATTTGAACATGCAACCCAGAAGAAGACTACTCTCCACAGCCAACAAAGTGCAATATTGTCGTAGAGGTGCACCTCTTACTAACACAGTGCAGTGTTCTTGTATATCAAGGTACACAATTGCATCAACCCACTGGTATTTGCTTCATGTTTACTCATTGCACCTCAGCAGTTGCTCACTTTGTGGTATCATGTCACCGCCATTATATTAACTCCCAAATAGCAATATATGTCATGTGCAATCCACTCCTGAATTGGCTCAGTACGCATGGATACTGGTGGCGCACCACCATCTTCTTCCATCTTCTGAAATATATCAGAAGACCCACTTCTCACTCGCCTACCCTTTTCATCCCCTCTTCCCACCACCAGATGCTGTGAAGCATGTTTTCCAGGCCCTTTCAGCACCGCACTAGCCTCGGATACTACTTATGCTAAGGAGCAAAGGTAAAAAAGAAATGACTCCACAAAGATATGTGTGGCATCCATATGCCATTATCACAGTGTTCACATGCATGGCTGCATTACGTTGTGGTGGGTGTGGCCAAGGCCTACCCTCTTGGTTGCATGGCCTACGGCCTACGGCCTTTGGCTATGCACCCAAGAGCCTAGGCTGTGGCCACACCCACTGCAATGTTATGCAGCCATGCATGCGAACATGTGGCCGAGTACCACAACCCACAAACGTAACACAGCCACTGGCACTCCTACTGAAACCCTGCACCATAACACAAGCTCCGGTAGCCCTACCCACTTCCATTCACATAGTATATTATTACTGCCAACCAAACCACAAAATCTGCAGAACATTGCCTATGCTCCCAGCACTCCATTAAGTATACAGAACCAATACATCATAGTACATTAGAGTATGCAGTAATCTGCGCAATGGCCACAACCCAACCACATAAAACATCCAGTGGAACCCTATGCACTTCTATACACACAGTATTTCAACATTTCACCCAGTGGACACACTGCAGGACTGTTGACTCCATCATCTGCAGCCATGCACCCAAAAGTGCAGGATGTGCTAACAATCACCACACCCATGCTAAAGAGTCAGCATGCTGGAATTGTGGAAAATTAGGGCACATGGCTAGAGTTTGCAGAAGTAGAGCAGCCATGCCACTGCAGAATTGGCAATCTTCAAGATTGGGATGGGATATGCTCCACAATATAACACCGATTCACAAGGATATTATGCGCAAGATCACACGCAAAATCAGGCATATGTGCTGCAACCACAGCAGTTTCAGCAAACGCCTACTCAGACACAAGTGTCACCACCATAGCAATTTCAACAAATACCAATGCAAACGCAATCATTACAAGGGCAGCAACAGCAAGTACTCATGCAAATACAACAGGCACCCACTCAACAAATACAATATATCCCAATGCAAAAGACAGGTGCATCACAATGGCAGATGGATCTGGGAGCTACACAGGTAGTTGACTGTGGTTGGAGGAAATCCTTTCACAGGTATGGGGATGCATTTATATCCACAATAGGACAGCCTACAGGACGACCTGATGTGTTCAGTACTATCTGTAACACCAGATCCCCAAGAGAAACCAAGGGTGAAGGTGATGATAGGCGGCAAGACATACTCATTCCTTGTAGACACAGGAGCGACTTGTACCTGTGTCCGTGAGGGAACATTTTCAATGTCAGGCATTGCCATGAATGCTCAAGGATTTACTGGGGTGATGACTTTAGTTCCATTTCCAGACAAATTACCTATTTCTATAGGAGAACACGACATGTCTATGCCATTGCTATGTTCTAAACAGACACCAGTGAATATATTTGGACGTGACTTGATGAAAAAACGTAACAAGATGATATCTTTTAGTGATGAAGGCCTAGTGTGTTCGACCCCCGTGTGACAATTAGACAAACAGTCGGTGTTAAAATGAAAATTAAGGCTTGTCTTTTATTCAGATTCAATAGGTTTGGCAGCCAAGTGAATAACTCAAAGTCCTTTCTAAATAATTTCCTTCTTCAAGTTCTACTTGTTGACCAAAGTTTTCTCTGTTTCTCCTGTAGGGCACAACTTAAGGACCTCTTTCCAACCTTTTCTTCTTAGTCCTCATACGCCCAGGTGCTCCCTGTTGCTACTGACTCCACGTCTGGTCCGATCTGTGAAGAGAACAAGAATGAGCACACCTTGTCATACTTTCAGGCTCCTTATATAGGCAGCACTTAACTGTCCAATCAGCGTCTACTTCCTGCCACAGACCATAAGAAACCTTCCAAGCCCCGCCCCCCTTTTCCTGGGAGTATGGCGTCTGATGTGTTCTTGCGGCCGGGTCTAGTGACCCCTCCCGTTGCCCCGGTAAGTATAGAGTGAGGGGAGGTATGGTTTGTATTTCCGTGTTTTTTTAAGATCTTTATGTTTTGTGCTCCTTTGTGGCTGGCCATTAGAACTGTGTGCGTCCTCACTGCATTGCGGTCTCCCCTCGACCGCTATGCGGCCGGAAGCCCCGCCGCCACACAGTGTGTTCGCGGCTCGGCAGGCAGCTCGAGCTTCCGCCTCCCTCCGCCCTCCGGGGTCTGTGTCCAACACGTGGCCTCCCTCCAACCGCGACCGGCAGACCACTTCCTCATGCCGGGAGCCCTGGAACGCACCTCGGCATGCTTGCTCGCACAGCCGCGGGGCCTCTACTCGGCACTGCATCGGCTGCTCGCGGATGCAATGTTCCCCCGCGGCGTTCCCCGTCCAAACTCCCCCTCCCTCACGGGCACAGCGGGAACTGGTCTCTCCATGGGCTGCCCCTGCCATTCCTCCAAGGAAGGTTCTGTCATGCTCTGCTGACCACGGCAAACTGGGTCTTGGCTTGGTGGGCTCCCCCATCCCTTCTCCGCGCTGGCCGCGGTACGTTCCTTTCTCTGTTTTCTTTGGGTGATGTAGCCTCGTCTCCACCGTCCTTGTGTTTCTCATAGGGGAATAAGCTGTCTTCTCTACTATCCGTGGAAGTTTCACAAGGGTATGGTTTGTTCAGGTCTTCACATACACCCCCCGAAGCATTCAGCCGATCGGGCTGATCCAAGCTCCGAGACAAGTAATCAGGTATTAACTGGAAAGCTGCTGGTTTGTGAATCGTTTCAAAGCAAAACTCTTGTAAAATGAGGAACCACCTTAATACTCGTTGGTTGGAATCCTTGTGGGAAGCCAACCACTGTAAAGGGGCATGGTCTGTGAAGACCATGAACTTCCGTCCCACTAAATAATAACGGAGAGTCTCGATTGCCCATTTTATTGCTAGACACTCTTTTTCAATGGTTGAGTAACCAACTTCATCCGGTAGTAGCTTTCGGCTGATGAATGCCACTGGATGTAATTGGTCTTCTTTGCCTTGTGAGAGTACCGCTCTTAATCCTAAGCCCGAAGCATCTGTTTGAACAAAAAAACGTTTACTGAAGTCCGGACATCTCAATACCGGTTGAGCTGATATGATTTTCTTGAGTTCCTGAAAAGCTTTGCATGCTTCTTGATCTGTCCCCAGGTTTCCCATATAGCTGGATTTGAGGGCTTCTGTTAACGGACTGGCTATGGTGGTAAAATGAGGCATGAACTTGTGATAATAGCCTATGAAACCCAGGAATGCTCTGACCTGTTTCTTGTTACTGGGCATCGGTAGTTATTCAATGGCTTCTACCTTGTCCGGTTGGGGCCGAATGGCTCCATTCCCAACCAAATGTCCTATGTACCGGGTTTGATTGCTGGCCAAGACTGTTTTCTTAGGGTTGATATGGAGTCCTGCTGTCTGTAGAGAGGATATTACTGCTGTAAGATGTTCCTTGTGTTCTTCCCATGTTTTACTATATACTACTATGTCGTCCAAATAGGCAGAACTATATTGATGGTGTGGGACCAATACTTGACTCATAAGTGACTGAAAGGTCGCGGGTACTCCGTGTAACCCAAAGGGCAACACAGTGAATTGAAATAGCCCGGATGGGGTGGAAAAATCATTTTTTATCTTATCTTCGGAATGAAGTGGGATTTGCCAATATCCCTTAGTCCGGTCGATGGTACTGATATAAGTGGCAGAACCCAGTTGTTCTATGAGTTCGTCAATTCTGGGCATAGGATCAGCTTGGTACGTAGAAATGGCATTTAATTGTCTATAGTCCATGCAAAACCGGGTGCTGCCGTCTGGCTTCGGCACTAAAACTATAGGAGAGGACCAGTGGCTACTGGAGGGTTCAATCACCCCTACCTTCAGCATTTCCTCAACTTCCGCTTGTACAGCCAACCGTTTGGATTCCGGAAGCCGATAAGGCCGTATTCTCACTGTTTTTCCTTCTTCCGTTTCTATTTTCTGTTCGGTGAGGTGAGTCTTCCCTGGCAGATAGGAGAACACGTTTTGTACAGGTTGGAGTTGCTCCTTCATTTCTTGTTTCTCTTTTGGAGCAAGTTGTTTTCCCCACTGAATGGCCGCAAAGGCTGTATCCGGTTTTTCTCGAGTGGTTACTCGAATGTTAGTGGTCTCGCGGTCTGACGTTTTCCACTCTTTCAGCAGATTTATATGGTAATTCTGGAATCTGGTTTTTCGATCAGGTTGTTCTACCAGGTAATTTACTGGTCCCAATATCCTTGTTACTTTGTACGGCCCCCTCCATTGTGCCAGCATCTTGTTATGGCTGGTGGGTAACAACACCAGTACATGGTCTCCAACCTTGAATTGCCGGGCTCTGGTTCTCTTGTTATAGTACTTTTCTTGGGTTATCTGTGACCTTCCAAGATTACTCCTGGCCAGCTCTCTCAATTTAGTGAGTTTTTCCCTCATTTCTAATACGTAATCAGTCAGTGTAGTGGTTTCTTCTTGTTCCTCCCACACGTTTTTAGTGATGTCTAGTACTGTTCTTGGTTGGTGCCCAAATAGTAATTCGTAAGGGGAAAAACCTGTGGATGACTGCGGGTGTCCCTTAACACCATGAGGACCCAAGGAACTGCTCGGTCCCAGTTTTTTCCTGTGGGAGCTGTTATTTTCTTCAGCATTAGTTTGATAGTTTTGTTATAACCTTCTACCAAACAGTCTGTCTGGGGGTGATATATAGAGGTGCGTAGTTGTTTGATTTGTAATTGTTGACAAACGTTTCGCATTATTCCAGATACAAAATTTCTACCTTGATCTGTTACGATTTCTGATGGAATCCCTACTCGTGCGAAGAACGATACCAACTGGTTACAGACTTGTTGCGCACTGATTCCCCTCATGGGGAAAGCCTCTGGATATCTGGTCGCATAGTCAACTATTACCAACAGATATTGGAACCCATGACTGCTGGGTTCTAAAGGTCCCACCACGTCCATTCCGATTCTAAAAAAAGGTTCTTTTATCAAGAGCATCGGTAATATGGGTGCACGCAGTGGTTTGATGGGGTTTGTTTTCTGGCAGGTTGGGCATTCTTCACAATGTTTGGTTACTTTGCTGTAGATCCCCGGCCAATAGAACCTTTTTAGGATTTTTTCTAGGGTTTTTTCCCTGGCCATATGCCCTCCGGTTAGAGTGTCATGACCCATCTCCATAATAGCTTGCCTGAAACTCGTGGGTACCAGTAGCTGTTCTACCACCTGGTCATTCTGGTCTTTGGTAACCCGGTATATGAGTCCTCTCCTATGTTGAAACATAGGATATGAGGTCTGACTGTCTGGACCTTCCATGGCACTTTCCCGGGCATTTTTGAGGGTTGGGTCTGACATGGTTTCACTTCTGAACGATACTCTTTTATCCTCTGGAATCCAATCTACCAGTCCGCTGAACTTTCCCACCCATTACTTTTTCTCTTCTCTTACTTCTTTCCTGGATTTTATTTTCTGCTTTCTTTGTTTAATTGTAACTTCTTCATTAAAGTAGGGTGCGGTCTTTAGCAATTCTAACACTTTCACACAATCCCCGAAGTTGGGTAGATCAGTTCCTATTAGTACTTGTGTGGGTATATGTGGTATGATGGCTACTTCCATAGGTGTACTAACCCCATTTACTTCTAGGGTGACCTATTTGGATGGGTATACCCGGACATCCACATGAACACATTTAACCGGAATATCATGATCCCCATTATTCCCAGTGTCACTTACTTTTGGCCTTATGGCACTCTGTTCACTTCCGCTATCGATCAGGCCCTGCCGGGGTACCCCGTCAACCCGGACTTCCATCAGGTAGGGCTCTCGTCTTCTTCGGAACTCTCTCTGGGTATATCCGATTTCCATTGGTTCTGGTCTGTTTTTCCTTAGGCAAAACCGGGCTATAAGGCCCCACTCCCCACAATCGAAGCATTGGGGTTGTCTGTTGGTGGGGGTCCATGTTGGTCCCTTGGATTCCGTTCGTATGGTTTTGGTACCCACTGGCTCTGTGCTTCTGTTAATGGTTGGTTTGATCATCTCCAACTGTCCGCCCCTTGTTCCTCCGGCTTTTTGGAATCCAGAAGCGATGTCTATGGCTTCGTTAAGGGTGGGTCGATGGTGTTGGCGCACCCATCTCTGCATGTTATTGGGGAGGGCTTCCACAAACTGTTCAAGCTTCACTTTTTCTAGTATTTCTGGAATAGTCGAACTGTTGGGTTTTAACCACCTTTCGGTTAAATCAAGTACACGGTGATACAGTTGTATTGGAGTCTCCCCATTGCGTAGCTTTGTTTCTCTTAGCTTCTGGCGATATGCCTCCTCGTCTACACCCATCCTTTCTAGAATAGTTCTTTTGATGTCAGCGTAGGCAGTGTCTCTATTGGGGTTTGCCGCCTGATAGGCCCCTTGCATAGATCCGGTTAACAAAGGGGCAGTAAAATGGCCCATTTTTTCTACAGGCCATTGGGAATTTCTGGCCACCCTTTCAAAGTTCGTAAAGAAATATTCCGGATCGTCCCTTGGTTGATATTTCTGCAGAATGTTGGAGGGAGCTGGTGTTGCTCCTCTAAAGGCAACCACGTCTTCCGTGACTTTCTTGAGGGCATCCTGGCTAGCAGCTCGTAATTGTAAGGCCTGTTGTAGGGCTTGCCGATCTGCTTGGGCCTGATGTCCTTGCACTTGTAGTAGCTGCTGTAGTTGTTGTTGTTGTCCGTCAGACAATGCCTTGATAATTGCCTCCATGTCGTGTTTCCGATCCCACCGCTGCCACCAAATTATATGACAACGAGACAAACAGCCGGTGAGACTTGTCTTTTATTCAGACTCAATAAGTTTGGCAGCCAAGTCAATAACTCAAAGTCCTTTCTAAATAATTTCCTTCTTGAAGTTCTACTTGTGGACCAAAGTTTTCTCTGTTTCTCCTGTAGGGCACAACGTAAGGACCTCTTTCCAACCTTTTCTTCTTAGTCCTCATACGCCCAGGTGCTTCCTGTAGCTCCTGACTCCACGTCTGGTCCGATCTGTGAAGAGAACAAGAATGAGCACACCTTGTCATACTTTCAGGCTCCTTATATAGGCAGCACTAACTGTCCAATTGGCGTCTACTTCCTGCCACAGACCATAAGAACCCTCCCAAGCCCCACCCCCCTTTTCCTGGGAGTATGGCGACTGATGTGTTCCTGCGGCCGGGTCTAGTGACCCCCTCCCGTTGCCCCGGTAAGTATAGAGTAAGGGGAGGTATGGTTTGTATTTCCGTGTTTTTTTAAGATACTTATGTTTTATGCTCCTTTGTGGCCGGCCATTAGAACTGTGTGTGTCCGCACTGCATTGCGGTCTCCCCTCGACCGCTCTGCGGCCGGAAGCCCCGCCGCCACACAGTGTGTTCGCGGCTCGACCGTCAGCTCGAGCCTCCTCCTCCCTCCGCTCTCCGGGGTCTGTGTCCAACACGCGGCCACCCTCCAACCGCGACCGGCAGACCGCTTCCTCATGCCGGGAGCCCTGGAACACACCTCGGCATGCTTGCTCGCACAGCCGCGGAGCCGCCACTCGGCACTGCATCGGCTGCTCGCGGATGTAATGTTCGCCCCGTGGCGTTCCCTGTCCAAACTCCCCCTCCCTCATGGGCACAGCGAGAACTGGTCTCTCCATGGGCTGCCCCTGCCATTCTTCCAAGGAAGGTTCTGTCATGCTCCGCTGGCCACGGCAAACTGGGTCTTGGCTTGGTGGGCTCCCCCATCCCTTCTCCGCGCTGGCCGCGGTACATTCCTTTTCTCTGTTTTCTTTGGGTGATGTAGCCTCGTCTCCACCGTCCTTGCGTTTTTCATAGGGGAATAAGCTGTCTTCTCCACTATCCCTGGAAGTTTCACAAGGGTATGGTTTGTTCAGGTCTTCACACCCCGGTGTACATTATGTAAATGTGAGGGAATTTATCCTAGCTTTAGTAGGAAGGACAGCTTTATGGGGATTCCCTCTAGATGAGGAAGTATTCTTGTCTGGAGTACATGTTTTACTATCATGGTAACCTAAATTAACAGGTAAAATAATAAAGCTGCCAGATACATTTTTGTTCAGGCCAGAAATTCCCATGGATCATGCGGAAGGGCAAATTATTCCTTTGGAATTAGAAGCAGCAGTAGTAAGAGAAGAAAGGGTGATGCTTCATGGGACAGACGATGAGGGAAGAGGGTGAAGGACAGTGATAGCGCTCAATGAAGGACATAGACTGACAGTTCTGACAGATGCAGTAATATTTAGGGATGAATATTCAGATGATGAAATAGTATTCTTTATAGGTCTACATTATTGGATTAAAGTTAAGAGCAGAGAAGTACCACAGAGAATGGCATTTGTAAAAATGAAGCCGCCAATTATTTTAGCAAGACATGGAAAATGTGCCAAGCTTCTTATGAACCACAAGTCCATAGGACAAAGGCCTAATAAAGGGAGTAGGAGCAGTGAAAAATAAACTTAAACAAGGAGCTATTTTGCCACGTGCAAAACAATATGCAATGTCCAGAGAAGTGGATGAGGGGATATTCGAAACCATATCCGCTGTGATGAAACAAGACATTCTAGTACCATCAGATTCGTCATGCAACACAGCCATGTACCCTATTAAGAAATCGAAGGGGGGGGGTCATGGAGATTTATCCAGGTCCTTCGCCCTCTAAACCATATAGTGGAAGCAGAGTTTCCTTTAGTTCCAAACCCTGCAACAAAATTGTGCAATATCCCGTCAACAGCTAGGTATTTTACGGTTGTCGAATTGAAAAATGCATTTTTCTCAATTCCCCTACACGAATACTCACAGGATTTGACTTACTTTTCATATAGAACAATTTGCCTGAAACACACTAATTACCTCAAGGGTACTGGAAGTCCCCTTCCAACTTTAACAGAGTCCTTCAGATAGACTTAGGAAATGTTGAGCTTGGAAGTGCCGCCATTCAATATGTAGATGACATTTTAGTGTGTAGTGAGACAGAAGAGAGATGCAGAGAAGACTCTGTCAAACATATGAAGATACTTGCAGAGAAAGGGTACAAGGTAGACAAAGAAAAATTACAGCATTGTCAAGAAGAAGTATTATACATAGGACAGATAATATTGCATGAAGGGAAAAGAGTGACACCTGAAAGAGCAGAAGCTGTTATAAAAACTGCGCAGCCAAACACGGTGAGACAAATGCTGCAATTTTTAGGTCTGTACAGTTACTAAAGGGCTAAGGTTTTTGATTATAGTGCATATATTCATCCACTTTTAAAAGCGCGTAGAGAAGCACAGGTAGCTAAAACTAAATTCGTGTGGATAGATGACATGACTGAAGGATTTAATGGATTAAAAAAAATGGATTAGCACAGCTTCTGTATTAAGGATTCCAAATTATAGTGAAGAATTTTATTTATTTCCCCCATTCAAATGGAGAGGTCATGACAGCAGTCCTTATACAGAAGACAACATTGGGACATGGTCACAAACCATGAACCCATTAGAGTAGGTTCTTAGATCCAGTTATGAAAGGACACAATCCGTGTGAGCAATCTTTGGCGGCTGCTGCATTTGCCATAGACAAGGCTTCCAGTATAACTATGGGATGTTCCATAACTCTGTTTGCAGAGCATGCGTTATGTGCAATTTTAGAGACGCCCAAGAGCACGTTAACCACTCAAAGAGCATCGGCGTATGAAGTTATTATCTGAAACCCGGCGATTAAAATTGTAAGGTGTAGCATAGTGAATCCAGCAACATGTATAGGTAAACCAGTGGGAGAAGGTGATGATGTGCATGACTGTGTCACCTACACTGAATGTTATAATGATATTCCCCATGTTAGAGAAAATGCTATGGGAAGTGGGCAGTGGTTTTCATTGATGGTTCCTCCAAAATTGACCAACAATCTGGGGTGAGACATTCAAGATCGCCAGTAGTAAGGGTGACCCGAGAGGGCACTTTTGAAGTACTAATGAGCAGATGATTGCACTGTGAAGGTTTGAGGATGAGGAAGTGATGTGTACTTTGACTCCGCCTACATGACATCAACAGTACACGCAGGTCTAGAACATTGGAAGAGGAGGGGCTTCCTCCACGCAGAAGGCAGTCCAGTGCAACATGCAGGGCTATTATATAAACTCATTGAAGCCTTAAGTTTCCCAGCAACTATAGCCATCGTGAAATGCACAGCGCTTTAAAAAAGAACAGACTTAGGGCCTCATTACACGGATGGCCGAGAACCATGGCACTATTAGCGCCATGGTTCATGCCGGTAAAATACCGGCACCGCCTTGGCGGAAAGGGGAATTACCGCCCCATTCCAAGGTTGGCGGGGCGGTAATTCCCCCTTCCGCCATTGCCCTTCCCCATTCCCATTTTTGCCCCATAGGGCTCAATGGGAATGGGGAAGGCGCTAATTACGGTACCGCAAATTGCGGTACCGTAATTAGCTCCCTGGGTCCCTTTGCGGGTTGGTTTTTAACGCCTGCAAAAAGCAGGCGTTAAATCCCCCAACCCGCAAAGGGACCTCGTAGTAAGGCGGTAAGGATTTACCGGTACCGGTATTTTACCGGTACCGGTAAATCCTTACCGCCATCCGTGTAATGAGGCCCTTAATCTCTTGCAGAAACGAAGCCGCAGACAAACGTGCCACATATTATTCAACTATGTATGAAGATGAGTTAAAAGATTCAAAGGAAGCGAAACTGCGATGCATGGTGGTTAAAGAAGGATTTAATGTGATGTCCATTGTACAGTTAATTGAGATACACTAACGAGCATCACAGGAAAAAAAGGAGTTATGGAAAACGCAGGGGATGTTCTTTATCCCCCACTGAGGCAATTTGGAGGCAGGATAGTATAGGAAAGCCAGCATGCCTCTAGCATTATTGAGAGTAGCATTGGATCAGCTCCACTATCCCACGCATGTGACTTGCGAGAGTCTAGCTGCTACTATAGCAGAAGAATGGTTTGTACTGAACCTCAGTGAGTATGTGCCACAGTTCATTGTAGATTGTATTGTGTGTCAGAAATTGACAGCAGGGCATACCCTGTGAACAGTGAGAGGAGTAATCCCCAGGCCTAATGGCCCCTTCCAACATTTGGAATATGTGGATATGTTGCACACGTGTAATGTTATCGATACATGATAGGTGTAGTTTGTCCCTTTTCTAGATGGATTGAGGCAGGACCATGCACGCAACCTGATGCTGCATGTGCCGCAAAGGTTTTCCAAGATGGGGAGTGTGCGAAGTGTTGCGATCCGCCAATGGACCGGATTTTGTGAATTAACTCTTTGAAAATATAGGGCCTCATTACAAGTTTGGAGGCAGCCATGCCCTTAATAAGGGCATGACTGCCTCCAAACTCGGGTCCGGGTCCGGGTTCCTTGAATGAGGAATTACCGGGACATTCCAACCTTGGAGAACCCGGTAATTCCTCATTCAAAGAACCCATCCCCATTCCAATTTGAGCCCCCATAGGGCTCAATGGGAATGGGGAGGGAGCTAATAACGGGCCCGTTAATAACAGGCCCGTTAATAACAGGCCCGTTATTAGCTCCCTGGTCCCCTTGCGGGACCCGCAAAGGACGTTTGGTCTGACCAGATGTTCAGAGCGGGTCCCGCAAGGGAACCTCGTAAAAGGGCAGAATGGGTTTACCGTCACCGGCACCATTACTGGCGCCATTAAACCCATTCCGCCCACCTCATAATGAGGCCCTTAGTCTCACTATTAGGCATTAAGCATACGTTTGCTTCAGTCTATCACCCACAACCTAACGGTGTATGTGAGTGATTAAATTGACTTTTGAAGGAAAGGATCGCAAAGCTAAAGTTAACACTAAAGAAAGGATGGATTCCTCTCAGCCCCCCAACAAGGGAAGGTACAGACACCCACAGTGTAGCAAGGGCCCTAGGTGATGAAATGCATGATTATTTAAAAACAATGGGCCTCATTACGATTTTGGTGGTAGCCATGCCGCTATTGGGTCCGGGTTCCCAGAATGGGGAATTACCGGGCCATTCCGAGTTCGGAGGGCCCGGTAATTCCTCCCTCCAGGAACCCGGGCCCGGGCCTTCCCCATTCCCATTTCAACCCCATAAGGCTGAATGGGAATGGGGGAGGGAGCAAACAACGGGCCGATTACGAGCGCCCCGTTGTTTGCTCCCTCTTCCCCTCGCGGGACCCGGTAAGCACGCCTGGTTTGACCAGGCATTACTTACAGGGTCCAGCAAGGGGCGCATGTAATGAGACGGAACGGGTTTAATGGGTCCGCCTCCTTTAGCGGGTCCCGTTAACCCGTTCCGCCTCACTTGTAATGGGGCCCAATGACTCAAAGTATTCTTTTATTTCTCAACAGATCAAGCGTCAACAGGAGGGGTCAAATGTAAACAGAGAGGACAATTTGCCTAACAATTTGGGAAATGTATTAAAGGCACTGCTAGTATATATAGGGGACCAAGTGTTAGTACGCACATTTGTATGCACCTTGAGTACCCCTCAATTTTAAGGCCCTTTTAAGGTGGAAGACATAAGCCCCACTGCTGCTAAATGAAAAGGAAGAAGGGCTTGGATCCACCTCTATGATATCAAATTGTATAAAAGTGAAGCAACATTGACCTCTCCTGCAACCATTTCCAGTGAAGCAAGTGTCCACAGTCAAGCAAGTATTTCCAGTGTAGCAAGTTCTCACAACGAGCAAGAGAGGGACAACAAAGGTTGACAACAAGATCAATGACCAAAGACTTGGATAAAGAAAACAAAATACTTTAAGATTAGAATTGACTTATGGACTAATTCAGCTGCAATAATATTGATATATCTTCTCTAAGAACTAGGATAAGAGAAAGCTATGAAATAATCAAAGAGGGAACCCAATATTTGAGTTTCAATGTTGCCAAGTGTCCATACATTTCTACTTGCTGTTTTCTCATATATACTTCAGTCTTACTCAGCTTTAATAAGGAGAAATACAAATATAGTGACCTTTTTCGGGGATCCGAAAAATGGCTTAATTGTTTTAAGAATTGTTTTAGCAAACATTTTACATTTCTTGCTGTTATAAATGTATAACTTACACTATCATACAAACTTTATTTGGCCATCAGGCCATCAAAGTACATCCTAGCACATACACTTAATAAACAAAATCATACTACATCACATCATGCCATAGATAAAAGAAATAAGAAGGGGAAAACAACAATGGAGAAAAACCAGCTCCATTCAAAATTGCACCAGGTCCAAACGGTTCATCAACGCTAGTCCCTGGTTGTTGTCGTCCCAGGGGAATAAGGTTCTCACCAGCTACGGGTGTATTAAATGGGGTGACTTCAAATCGACCATCGGGACCTTGCTGTGGGTACTGGCTGGTTGAGATCTCACCCTTGGCCACCCGACAATCCCACCCAGATCTTTCCAAGACCCTTTTAGCCACTCTCCAGTCCTAGAAAACCGGTGTCATAGGGGTTTGAGCTGTCATTTCGAATTCTGGAGCATCCCACCATAGATTCTCTTGATACAAAAGCACATCCTTTCACGGTCCGCATCCAATGCAGGCATTTTTTCAATAGGGCATGCCTTGGTTCCTTCTTGTTCTCTGCCAGTTTTGGTACCCCATGGAGGTAAACTATGGTGGATCCAGACCCACACTTGTCATAGCGCACAGACATACTTCCCCTGTGATAAGGAACATATACTCCATGGTCGTTCATGCTTGAACCTTTTGCAGGACATGAGGGCTGCTCCTCAGTTGGGGAGGATGTTGGTTTAGGGTAGGACACTCTACTGCACTCTTGGGGCTTAATTCTGGGTTCGCAAGGGGCATTGATGTGAGGCGGTTTCCTGGGTGCCCTACTGTGAGAAGCAGCATGTTCTTTGGATGTTACTGGTTTCACACAATACATATCCATGGTGCACTCCGGGGGCAAGTTACTAGATCCCTTAACCCCGTGACAGACAATAGCAGGGTCCCCCTGCGCCATTTCACCTTCCCACGCCTGGTTTCCTAATAAAAGCGTGAGCAGCTTCCTGATAGCTGTCAACTCAACGAGCACCTGGTTACACTTGCACCCTTTGGCGGAGCAGGCATCCTCAATTGGCATGTTAGTGTTCAAGTTGGGGCCATGGGCGACCACATGTTCAATAGGGTTGGTAGTTCTAAGTGGGGTTAAGTGTAGAGAGGAGCTACCAGGAAGGCCAGACCAGTGGACCCTAGTATGGAGCCAGGTAACAGGGTACAGCCAACCGGGATATCTAGGAGAAGGTTCCCCATCGCTGCTACTAGTGACTTCACTAGACCATGACATAAAGAATCAAATGACAAATGCAGGGTAGGCACAAAGGGAAAGTTAAGGGAGTCCAGATGGCCAGAGATGCCGTATAAGGGGGGTGGGCGGACAAATTCCGTTCCGGTGTTTCCTTTGCCATTGTCCACTACAAAATCCATGCTTAGGGAGATCCTTCCAGTAGCAATGGTGACAAGGTCTTCCTGGATCTCATCCAGGAGACCCTCTCCAGGGCGGGAGTCAAACTGCCTCCCAGGGTCTCCGGTTGGGTGTCAAGCATTGTCCCCTGGTGGCAACCATTCAGAGCTGTTGGTACTTTCCCAAGGATACAAATGCTACCCTCTCCCCCCCTGGAAGGTGGCAGGCTTATTCACCCAACAATTCCGCCTCTCTTCCTGGGACAGTGGACTTACAGTTCAAATGATAAAAACAGACATAAAGCAAAAATAAAGTGGCAACAATTAAATGTTTCAAGAGGTGAGAGCTGTAGCTCCGAGGAATAAATTTACTAAACGTAGAATAATGTGTGGAATTTGTTGTGGTATTCTGATTTTGACCATTCCCCTTATAACATTGGCACTTTCAAATATTATAAGCAGTGAGAAAGTAGGAAATAAGACATCCCCTACCAGTCCCATTATTTCCATTTTCCAGATTAAGAGACAAAGAGTCCCATTACATTCTGATGTAAAAGAAAAATACATTTTCCGAAATGAAAAGAGATGCTGGAGAAGATAGTGAAAGTATTCTTATTTAGATAAATCGGCTCAGTTGGCAAATAATTTATGGTATCAGCACATGAAAGAGGTGGGAGAGAGAACGTCAGAAGAAAGCTGCTATGTCTGTTCCCTAATACCGTATGCCATGAATGCGGCAAGAACATTTATTACAACAGAAATGTCTCCACATGATACAAAATGTCTCAGTCATTTAGCAGCCTGCACTACAAGAGTCCAGTTTGAAGGGAAGTGGGCAATTCTAAGATGGCGATCAAGACAATCTTTTCCCTACGAAGATACATATGTAAAGACAAAAAGGATGGAGAGTGGATTAGGATGGACAAATAAAAAAATTTAGGTATCTATTGCAATTTGGAGAGAAGATATAATTTGTGGATATGGAGAGAATGAATTGCTTTGACATGACTGAAAAATCAGGAGAATCAGGATGCTGGGGAGGAACACAGCTGTTGGTGTATGGGCGTGTAGCAACCAGTACTGGATGTGAAGATGGGTTAATATCATGCCCTGCACACTTGTTAAAGAAAGCAGGAATTCGGGAGGCACAGAAGGTGAAAGATGGATGCCTAAAACCACGGGCCAAGCATGCAAGATTACTAACCTGGGTTGAGAACAAAACAGGACCAGTGCATAAATTGCAAATAAATAATGTGACAACCTGCTTCAAGAATGATGGCAAGGTTTATGTGGGAAAAAATAAAGGATGTGAAGAAATAATTGAAGTACCAGGAATGAATGGAGGAACAGCAGTCCTAATGCATCATAACAGGCTTGTGGATCAAAAGCCTACATGCAGTTACCTAAGGATTGGGGAGGAGCGTGTTCCATAGTGAATGGACATGTCCCAGCACTAGTGATTCCTGAAAGTGATCTCCATACAGAAGAGTTCCCAAAAATGAATGGGTATAACAGAAGGAAGCAATCATGACATCTTCGTCGATTAAAAAGAGAAAATTACTTTTCATCAAAGTCCATATAGGCTTACGACGACATTCCAGATGAATAAAAACTAGTCAGCGAAACTGCTATGATAATGATGTCTATATTCATACCAAGACTTCAAACAGAAGTGAATGCCAAGTGGCTCCATATTACAAGATGGGAACTGTTGCAGACGATCAATGCAACAATAAAAAGATTCAATGCAATAAACGAAGAACTGAGAGCCATCAGGCTGATGACTCGCCAGAACAGGTATGATAACAGCAATGGAAGGAGGCGTGTGTAGCAAGGTTGGACCTTCTTGCGGTACATTCCGACCTGCTCATGATGGAGAAAATGGGACCATGATAGAGGTAGTGACAATGCTGACGACCGTGCACACAAAGACGGAAGATGAAACTGATGAAACAGGGACGATTAGTTCTCATCATTGTTTGGATGGATTCAATCTTGGTTGGCAAATGCTTCTAAATTACTTGGAGCAATATTACTATTAGTAATGTTGGGATTCTGTCTCATAAGGATCATCTTGGGACAATGTCAGAAAACAGCCAAAAAAGCTATTGGAATGAAAATAATGATTAACATTAGCAGACATACTGGAGATCAAATGCAAACAGAAGAAGGTACCCGAGAAAATATAAAGAAGAGTTCACTTGCACCTCCAGAAACAAAGTTCTATTATCCCCAGGATCGGAAAAAGGAGCAGGAGATTGTCGATTGATGGCCTGCACTGTGGATGAACACATAAAGAATGCGGGCCACTTGAAGGGGGTGACAAAAATATGGGTTCCAAATAAAAGAAAATATGATGAGATGATTGAAGAAGATGAAGCAGGAATTGCAGAAGAGGAGGGAAAGAGTCTGGTCGAGAATGCGACCAGAGGGGGGAAATGTAGAGGAGCAGGTGGACGCATTCTCCCTAGTCAATGCCCCCTCACTCCAACCCTATTGGAGTAACAGATGAGGAGCTATAACTGGGAACCCATGTAAAATTTTATGCGGCATGTCCATATCACGTTGACTGTATGAGAAAATCAGGCAGCCATTCAGAAGATACACTCATGTTGAAACAGTGGAGGAAACCTATCAAGAGGGATGTTCCTTGCAGAGTTGTAGAACTACTGCCATGAATAAAATGATGCAAGACATAATGTGCATTAAGCAAAGTCTAATAACAGCAAAGAATGTCCAAAAGAAGATCTATGACTCTATGGTGAAACACAATGTACTTAAGGATAACGATGTAATTGAAGTACGAAGAGAAATATATACTCCATGATGCAGTATTTGCGAATATAAAGCAGAATAAAGTGGCCCCCTGGTCAATAACTGTAAATACTCTGAAACACAAGGAAGAAATAATGCATAGAAGCTTGCTTAAGAGAGGTATATATTCAACGTTTAGGATTACATCAGAAAAATAAGGAAGACGGCCTACGTAAATCAATGCAGTTATCTCAAAAATACGAGCCCAGGATCTTAAATGTGGAGAGACGATGCAAAAGCTGTTTTCCTTATGAAATATGGGAACACAATGGGCCTCATTACAACCCAGGCGTTAACCATGCCGCTATTAGCGCCATGGTTGACGCCGGTACCTTACCGATTCCGCCATGGTGGATGGCAGAATTACCGCCCCATTCCAAGGTTGGAGGGGCGGTAATTCCGCATTCACCATTGGCCCTTCCCCATTCCCATTTTTGCCCCCATAGGGCTCAATGGAAATGGGGAAGGCAGTAAATACGGTACCGCAAATTGCGGTACCGTAATTACCTCCAAGGTCCCTTTGCGGGTCCCGTCATTAACGGCTGGTAAAACCAGCCGTTAAGGGAGAACCTGCAAAGGGACCTCGGAATTGGGCGGTAAGGGATTACCGGCACCAGTGCCCATACTGGTACCAGTAATCCCTTACCGCCCGGGTCGTAATGAGGCCCAATGTCTTTAAACGAAGGATACTATTTTGAAAGATGAAGAAAAAGCACAAAGGGAGTCTATGAGCAGACCATGCGCAGTTACATTTTTTCTAAAGATTAGGGGGAACACAATCATATACTGATGCCAAACATTGAATGATTAAAAGGCATAAAGTCAATATGGGAAAGAGTGAGCAAGTCTCTAAAGGACAGAAGAAGAACTGCACCCAGTAGAAATTGAATTAAATAAGGTTAAAAGCACTCTCGATATGGACAAATTCATGGTCTTCCAACACGTGATGATGAGCTTGAAACCAAGTGCTATTCATTAGGTTTGGAGCTACGATAGCATTGTACCTACACTCCCTCGGATGTTCCAAGACTGTACAGACTGTCAAGGTCAACTTTCAAACAGAAGACACTGGCATGAGGCTTACCAATGAAAGAAGATGGCCTAATTCGGAAACAATGAAAGAGCTGACATATCTCCAACCACCAAGGTTGGATTTGGGTTGCCAACTAATTAGCATAGCCTGCCATGCACGTTTTTATATAATGTGATTTATTCACCTGTGGTTCTCACCTCATAATAGTGGCTAGGTGGTTCCCTCATATTATGTTACCATATTTGTCTAGTGCTCCTACTCCACACTCCCGAAGCCCCCTGATGCCCCCCCCTTGGGCACCCCTACCCCGGTCTTGTCCCCGAACTTCTCGAACGGCGTGTGTGCCGTGGAAACCTTTATTAGAGCTGTCAATTATATTGTGTCCCATCTAGGGGTGCCCCGTCACACTCTCATCATTCACGCAGCTGGTAGATATTCCCCCTTGACATTGGTGATTCAACACCTTCACTGCAAGAGCATTGGGCCTATTTGGGGTGTGATTTGTGTTGATGGAATATCATAACTTTGGAAGTTTTTACCCGAGCCAGCCACATTGTTATTAAGAATAGGCACCAATGGGGGGTGCTGTTCAGCAGCCTAGAAAATGGCTGCTCTCCTCGGTGCTCTGTATCACCCACGACTGAAAGCAGCCCATAGACCTGAAAACGGGACATAAAGCAGGTGTGGTATGATCCAGAGGGCGCCTGAGGAGCTGGAGCGCAAACTGTTCGATTTGGAGACCGTGAGCACCAACACAGCAGTGACACAGCGGTGACACCCCCCCCCCCGCCGGCCTCCACCTGGCTGCAGGAGAATAATGCTCACCCCGGGCCCCAGAGGAAAGAGGCCGGTAACTCGGGTTAACGTTTGCTGCACCGGGTCCAACTTGCGGCTCCCTGGGGTGGCGTGTGCTGCCTGATGCGAGGGCGGAGTACGCTGACAGCCAGAAAAAGGACCCACAACATTCTGAAACACTGGTGGCTGCAGCTGCAGGGAGCTGGTCACGCTGCTGGGCAGAACCATCATTGCCCAGAGCGAGGTCTGAAGGACACCCGCCACTGCCCTAGGAAAACTGTGAACACCAAGGGCTAAACAGCTGGATTCCAGGCCAGCACAGACCCCACACCCTGCGTAGAGTGGCAAACAGAGGCCGGAACACCACGGTGAGTCCCGCCCAGGGAACCTGACAGGCCAGAACACTCGCTCCCACATAACACTGGGACCTGCATGGGGGAGAGGGGCCACCCTGTGGTTAGCATAAGAAGTTAGCATAAGAAGCATAAGAAAGAATGGCCATCAACCCCTAAAAACCCCCAGGACCAGTGAGGGGAATTGGGGGAAGGATACAGGGTTGTGTACAGCACAACACCACCAGTAGTGGGCAGGACTCTGTGACCCGCACCCCCACCTCTGCCCCCTGCTATATCAATTAAGAGGGGGCCTGGGTCACTGGGAGCCGGGCTGCGCATAAGGGACTACTACACCGGTCACCTCCCCGATAATGATATGACACCTGAGGGCCTGGAGATAGCAGCCCTCCACCCAAGTGTGCAAGCAAAACTAAAACAGGGAGGAGAAGCAGATCCCCCACTGTGACCATGACGAAGGGCTGTGGGGCACAAAAAAAGCAGGGCAATATCGAACCCTTCACGAGGCAGGTTGCCAAAGTGGCTGTGGACAGCAACAGAGCCTCGGACAATAGGGCAGAGACATTGACTACAGCCATGCCCGACTATGCCAAATAATGGACAGCATGCAGATGGGCATTGCAAATATGAATGGCAAGCTTGACGGCATTGCCACCAAGGTTGCAACTCTAAGCGGCAAAATAGAGAGGGAGAGTGCCAGAGTGACGTAGGCGGAGACCCAAATAGGGACAGCAGAAGATGATATTATGGAACTGAAAACACAAATAACCTCCACGTCCAAAGACCTTAAGTGCGCCCTGCAGAAATGCAATGATCTGGAATCCCGCTCCAGGTGGAAACAAAATGTGCATAGTGGACCTGCCAGAGGGGTTTGGCATAGCCCCCATGGAGGTGGCGATTGAGTCTCTCCTGAAGGAACTCCTCAGGTACCCACACTTCTCAACATCATTTGTGGTGGAGCGCACTCACAGATCACCTGCAGTTAGACCAGCCAGCGCCCGCACCGGCAAGTGCTGATTCGACTGCTAAATTATCACGACCATGACCCTATTCTTGGACTGGCAAGGGAAAGGAGCTCCCTATGATATGTATCAGCAATCATTCACATCTACCCGAACTTCTCAAACTAAAAACCTTTGCAGGTGTGAAGAAACTATTGCGAGACAGAACGATGCAATAAGCGATGTTGTTCCTTGCAAGGCTGAGATTTCAACAACAGGGGAAAACACTATTCTTACAATACCTACGGAGGCTGTTGCCTACATTGAAGCATATATACCCCTACCCCACGGCAGCAATGAGAAAGAAGAACCACCTGGGAACAACACCTTGGCAGAGAAACCAAACTCCTTTAAGGTCTATGGTGAAATATTTTGACATGTTATCCTGTTAGCTGACGATGGGTGATAGCAATGTGAGGGTATTAGAGGTTAAGCAACAGCTCCCCATGCAGTTCTGCACTGTTCAATTGGTTTATGAGAGTCGCCCAGTTCCGAAGCGGACCCCTGTTGGATGGGTAGGTGGGGACACCATCGTCCTGATTGGGGGGGGTGATGAGTGTGGGATGGGGCGGGAATTGTTGGGGGGTAAAAAAAATTAAAAGTGTTTTGGCAGACACAATAGGGCAAGGAAGGGATGCTTGCCAAGAGTGGATATTCAGGACAGCGGTCACTATAGCAGGGTGGGACACCACGAAGTAATCCAATGAGGGGGATCAACTTGATGAGTAGGAATGTTAGGGGCCTGGGAAACCATACAAAGGCACGCCAAGTGATGGCCTACACCAGAAGACACAGGGTCAATGTCCTCTTCCTCCAGGAAATGCATTCTACTGCGGCTACAAACAGCCAGATTGCACCCACGTGGGGTCCCAACAGATTCTTCACAGTGTACTCGACCCAGTCTCGCAGGGTTATCATATTGATACAGAAAACACTCAAATTTGTGCTTAAAGGGACCTGCATCGACGAGGAGGGCAGATATGTGAGGAAATACTCCATAATGTCGCCCTCATTTGTGCGCCCCCGCAGTCACTGCGTCTTTGGGGCTCACAAAATACTGACTCCCATTACTGCTCCCAAGCAGAGCAGGGGTTGCCGGGGTGTCCTCTGCTCTCCTTGGTGGCAGTAACGGGAGTTCCGTGCTGTGAGGTACAACAATGTTAAACATTTTCTTTTTAAAAAGCACCTGCAGCATCAGCTCCAACCCACGCAAGTGGGAGGAACCAATGCTGCAGGGAGTCGGCGGTGCACACAGAATTGTGCCGCCATGAAGGTAAGTGGGGTGGAGGGGTGGGGTAGGGGTATGCAGGGTGGGGGAGGTGGGTAAAGTGATCTATTTGATCACTGCGTCGCGCCATAAATGGCATGGAAATTTTCATTGGTGCAGTTATGGGCGGTGCAGTGATCATCTAAATTCATATGTAATAGTGCACGGGGTGCTGGAAGGAGTGGAGTTGTTCATGGTTAATCCATACAGACCAAACGTGAACTCACATAACTTCTACGCGGCCATAGCGGACACTATCCGCACATACCCACTGATTCTGGTGCTATGGGCAGGGGATATGAACTGCATAGTAGACCAAGGGCTAGAGCTAGATCATACGGGGACAGCCCTTAAACCACTGTCTAGAAGTAGCCGCAGCTTCGTTGAGCAAATAGGGAAGCTTGACATAAGGGACATTTGAAGGGTAATGAACCCACACGTCCACCAATACACATTCTACTCATCCGTCCATGACATGGCCTCCCGTATAGATCTGATACTAATCCCAAAACATTGGGTGGGTAAAGTATTCAGCTGTACCATCTTGCCTCGTACGCTCTCAGACCACTCCCCTGTTATCATGTCACTCTCGCTTGGAGGGGGGGCTAACAGCACTTCCCGTTGACGATTTAAGTCAGAGGCTCTCCAAGATGTAGCATTGAAAGCAGACATTGAGGGAGACATACGCACCTACTTCCACCATAATACACCCGGCGAAACATCATATGACACGATATGGCAAGCACTTAAGGCCTATATTAGGGCAATGGCGATAGCTAAAGAATTTAGGGTCTTAAAAACAATTCTACTGGAATTGACCAACTGTGAGCTCTGACTAAAAGTACTTGAAAGCACCTTCACATCCAACCCAGACCCTACAACCATGCCCAACATACACTTGTCACTAGAACAATTTAAGTGCCTCGCACTCAGGGAGGTTAGATACTTTACAAGACCAACAGTGGCCAGACACTACGGGGAAGCCAAAAGGCCTGACAGGATACTAGCTGGACTAGTACGGGCAGAGAAGGACCCCCCTTATGTTGAGGAAATCCTAACTGCACAGGGGGTAAGCAGGCACTCGGCCAAGAGATCCTAGAAGTGTTTGAGCAATTCTTTGAAAAATTGTATAAGGCAGTCTCGAAACGGGAGACGCGAGTCATTGAAGAGATTCTTGAAGGAATACCGCTTTCCAGATTATCCGAGAGGGCCAGGGAAGAAATTAACGTCCCAATCACGGTCTAGGAAATACTAAAGGTAATAGGGGAACTCCCAAGGGCCAAGGCCTGGGACCGGATGGCCTAACGGCCGAATTCTACAAGGCTTACTGTCCAACACTAGCTCCCCACTTACTGAAAGTGTGGGAAGATGCACTGAGATGTTCGGTACTACCCGACACACTACGAGAAGCGACCAAAATAATTCTTCGAAAGCCTGGCAAACCGGCTAACGGGTCATACAGACCTTTGTCACTAATCAATGTGTACATGAAAATCTTTGCCAAAATCATTGCCAACAGAATCCTTCCCCTTATGCCGCACTTACACAGTGATCAGGCAGGATTTATAACAGGCAGGTCCACAGCTCTGTACACCCGCCGCCTGTTCAATATAATGGCACGTATCAAACCGGATACTGCGGCTGTAGCGGTGACCCTAGACGCGCAAAAGGCCTTTGACAGGGTCCTTTGGGAATATATGTTCACTATCCCAGAGAAATGCAGCCTAGGCCAAAATATGATTAAATTCATCAAACTCTTATGTACAAACCCAACGGCCAGAGTGGCAGTGGACACACAACTCTCAGGGGTACTGCGGTTGGAGAGGGGCACATGCCAGGGATGCCCCCTGTTGACTCTTATATTCACACACATTTTTGAGCCAATGGCGGACATGATCCGTGAACGGCACAGGAACAGGGGTATCAGACTACTAGGCCCTCCAGACATCATCTCGTTCTACGCTGACGATGTCCTACTGTACATAATAGAACCCAGGGTAAACCTGGACACGATAATATGGGGTACAATAGAGTTCGGGACCTTCTCTGGCTTTATGATTAATTACACTAAATCGGAAATATTCCCCCTCACAGAACAGTCAGGCAGGCCCACAGGGACATATCCACTTAAGTGGTCAACGGATGGGGTTCAGTACCTGGGGATGCTCGCAACCAGGTATAAAAAAGCTTTACTAAACCAAAACTACACAGCACACGAAACCTATGTAGCGGGCAGGGTCTTTCCGTGGAGGTCAGCCCCGCTCTCAGTGGCGGGCAAACTAGCTTTGGTCAAAATGATACTCCTAACCAAACTACTATACCTGTTTGCAAATGTACAGAACTGAGGGCTTGCCCCGCATGTCCAGCTGGAACGTAAGGCAGCTGGCAGGGCCAATATTAGGACCCTATTGCTAGACAGGAAATACACTGATGACTGCCCCTTCGACCCGGTACAAATCCCACAGCGTGCATGGCATGGTATATTCATACACACAGGGGGCACTCGCCCTTACTACAAGTGGCTGCCACTGGCGAGGGTTCCGGGCTTGAGTCCCACCTGGGACAACACACTTATGGGTAGATAGGAAGGGCTGGGGTACTGGGTGGTGGGTGACCTATTCCTGGAGGGACAGTTTATCACAACACAGACATGGAAACAGGGTACCATGTGAACCACAATTGACATCCTGCAGCTTTATAGGATGCGTGCAGCAGTTGCCAAACTATGTGACACTCACCCAGATGAGCCGGTAGAAAATGAATTCCGGGCATATTTATGCAACTCAGAGGGATGCCGCAGAGTGTTACTGTATAGGATGATCATGGACAAGGTGGGGGGGAAAAGTGTCCCCCGCTAGAGTACAGTGGGCAGAAGAGATGAATGTTGAAATTACAGACATTCAATGGTATAAAATGTGCTCACTTACTAAAACCGTGTCCCCTAACTCCAGGTTCAAACTCATTCAATATAAAATCCTGTATCGACTCTATTACACCCCTGACAAACTCCAGAAAATATACCAAGACAAAACAAGTGGGTGCCCCTGATGCAAAAAAAGATGAGGCTGGTCATCTACACATGATGTGGAGCTGTGCCAAGCTCCAGAACTTTTGGAAACAGGTACTTGACACACTGTCATATGCCCACTGACATATTCACCTATGGAGGCCCTATTTGGACTGTGGGAGACCATCCAGGAAAAGCGTATCGAGCACTGCTAAACATGGGGTGTGTGATAGCCAAAGGTTGTATACTGCAAAATTGAAAGAAGGCCAGCCCACCCACTCAACGGGAATTACTTTCCAACCTGATCTGGGCAGATGAGTGCAAGAAACTATACATATTTACCATGCCTAGCACGTCCAGGCCCAAAGATATATGGTGCAAATTTCGCTCCTACCTTGGCAACCTGCAGAAGGACCAGCTGGCCCCGGACGACGACGTACCTCCATATTAATAGGGGGAGGGCTGGAAGGGGTTTGGTTACGCTGAATACATGATAAAATGTAGTCTGCTGTGCCAATGTACCTAATGTCTGTACTCCAACGCTGGTACAACTTGATTGAGGGTGCCATGGTACACTACACTCCCTCATACCTGTAATGCTATACCTTGATATGCATATGCGTATCTGTTTTTTTTCTTCTGCCAAACGCAAATAAAACAATGTTTTTAAAAAAAGAATAGGCACCAATAATGCATGCTGTGACTTGTCGTTAGAGTTTATCTCTTTTGGTATTGGTTCACTTGGCTGGACCAAAGAATGATCATGTCTCTGTGCAGCTGAAGAACCTGGGGGCTCTTGTTCCTTCTACCCTGTGGGAACATCTCGGATAGCAGCCGGGCCAGCCTAGTACCTTGCGACTCACCTTGGGGAGTGAGGAGAGTTCTTCCACCTGCCACAGTACACACATACATTATCTTCAGCATGCAAGTAAGCATGGATGGAAAACTCAGGATGTGCATATGTGCATACAGGTTTGTACTAAATGCACATAAACTACATACCCATCACACACACTATGCATACCCACCTGTTATATGGAATTGCGTGAGTACAATAGGCACAAAATGTGCATTGACCTTAACATTACACAATGCAAACATGCACTATGTTCCAGATGTACGGAAGCATTGGGAACAGTCTTTAAATGAGCACATGCACATAGGTTAACACACAAACACAAATACACACACAAGAGAGTCAGACAGAGAACCGTTTTAAAAAAGAAATTAGTAAAACATCTTTTTTAAGAGTTACATTTGCTATCTATACAAATATGAAGTCTACAAATGTTGAGAATGACAATGTTAAAGTGCAAACAACTCTCAGTCCAAAGATCACACAAATAAAGTGTACACACATGGGTATTGCCTATCTAAAGACAAATGAACAATCTATCCAAATTAACTTTTTCTGCAATAAAAAGAAAGCTCATCACAGTACAAATTTAACCTCAGCTGATGCTACACAACTAATTCACAACACATGCTGTAAACATTAGTTTGCGTTTATCTATGCTATCGTTAAAGTGAGTCATGTGATGAATTTCGGTTGGGTGGGCTATGGTTCAAAATAAAAATTCCAGAAAATGTGCTGGAATATCCCCCACACAAATTTGCAAATTAATAATTGTCTATAATATGCCAATTTAGCCTTCTCTTTCACACACTTTCTCTCCTTCTCAGGGCTCACTTCTGCTCTCGCTCTTGTAGGGTCCCGCGACGTCACCATGTTGGTACGTGCCGACACGCATAGCGGTCACGTGACCACAGCTTGTGTTCACATGTATTACACGCAAATAAAACAGTTCCTGTACGAAGGTCAATGTGTCTGGGTCTTTACTAGCGTGCTGTTGATGTGCTGTCTCAGCGCGCCTCTCCCTTATCCAGGAACCTCACAGCTCTCTCTCCTTTCTGTCTCTCTTTCTCTCTTTATCTCGGTCTCTGTCTCTCTCAGGTCTCACTCTTTATCTCTGTTGTTTTCGTTCTCTCTCTGGGCTAGCAATGATGTGTTGTCAGGTGCGCATTTGTGAGAGCCATTCCAACCACTGCTGACAATAGTGTGACCAGAAAATAACACAGATATCCTGAAGGAAGGCGGTGCTGTGTTTTTATGGTCAAAATGAGACAGAGCAGCAGTGTTGGGCCAGCCTGATATTTGAGACATCCATTGCAGTAATGGGTACATCACATTCAGCCTGGGTTGTCGGTATGGATGGATGGGAGCGGAACCAGTATAGACTTTGCAGGAGTCTCTGGGGATGCAACCATACATGCCAACCCTCCCGATTTAGGCGGGAGACTCCCGATTTTTGGGTGAAAAATGTTGCTATTTTTCACGTTCTCCCGTCTAAAATAACTGTAGCCCCAATGCATTCCTACGGGGAAATGTTCATCTCCTGATTTCCCTGTGGAAATCTCCCTCCTAGTTGCGTCTGAATGTTGGCATGTGTGGTTGCAACTGACCTTGTAGGGTCTACCACTGTGTTTGTTATTTCCTTTTTGTTCAATATTTTTTTATTATTATTTATTTGTTTTTTAATCAATAAGATTTTTACAAAAAAGAACATAGTGAAAGCAAATGTAGTTGCAGTAATTTGCAAGTAAAGTGCTTATTCATGAGTCTGACTTTCCAATTGCCATGAAGACTTTTAAGTTTTTTAGCTACAGATTTTATAGAAGGTCTTCCTGGGGGCTTGATGGTTGAGTCAGGAAAAGATGTGTCACAGCGTATTGCATGATGTTTACCGCAGCTAATAACCATGAAGTTCTGCCCCCACCTATCAACTTGTTCCAGCATGACTCTTCATCCATAAGTGTGAAGTTGGATAAGGTATGGTGGAGGTATTTAGACCTTATCCAATACGTCCCTGAACAAGTGAGAAGGAGGTGACGTATCGTCTCTTTAGGAATGAACAAGTTGCAGAATCGACAGGTTGATGAATTTGAGACGCCTCTGATTTCGCGGATTTCATTGGTTGGTAGCAAGTTTAATCGTGTTCTTAACAGTAAGTTTCTTGCCACTCTGCTCGGGAATAACTTGATGTAAGTTTGCAGTTCATCAAGTTTCTTTGTGTTAGGCAGCAGGTGAGTTATTTGTTTTATTTTTGTTGTCCTGTTCTTGGGTTCGCAACCAATCTAGTTCTCCCAGTTTTTTAAAGATTCTTAATGGGTTGTTTATGAGGACCTCTTCCCCGCTCTCGACCAATTGCAGTAGGGCGGCATTGTCAGTGCTCCATTTGGAGAGCATTTTGCAAGTTCCTGCTGTTGTTTCTTGATTCACCAGGGCGTAAACAAAGGGAGCGTCTGGCATCTTGTATTTTCTATATAACATCAGTGTGTTACAGTTGATTGTGCCCTGTAAAGAGAGAAGACTGAGTTCCTGTCTAATAGATGCGACCGAGGTCGATTTGGGCAGACCCAAAATGGATCTCCAAAACAGTGCTTCTAATTCAGGCCCTATTTTAGGAGGGATATTAGGCATTGCTTCAGCGCCGTGGGTTAGTGTTGGTACCACTTTCTGTTTGTAGAAGTCGCGAACAGGAATTATAGAGTATCCGCCATATTTTATGTCAATGGCTTTACCCTGTGCGGCTAGCTGCTTTGTTTTTTCATAGAGGGCGCTCTGCATGGCTTTTTCGTTCTTGGTGCTGTCAAGTGATACTCCCAGGTATTTGAAATCTCTAACCTTCTCTATTACACTATCGCTCAGGAAGAGTGAAGGTTTTTTGTTCCTAGTGTTTGTTTTTCCTATGATCATCATTTTAATTTTTTTCTCATTTATCTGTAGATTATTTCTTTCCGATGTATTGTTGAAGGTTATTTATTTGGCGTTGTAGACCAATGGGAGTATAGTCCAGTAGAATTAGGTCGTCTGCATATAGCAGATGGCTAATTTTTGTTGTGCCCATTTTAGGTGGAAACGAACGCACTTACGGCTCTGTTGCCTGAAAGTCACCTAGCTAGGCCCAAAAAAGGGCTGAAGCCAAGGGACAGCTCTTTTTCACTCCTCTCGCTGTTACGATCTCAGTTGAGAGAGTACCTTGTTGGTTTAAGTGTACTCTCATGTTTGTATTGCTGTACAAGGCTTTGATTGGCTCCAGTATTTCGCTCGGGCAGTTCCAAGATGATAATTTGGACCAGAGCCTTGCTCTGTGGACTCGATCAAATGCCTGGGTGATGTCTATAAAAGCGACAAATATCGCGGGCTTCCCTCAAAAACCTTGCTTTTTAGTGAATTAAGAATGAGGATATTCGCGTTAGTTCCAATGTTTTTCTTGAACCCAGTTTGCAGTTGGTCTTTGCAAAGAGCGTAGCATGCCCATGATGTAAAACTCCTCAGCAGTAGGGAGCCAAATACTTTGCCTATCGGATCCAGCAGGGCAATTGGGCGGTAGTTGGCTGGATCTTTTTTGTTGTCCTTTTTGAATATCGGGCCACATTTGCTGAGTTCCAGGAGGGGGGAATGGTTCTTGATTCTGCACATCTGCCAAAGAGCTTGCTAAGCAGGGCAGCGTAGGCTTCCGGATGATTCTTCAAGTCCAAGTTGGTAATGCCATCGGGCCCGGAGCTCGGGAGTTCTTTAATTTCTTTATAAGTTCGAGGATTTCTTTTTGATCGTCGAGTCTTATCCAAGTCGAGCTGGGCCTCGCGGTTTCCATCTGACTCTTGTCAGGAGGTTGGAACAGTGTCTCGAAGTATCTCATCCAGATTAGTTTGCCAATCACATTCTGTAATGTGTCTCTTGTCACTGTGAATCGTAGGAGGGACCAAAATTTCCTAGCATGCCCGCCACTAATCGCCTTAAGCACATTTTCGGCATCTTGTTGGTATAAATTGGAGCGGTAAGATCGTAACCAAGTTTGGTTCGACTATAGTTGATGCCAATTGGGGGTCAATTCTGCATGCCATTCTTTTTGTTTTCCGTAGTTTACGTCTTTTCACTACCACAAGTTTGTCGTAGATGTGAGGCTTTAGATGAGAGCCAAAGTTTTTCTTACGGGTCACTTGTGTGTATGCCGTGAGTAGGGGCAGGTAGTCTACCTGAGCTGAGTTGACATTATTTGGAAGGGCAATGTAGTTTGTCGTCTGGGCTCTTATGGCTCCTGCTGTCAATCTAAGTCTGGTGTTTTGATTGTTAGCTTCCAGTTCAGATGACATTTTCTCATATGTTGGAGCGGTTGAGGCCCAGGTAGTGAGAAGAAGGTTATGGTCGCTGGCGTGCGTCATTATAACTTCAAAAGATGTTATCGCTTGTAGGAGGGGCCTGGGGACGAATATATGGTCAATCGTTGCATGCAAATCGTCTCGTTCCCATGACGGCACACAATATGGATCTGGATAGATTTTATCTAAGTTGTGCAGATCTCTTGATTTCATAAGCTTCGACAAAATGCGGCCACGCAGGGCTGATGCAGGTGGTTTGTTCTTCTCCCCGTGTGGCTTTACCACTATAGGTTAGGAGGCGTTAAAGTCGCTGCAGACTACTAAGTGGTCGACCACATGAGTTACTAATGCGTCATCGATTTCGGTCTCTATCATGTTTCGATATTTGTCTTGTTCCATCGTTGCCGGGTTCCAGTATGTGTTCACAATGATGTGTTGTTGCCTGGTGTTGAGGCACAGTTTGCCTATCTATCTTCCCTGGTAGACCAATTTAATTTCACGATTAACACTGATTGGTTTGGTTTCAGTGTGGTGATCAATGAGATACTGCTTCCATTGCGGCAAGCCATCATCAATCCTGAGATTGGACGTCCAAACAGGCCTTTTTCCACCGGCGCTAGGGCGATTTTGTAGCCATCCAGAGTCAGAGTTTGCATCAGCCAGGTCTCCTGGAGGCATATTATGTCGTAGTCGCCCAACTTTATGTCACAACGAACCATAAGATGGGAGTGTCCTCTCGTGTTCCATGAGCTCAGCTTCATTTGGTTTCTGTTATTGACATTTTGAAGGGTGTCTTTTGGGCTGTGCTCAGGGATCGTGAATGGCTATTTTTTTCAGTGTGCCGTCAAGGCTTTAGGAAGCCGGGACCACAGACCATGGGGCGAGAAGTTCTTGATTTGAGTCGAGGTCAAAGGTTGACAGTCAGCTACGGTTTGTATAGTTCTTGTCATGGTCTTGCTGCTTTGCTTCATGTGTTTCTTCATTAGGAACAGTGGTTTTTTTTTCCTCAGGATTTACCATAGACACTTTTGAGTAGGAGTTTTGAAGGACGTTGGGGGGAGCGAGGTGTTTATTGCCTGTGTCTTTTGGTGCTCGAGGACTTGGGTTCTGGTTTTCTTTGTCTTGCAACCTCTGCCCTCTGACACTGCTGAATGGAGGACTCTGGGTGTAGCCTGAAGATTCACCCAGCTTTGGATGGTTTTGTTTGTCCAATTGGCGTGAATTATCGTAGTTATTATGTTTCTTTGTCTTTGATTTGCATACTGGTGACACTCTCCTTGTGGACTCTGTTAGGTCGTATCCCATTTTTAGAAGATCCTCTGTTGCGTTTTTTTAGTAGTTTCCTTACTGTTGACGAGGCTGTGTAGAAGTGGGAAATCGCCTTCTGATGGTAATGGCTTGGGTGCACAATTATCAAGTCGTTAGTTTTTATTATGCGTAGTTCTGGGATGTAGTGGAATAAGGTTAACACTGCTCTTCTGTTTAGTGTCACTTGGTCACTATTGCCTGGAATCTGTTCTAATTTTAGTATCCATCTTGTTTTTTCTGTAGGATTATGCTTCTTGTGATAGATGTCGGTTTTTGATCTATAATGAAAGCTAGATGCCTCCTTGTCTCTCCCTCGTGCACAAACTCTTCTTGTTACTGTTGATGAAGATAGGTGGCGATCTTTCACAGAGGAAAGACTTTGCAAAGTTAGGGTGTGGGCTCGCTTAATGGGGGAGGACCTTGCTTCATTTTCCTTTTTTAAGTTTGATTTAGATTTACTTGGACTAGGCAGGCACGCATTAGATTTTAAGGTTGTAGTCTGTTTTGTCTGATGTAGATGTTGTCGTCTTTCTTCCAATGTATAAAAAGGGCCTTCCATTTCTGGTTCCAATACTTCCTTTCTTGAGAGGACTTGGAAAGTGGATTTTCTTGCTTATTTTTGTCGCTTTTCATGACGCTGTCATTTGCTAGGAAGTCTTTGGTTGTTTTTTGGCAGGCTGCTGTTTTTTTTATCATTGCTGTTGATGAGGACTATGTTGGCAGGGCCCTGCTTTTCTGGCACCATAAAGAGAGGAGTGGTCAGTGGAGGCCATTTAGAGAAACCTGATTTTTGAAAGATGGGTTTTAGCGGCCATCCCTCCTGGATCATTGGGTTTGTAAGGAATTTAGTCTTTGTTTTATTTTTGAGAGATGTCTGTTGTTCCATGGCTTTAGGTGTTAGTGGTTCAGGAGGCTGTGCGATGAGCTTTCTCGCCAAGTCCTGACTGCCGAATTTGAGTTGTTCTTCCACTGATTGGATTGCTTTTGCAAACGGGTCGCTGATCATCATCTTCCCGTATCACTTTTTCAGAGGTCGGGTTATGTGCCGTCAAGTCTATAGTGGTTAGTGTTTGCGTCCCTTGAGTCTTTGATACAGCTGCTGGTTTAGAAGTTTCCACAGGACCAACAGGAACAAACTGTGGGCTTGGTGTTACTAGAGACAAGTGGTCTAAAGTCGGCGGGATGTTTTTCGCTCTTGTCTCCAGAGCCTTTATGTAGCCTTCAAGGAAGATCAGTTTGCTATGCATCATCACTTGGATTGACATGTGGTCCGTTAATGTGTCGTTTACAGCTTCATAAAGCTTTGTAAATGGAGCTCACGGTATTGATACAGCCAACATTATTGTCAACGTATCAAGTTTTTTAGTCAGGGTTTCGATTGGCGTAGATGGTCGCTGTATTGTTGGTGTTGTCTTTATTGGGGATGATGTCACAGCCGCTAGCGGAGCGCTGCAAGGATGTAGCCTTGTGTAGAAGGAATCTAGTGAACCTCTACAGTTTAGGCTAATGTTGATGGGTGTGGGTTGTGAATCTCCCAGGTAACTGTCTTGGCCGAAGTCAGAGTTTGGTAAAGTCTGTTTGCCTAAGAGTTGGCTTAGTGAGGGTTGGTTTATAGGATCGTGTGGGTTCTGAGATCGTTAGCGATCTTCTTTGTAATGGGCAAGTTTGCGTTCTGCCCTGAGGGCATGATGTCGTTGTGGTCCTTTGCTTTCCTTGTCGATGGTAAAGTTGCACGTTCGTCTCCACTCTCCTTTGTGGGAGTTGTGGTTACTCCCAAGGCTTTGTCGTTGTTGACATTCCCAAGGGTTTCCATTCTTGGGGGCGAGGGTTCATGTTGGTCTGTTGAGCTGACTGGCCGAGGGTCAGGCATACTACAATTAAGGGCAGCTATTAAGGGTGGGCTTAGAGGAGGGTTGTCCAGACTTGCTGGAATAGTTATTGTAGGTTGATGAGGTGGCATAGACGAGAGTGTAATAGGCAGAACCTTTTTAGGTGATGCGGTCACCGGCGGGTTTGTTTTAAAAGCTATGGCTTCCCCACTGCCGAAATGCCATTTGATTTTGTCTTTACTCATTGTCTTTTTACATGTTTCTGGCGTGGCCGAGGACTTTATGGTAGGCAAAGGGCTGATTAACTTTCGTTATTTGGTAGGTGGTATGTTTTCTTTGACCGCCTCTAAGATTTCTGCATCCGATAATGCGTCCGTCCGTCCTCCCATGCGTACCAGTTGAGTGTTTAATAAAAAAATCGGACAGAAGTTTGAGTCGAGTCAGTGGGACTTGAAACTTTTTTCTTCTTAGTCCTGCAGGTCCTCCTCGCCCCCTTTCTGTGGGTTGTGGTTTTCTAGCGGAACCACCCCAATGCGTGGTTTTCCTACTTGCAGGCTTAGAGTTGGGGAGGGTTTTTCTTTTCCTCTCTTCTACAGTAATGGCTTTTGTGGCCCTTGTTCGTTTCTTTAATTAAGCTGTTTCTTTTAAAATTGCCCCTTCTGGGGGGTCGGTTAAGATTGCAGCTGCCTGGTGGACGGTGGAGGTGGGTCACATAGATCCAAATCAGTCATTGATGACACATGCACCGTTGCTTTCACCACTAGTACAACCGGGGTACCGCGGTTTCCTGTTCCTTCAACAAGGCCGACCCCTCCGTGGTCGGGCTGCCAAGACTCCCATCCCCGGAGGCGAGGAGGCCAAGCTCTGGTCCACCCCTCCGAAGGCGAGCTCTGCCCCCGTCTGACTCACCGAGGAGCAGCGACTTCCGAGGCCTGACGGGGGGAGCCCACCATCTGTGACCTCCGTCTCCAAAAGCAGCAGCAAACCCGCCGACTCCGTCAACGATGACCTCCCTCCAGTGGCCTCTGTTGAGTTGGTCGAAGCGGGTTGAGACGGAGAAGAGGCAGGGGGGAGGTGGGGCAGCGGTGAAATAATCTGCTGAGGCTCAGGAGTCATGCAATCGATCAGTGTCGCTTCTACAGCTTGAAGCGGCTCTGTGGCGGACACAGCTTTGCCCTTTGTTGGGGCGTACGGGTATCAAGAGGTTGATCTGTCAAGGATGTTGCGGCCAATGTTTTTTCCGCCACTTTTAAGGTCTGCGAAATTATGAGCCGCGCGGCATGTATAGGTTTAACAGATGTCAGGTGCTTGCCGTAAATCAGTTGTCATGCCAGTGCGGTGCCGCAAACTTCTTAGGCGGCCTTAGTCGTCGTCGCACATGGGGGCAGGGAGGGCGGGTGTCCTGGCAGTTCTACCAGCCATGGGAGGTGTGCACCGCTACTCCACCAGAGGTTGCAGGCACTTGTTTGGGAGTGGACTTGCTGGAGAGAAGGTGTAGTCACAGGGTAGGTGCAGCCTGCAGCCCACGCAGAACACCGAAGAACACACTTTTCCCTCACTTCTCTGCTCTGCATCTGCTGTGAGGTGAGTTTATGAGGCTGCAGCAATGCTGCGTGGGTAAACTGCTTAAAGTGACAGCAGTACCCCGTGGCAACAGACCGTTCAAAGTCTCCTCTCGCCTCTTTTCCGCTGAAGAACACACTTTTCCCTCACCTCTGTGCTCCTCATCCGCTGTGAGTTAAGCTTTGTTAGGCTGTAGCAATGCCACGTGGGTAACCTGCTTAAAATGACAGCAGTAACCCGCAGCAACAGGCTGTTCAAAGTCTCCTCTCGCCTCTTTTCTGCCTAAGTGCACAATTTTTCCTCACTTCTCTGCTCCGCATCCGCTGTGAGGTGAGCTTATGAGGCTGCAGCAATGCCACATGGGTAAACTGCTTAAAGTGACAGCAGTACCCCGCAGCAACAGACTGTTCAAAGTCTCCTCGCGCCTCTTTTCCGCCGCAGAACACACTTTTCCCTCACTTCTCTGCTCCGCATCCGCTGTGAGATGAGCTTATGAGGCTGCAGAAATGCCGCGTGGGTAAACTGCTTAAAGTGACAGCAGTACCCTGCAGCAACAGACTGTTCAAAGTCTCCTCTTGACTCTTTTCCGCCAAAGAACACACTTTTCCCTCACTTCTCCAATATTAGTGTTTGTGCATACAGTAACAAATACATAGGTTCAGTACCAGCCAATCAGTGGACCGCACACAACATTAAACATTGCATCTGTGCTCATAGAAGAAACACATCATTGGTGTTACTCTGAGTGTGACCCTTTCCAAGAAGCAGGGGCCTTTTGAGGGACACAAAGGTGTGTATTTTCAGCCAAAAAACGATGTGTTCAAAAAAGTAAATTATTTAAACATTGTAAGTAGGTTTTAATCAAAATAATTACAGTGGCCATTGGTAATGATTACTTACACTATATAATGTAGTCATTATATAAATGTTAGACTTGTCTTACTGAGCAAAGCCATTATCAAACTTAGAATAACCATATGCATTATTTTAAGTATTGTACTATTTTACAATACCCCTGTGAGTAGGGAGAACAGGACATATAGTACCAATGAGGGGTCTTAGCTGTTTTGCATTCAATACAAAATCAAGGGAGCAAAGGCGCTAGAGTAGCGCCATCAGGATATCAGCGTTTAGCTCAGGAGGGCCACCGTAAGAGGCGTCTGTCAGGCTACGCGCCTCTGCAAATGTAAACTCTGTATCCTGCAGGGTCGAAATGCCCACGAGGAGCAAGAGCTTGGGAGTAGCGTCATCAGGAGATCAGCGTTTAGCTCAGGAGGGCCACTGTAAGAGCCGTGTGTCAGGCCACGCCCCCACGATCATTTAAACTCTATATCACGCAGGGCCGAAAGCCCACGGGGAGCAAGGGAGTAGGAGTTGTACTCTCGCTGGTAGTTGAGCAAGCGTGGGAGAAGCAGCTATACCCTCAACGGCAGTCCAAGCGATGTGTTTGCCTCCAGCGTTACAAAGAAAGTAAGGCTGCTGCTATACCCTCAAAGGCAGTCCAAGCAATTTGTTTCCTACCAGCAATACAAAGAAAGTAAGGCTGCTGCTATACCCTCAACGGCAGTCGAAGCAATTTGTTTCCTACCAGCAATACAAAGAAAGTAAGGCTGCTGCTATACCCTCAAAGGCAGTCCAAGCAATTTGTTTCCTACCAGCAATACAAAGAAAGTAAGGCTGCTGCTATACCCTCAACGGCAGTCGAAGCAATTTGTTTCCTACCAGCAATACAAAGAAAGTAAGGCTGCTGCTATACCCTCAAAGGCAGTCCAAGCAATTTGTTTCCTACCAGCAATACAAAGAAAGTAAGGCTGCTCTTTTCTCCATATTCTCGGGTATGTACATTGTTGCGCTGCATCGAACTCCATCTGTACATGGAAAGTTTAAGCCCAAGATCCGTGTGTGAGTCTGCCAATGAGACTGCATAACCGTAATCTGAATTAGGCTATAACCAGAGGAGTGGGGGTGAGGGGAACAATGAGAGGGAGTCAGGCTAAGGATGCCCCCTTAGCCAATCAGGCGTGCCTCACTTCCATAACCCTGTAAACTTTTTAACTTGCTGTTCGTAAGCATTAATGAGCCTTATCCAAGCCCTGGTTTAGAGGTGTGAGAAGCGGAGTGACAGAAGACAGGAATAACCTAAATGGACTGATTGACTTGTGATCGCAGTGCCCTTAGCTTCAGTTGATGTTGGTTGCACTAGATATGAACTTTTGCCAGCAACGTTTTTTTTCTTTTTATTTACTCCGTGGAACGCCGCTTGAAAAGCACTGGTATATATTGGGAAGGCCTTCATAGAGTGGTCAAATTGCTGGTGCATTTGTATTTTAACAATCGGTGTATATTTGTTAGGTCAACACATTGGCCCTCATTACGACCCTGGCGGAGAGGGGTTTACGCCAGCGTAATGCATGGCGTACCTCTCCGCCAGATTAGGACTTTCCGTAACGCCATGGTGATTTTTACGCCCGGATTTTCCGGGCGGAAAAATCCATGGCGCTACGGGTCCCCTCGTTAATTACGCCACCGTATTCTACGGTGGCGTAATTAACGCCTTCCCCACTCCCATTATACCCTATGGGGCAAAAATAGGAATGGGGAAGGGTAAATGGGGATTGGGGACTTACCGCCCCGCCAAGGTCGGAATGGGGCGGTAAGTCCGCCAACCCCCATGGCGGAGTTGGCAGCTCTGCGCCATGGTCCATGGTGCAAATTGCACCATGGACCTCCGCCAGGGTCGTAATGAGGGCCATTGCATGTAATTGTATTTTTATTCTGCATATGTATTTTAACTATAAAAACTGTTCTGTACGCTGAGCACTGAGTACTTTAAGCACCTTAGCATCTTGCACTTTAAACTTAGCCTTACCGCAGTCTTTAATATTGTTGGTGACGGACAGGTGTAGAATCCCTGTTTTTCGAGGGAGAAATGGGCAAAAGAAAAGTAGAAGTTGTTGATTCCCCCTGGGGCCACTAAGAATAACATTTCTAAAATGTTACAACCGATAAATGATGTGAATGTCTTAATCTCTGAGATTGAGGTTTTATTGTTAGATTTTGATTGCATGGAGTGTGTAGATGCTGTAATGAGGGAGGAGAGGGGGGGACCTAATTGGAAACTTACCTGAGGGATTAGGGGAACCTGGCCAGAAGTTTATCTGAGGGGTAAGTGGGAGCTAGCAGCCCTATATAGGGCTGCTGGCTTGAATTGTGTGGCCGCACCCAAGGATCTGGACCTAATAGATTTTTGTGAGCCAGAGCCAATACAAAAGAATTTTTTAAGAGCATTGAGGGGAACTAGACACTTACAAAAATGGATAGATTAGCACCCTTTGAGGTAGTATTATTGCTGGGTCAGGAAGGAGGAAAAAACGATCTCTTCCCGGTTAAGAAAAATGCCACAACTCTGAACTCACGTGACACTAACATTGTTGAAATACATTACCAGGATATATCTTTGTCTAGTGCTACTCAAGGTTTAAATGTAAATGCCCCAGTTACAGGAGTTGAAATTCAGATAGAGATTGCAAATAATTATTTGAGTGACCATAAAGGAGAATATGATAGAGTAGCTCCTGAGGGTATTGAGAAGTTAGTTACATATGAGGTGGCCCCCTCAATAGCATTGTCTGATCGATACAGGGCTCTGGCAGTATCTGTACTTAGGTCACTGCACAAATCTCCCCAGTGAACCATCTGAAAACTGTTAAGGGGGTGAGAAGCTTAAAGGGCAGAAAAAAAGAGAGGTGGTAGTAAAAGATACTAGCAACTAAGGGCGAAAAACAGGTAGCACCAAAGAAACAGAGAGGTCCGGGCCCCTCAGAACTCAAGCAGTAGCCACACAGACAGAGGATATAAGCGTGCTGGAGAGGGTAAAGGATAATCTGAAATATAGCAATAAGAGCCTATTGGCGAAAGAGCTAATAGAGTTAGGGGAAGAGACCATCACCACTAAAATGGGAGATTGGATAAAAGAGGTGTTAGTGCTAATAAAAGAGATAAAAAATGAGAAGGATAATTTGAAAGCCTCTGTTAAAGGTAAGGCAAAGTGTGATATAATGCCATTCAGTACAAAGGGAATACCACAAGTCCAAAGTATGGAATCTGAAGGAAAAGCTACAAATAGGATGCCCTCTATGGGCACAATTTACCCCTGGAATGGGAGGAATTACAACACCATAGGAGTTCCCAGTAATGCGGACTGGACCCAGAATAAACCACAAGCCGATAGGGCTCCTTCTTCGGCAGGGCCAAATAGATTAGCTTTGGGTAGATATCCAGATGGGACAACAAGGAGGAATGGCCCTTTTCTACCTGAAAGGGCCTCGTTGAGGAACGGCCCAACTATGCCAGGCCAATTGAGGAATGGTCTGATCCCCCATGATAGGGTCCCAACAAGGAATGGTCCAAATTTCTTGGGCCAAACGAGGTATGGCCCCAACTATATCTGTGGAAGGTCCAATAATAAATAGGCCAAATATACCAGAGGGAGATCCACGCCCCTCGGTTATAAAGACTAATATCCCCCGTAGGGGTAAGGGAAAGTTAGAGGACCAGCAAGGCCTGAGTAATAAGTGCATATATTGAATCCGACACACCAAAGAGTATTTGTCAGTAATTAGAGATGATTTAGTGGAGTGTGTGAGGGGAAGAACACAATACGCTCACCTGGATTTTATTTACTTTACTTTAAAGAATTTATTATGCGCAGCCATGGACCCTAGGGCTTGAGGGCGCAACAAGACATATACAACAATAAACAGTTAAGCGCCATGGTCCTCTATAGGTTGTGGGTTCAAGATGAGGTCAGGGGTCGTATTGAGTAGGTAAACAATTTCTTTTTGAAAATATCTGTAGATTCCGTGCCTCTTAGCTCTGGGGGGAGATTGTTCCAGGCATTAGTAGCGATTGCAAAGAAAGCTGTGTTGCATACTTTCACAGTTCTACATTTAGGTATCACTAACAGGTTCTGATTATTCGATCTCAGTGATCTACCATACGTTCTTGTGGGCAAAAGCTGCTGTAGATATCCGGGCATTTTTCCCTGTCTACACCTCTGTGTGATAGTCAAGATTTGAAATAAGATTCTGAACTCGACCGGTAGCCAATGAAGATTACGTCTTGCTACTGTAACATGGTCTCTCCGCCTAAGCCTCATTACCACTCTTACCGCTCCGTTCTGACAAACCTGAAAGGTGTTCCTTAAATCATGGGCATACGTTGAGGGCCTGTTAAGTAAAGACCGTAGGTCCCTGATAGTAGGGAAGACAGCATTTGTTTTAAGATTGCCAGAGTATCTCCATTTTGGGGGATGGGACCCACTGGGATTGGGGTCCAAGAGTTCCTGGAACAAACGACAAACTATCAAGATTCTTCCAGACAAGTAACACTGGGGGCAGCACACCCAATACTGCAATCTACCCAATACAGCACGCAAGGAGCAACACCACACCCCCCTTGCCCCATCACCATAAGAAACACGGAGCCAGGGGCACGCCCCAGGGACGTCTTGGTCGCGCTCATGTCATACCCCCAGAAGGAGTAGATCCTCCGTAAAGCAAGGACAATAGGGCACATCAGAATGAATGGAGTGGAAGTGCAACTCTACCAGGACCTGGCCCAATCGACACTGCAGAAAAGGCGAGATATGGGCCCAGTCATCAAGGAACTAGTGGCAAGGCAAATTCAATATAAATGGACCTTCCCATTCAGCCTTTTATTCGCGTGGGAGGGAAAGCAACATAGAGTAATGACCTGCGACGAAGGTATGCAGATTATGAAGTTACAGGAGGAAGAAAGAGTCATGGAGGGACAGGGGACAGACTGAGGAAGAATCCATGAGAATGGAAAACGATTAATCGGAGGACAAAACCAAATGGCAACAAGAAATGTTGACATTAGCAGACCTCAAGACGAAGATAATAGCTAAAGAATCAAGGGTCCAATGGGGACACACAATAAAACCTAACCCCATCGGGGACATTGAGAACCAGAATCCAACAAGTAAGCGGCGGCCAAGGGGGTGAGCGTTTCCGGGGCTAGCCAATGGAACTGAGGTGGGGTTTAGGATCCCCCACAAAGTTATCCCTGAGTTTACCGAGGGACTGGTGCAGTAGGCAACTCGACCAAGCAGCCATAGGCCCCAGGTCCCTCCTCAGGGCAGTCATGGGTTGGGGGCAAACTCTACAAGTAGAGGACAGTAGAGGGATGAGAGGGGGTTGGGGGGGGCACCGGAATGGATAAACCAGAGCTGAAAAGGATACTTAAAACATTTTGGTGGGGAGAGGATGCGAAATGGGTACAGGAGCTGAACACCCCAGTAAAAAGATAGAACACCTACTTCAAAGGGGGAAGTTTGATATTCTAATGTTACAAGAGACACATATAAAGGGCAAAGACAAGTGGAAACTCCACCTGAACGGGTACAATCACATAATCCAATCTAATTCGCAAGAGAAAAAAGCCGGGGTGATTTTAGCATTTCACAATAACCTGAAGGTGCAAGTACAGAATACGCAAACAGACAATTCAAGGAGACTCGTTTCACAAATATACAAATCGGGGGGCGACCAATAACTCTACCGTCAATATGCGCTCCCAATATGAGTCGGGACCGGCTTCCTGAGGGACACACTAGATAAACTTGCGAAATACACCACAGGGGAGGTGGTAATGGGAGGCGACTTTTGTGATGCTGGAAATGCATCGGAGGGACAGGGCCTCCGTATCCTTGTCCTTTACTGCCTTTTATTGTGTGTTCTGACGTGTTTTCTGCGCAGGAGTTCATGTGGGACTGCTGGTGGTGTAGCTCTCTCCTTTGGTTTTGGGGAACAGACCCATGGCATACCCTTATGGAACCCATGGGTGGCCCTAGTGTATGTTTTTAGGCACCTGTCTGTGGCCAACAGAGCAGGGTCGGGCTGGTGGCAACTCCGTGTTGAATTGACTGGTGCCCTGAGCATCCACCATTTTGGGATGCCCGAGCCCTGTCATTGGAATAGGTAGATTCCTGATGGAGACAAGATGGCACCCTTGGCCTCTTGCCTTCCATCGCCTGTCACCTTGATCTCCCCGAAGTCCCGGGAAGCCCTGACTCTGTCCCTTCCCCCTGACTGGCTGTTGGGTGGAAGTTCCATATGTGGTAGTGTGGGGAAGTGCTGACCAGACTGGCTGGAGCCTTCCCAATGACCGTATGTTGTGAGTACGCCTGTGGGTGGGACCAGGGTGAATGGAGTGTGTGACGAATACGCATTCTGTGTTGTGGGTGTCTAGTATCTGGTGTTTGTCACAATGACTGAGACAGCCCTGCCCGAAATTTGTATGACTGCAGTGTAGAGTGTTGAATGGCTGGGTTCTTGTCCCAATACACATAACTTGTTGTTAGTGTCTGGAGAGAAGTGAATAGCCTGAATGCACTATGCACCTGATTGGCTGCCTGCCTGCATGAATGCCATTCTGACCGATTGGTTGCCTGAGTGTGACCCAGCAGAATGGATGGGAGACCAACTAGTATATCTGGGGGGCTCTCACTGCTAGAATTCATGTTCAGAAGCTGAAGTCCACTCCGACGAGTAACTGGAGTGAAACTGAAGCTTGACCTTGAAGCCCTGCTGGACGAGAACATTTGTTGTTGCTCTCCTTCACAATCTGAAAGCTGCTGTATCTCCAAGGACTGACCCAGAGAGGACCTGGTAAGGCGCCCTCTTCCCGAGCTATGAGGGACCATCGTGCACCAGATGATCTTTGCCAAAGCTCCCTGGTAGACAGACCTACAACAGGCTGCCGACCCGAGACGGGGACTGCCGCGGAATCCCAAGGAGAAGCGCCTGGACTGTTGTCCGCCACTGTCGACGACTGCCGTCGCCGACCGGAGCCGCCGTGCTTCCGTTTGCCTAAGAACCTTCAGACCCAAGGATGCTCTCGTCCGCATTGCCGCCATCCTATCCCGCTGGAGAAGGCCTGACTGTCGACGCGCAGAGGAGTATCCACCGGTGGGTTTCCCGCCACCCAAACACCACAGAAACGCCGACGACTCGACGCCCTTGCTGGGCCACAGTTCTTCCAACTCTTTGTGGTCCAGAACTATCCGCATTGAGGTGTCCCGCACGCCTCTTCCTTGCAGGACGTTTACGCTTCCCGGTCAACGAGCACCGCTAAGAACGAAGCTGTCACTTCACCGTCGTAGCTCACCCCGTTTTTTCCGCCCGACGTTCGACGACCTGTGACTCTGACACTGAAGAAGGGTAGTCGATTCCCCAGCGAGGAACGCTACAACACCAGGTACTTTGGGGTTGCAGAACTATTGGGAAGTCTCTTGTGAACAATTTATGGACTGGGCTTGTATCATTATTCTACAGGTTGCCCAGGTGGGGGGATCTCCACACAGAACTGTGTTTAATGGTAGTGACCAGTATTTCTGCCAATTGTTTGTTGCAACTGCGTTCCTCTTACCTCTATGGTTGGTTTCCTTTACAAACTGATTTGTGTGCCATTTAACAGTACAGTTGATTCACTTTAAAGAGATCTAATAGTAATTATGGTACCATGTAGAACTGCATATTTGCCATTATAGATAACCGAGCACAAAGTGAGTTATCGTAATATTGTACATAACCTTGAATATTAATTATGTAAAGCCTGTGTTTTAACCGTTACAGTGTGCGGACATTCCTTTGTGGGTGCTTGGGGACTACACTGTACTTAAAGGGATGGTTGGCCCAAAATGTTTTATTTCAAAAATAGATAGGCAATATTAAAAAAAAAACGATTGGCATTTTTTTTTCCCAAGTCCCTATGTAAAATTTTGAGCAATTCAAGCTCAAAATTTGCAAAAGCAAGCCCATGGGCGCATCCATTTTGTGAAATGGATGCCCGCCTGTGCTGGCTTTTGCTTTTGCGGGAATAATGAAGGAAAAGCCAGCCAGCTGTAGTAAACAAAAGCTACCACTGGGTGGCTTTTCCTTCATTGGTGCCAGGACTCGGAGGACGCGGATTGGAGACTACAGGCAGAAAAGCTGCAGCTGCATCTCGGTAAGTGCTATTTATTATTTTTTTTTAAATAAGCACTAGCTGCGTTTTTTTTCTAGGTTTTCCGGGCTGGAGGAGCCCGGGAAAATTTAGAAATAAAACCGCAGCTTTAAAAACGTTGTATTTATGTTTGCGGTCGCTTTTGAAGCGACCGCAAACATAAATACAACGTTATTGTGTTTGAAAACGCTGCGGTTTTTCTTTCTAAGTTTCTCAGGCTCCTCTGAGCCTGAGAAACTTAGAAAGAAAAACTGCAGCATTTTCAAACAGAACCGCGTTGTGTTTCTGCCTAAATCTGCTTTCCCATTTGGGGCTCCCCATGGGGAGCCCTAGAGCCCCTAATGGGAAAGCAGATTTAGGCAAAAACACTGCAGCATTTAGCATTGCAGAAAACAACCGCGTAGTGTTTCTGCCTAAATCTGCTTTCCCATTTGGGGCTCCCCATGGGGAGCCCTAGAGCCCCAAATGGGAAAGCAGATTTAGGCAGAAACACTGCAGCATTTAGCATTTCCCCGTGGGGAGCCCGAGAGCCCCAAATGGGAAATCAGCTGTAGGCAGAAACACTGCAGCATGTAAACACAACCGTGTTGTGTTTCTGCCTGCCTTGGCTTTCACTTTGGGTCTCCGGTGCTCTCCTGAGGGAGCACCGGAGACCCAAAGTGATAGCCACGGCAGGCAGAAACACAACGCGGTTGTGTTTGAAAACGCTGCTGTTTTTCTTTCTGAGTTTCTCAGGCTCCTCCGAGCCAGAGGAGCCTGAGAAAATTAGAAAGACAAACCGCTGCGTTTTCAAACACAATAATGTTGTATTTATGTTTGCGGTCGCTTCAAAAGCTCCTCCAGCCCGGAAAACTTAGAAAAAAAAACGCAGCTAGTGTTTATTTTCATTAAAAAAATAGCACTTACCGAGATGCAGCTGCAGCTTTTCTGCCTGTAGTCTCCGGTCCCCGTCCTCCGTGTACAGCACCAATGAAGGAAAAGCCACCCAGTGGTAGCTTTTGTTTACTACAGCTGGCTGGCTTTTCCTTCATTAGTGCCGCAAAATCCAAAGCGAGCACAGCGGCGGTGCATCCATTTCACAAAATGGATGCCCCCATGTGCTTTCTTTGAGCTTGAGCTTGATTTGCTCAAAATTTTACATAAGGACTTGGAAAAAAAAATTGCCAATTGATTTGTTTTAATATTGCCTATCTATTTTTGAAATAAAAATGTTTGGGCGAACCATCCCTTTAAGAACCTGCCTGCATCACCTCCTGAGAAGCTAGGCCTTGATTGCTCAACCATGTACCAATATTGAGAATCTTGGCAGGGGTCCTCTGTGCCTCTCCTCCACCAGTGTAGAGAGCGGAAGTACAGACCCCCCTCCGGTCTTCACAACTTTAACCTTGCTTGGTATCCTAACCTAGACAGATCGGGCCCCAGAACACTGAGACAGGGGGCTCCATCAAAAAATCTATTTTAAAAAAATGGAAACGCTGTCACTGGTAGACGTATGAAGGGGGAGGATGGGGCAACAGAAGGGATACACTCACTTTTCACACGTACAAAATTCAATGTCCAGAAGAGATTATATTTGGGCATCGGCAGGGCTCCTGGGGAAAATCCTGAAGACAGAAATAGGAACTATATCAATATCAGACCATGCTCCACTAAGGGCCGAACTATCTCTAACACCTAAGAGGATGGGGCTCTGGCGATGGAAACTCCCTGCCGATATTCTGCTTGACCCAGTATTGGGGAACATGATTAGACCTGGTATCTTGGAATACCTCACCCAAAATGACTCGGAGGAGACTTCGAGGAACACTCTATGGGAATCCTGCAAAGCGGTCACGAGGGGAAGGTTCATTGTGCTCAAAGCGGCTAGAGACAAACAAAGGCGTCAATGGGAGTCAGATTTAGAAGGGAAACTCTGGGAAATCCTGGCAGAAATTGTACAGAAGCCATCCACCATATTGAGGAAAGCACTACAACATGTGCAAGGACAACTAGATACACTCCACATAAAACGGGCAGAAAAGCACCTGCTATACTTGAAGCACAGGTATTACATGCATGCAAATACAGCAGATAAACTCTTAGCTAGACAGTTAAGCACCAAACAAAACTTGCACATGGTCAAAAGAATGGTAAACAGCCGGTGGATCACTCAAACCAGAACGGAAGAGATAGGGAATACATTTAAGGAATTTTATCAAGCACTCTATGCATCAGAGAACACCTCAGATCAGGACCAGGAAGCATACTTAAACTCCATATAATTCCCAAGTATATCCGAGGTAGAAAGGAACCTGCTGGATGAAGAAATTAAATTAGATGAGGTAAAAAAAGTCCATTTTAGAACTACCCAGAAATAAAGCTCCAGGCCCAGACAGGTATACAGCATTATTCTACAAGGAATACATGGATATCTTAGCCCCAATTCTTACGGATCTCTTTAATACATAGGAAACATCATCCCCTCAATGAACGAGGCAAAGGTCCTAGTGTTTCACAAACCAGGAAAAGATCCAGAACTCCCAGGCTCGTACTGACCGATTGCACTACTCAACCTAGATGCAAAATTATATACAAAGGTCTTAGCAAATAGGTTAGCACAAGTGCTCCCGAAGCTAATACATCAGGATCAGTCAGGTTTCATCCCTAATAGGCAAACACATGATAATATAAGAAGAAGAATACACCTAGTGGAAAAGACGGATATCCCAGACCCAAGCTATCCTGCTCTCGCTGGACGCCGAGAAGATGTTTCACCGGGTGCAATGATCACTCCTCTTCTGCATATTGAACACATGGGCTTTGGGGAACCCTTTATTAGAATGATCGAGGCCAACTACTACACCCCCAGCATCCGGATAGCAATAAATGGCAAGATCACAGACAAAGTGAACATTGGGCAAGGAACGAAACAAGGCTGCCCCGTAGTCCCCTCTTATCTACGCGATCTTCTTAGAACCCCTACTAATTCGGAAAAGGGACTCTGAAGCCCTGAGAGGCATTGAAATGGCAAGAATCCCTCACAAGGTAATGGCATATGCGGATGACATGCTAATGGCTCTGTCGGATCCAGAAAAGACACTCACCGCATTGCTGCATGAGACTGAAACGTTTGGAGCAATTTCAGGCCTTAAGATTAATAGGCAGAAGTCGGAAGTGTCAGTGTTAGCAGGGGATAGAGAATCGCTAAAGGGCCTGGCCACCTCCCTACAACTTAGAGTAGCAGACAAAGGGGTGACCTACCTGGGAATCACCTTAACGGATCGGGTGGACTGGCTCTACGGGGAGAATGTTCCGCAGAGGATGCTAGAATACATGCGAGAAGGTTTTACCGCACTGCATTCTACATTAGACGATATGAACGGTACTATCTCTTCTATAAAAGCCCATATGGAAAGAACAGACAGCCGGGTCGCTGAGATCGAAACCAGAGTCGGCACTGCTGAAGATGACCTGGGTTCTCTGCGGGCTGCGGTTTCCACACTCACCAGTCGAGTCTCGGCGGTGGAAAAGAAGAACGATGACCTCGAATCCCGCTCCAGGCGGAATAACCTGCGCATCGTTGGCATCCCCGAGGACAACATCAAAGAGGCCATGGAGGACTATGTAGAATGCATCCTCTTAACTATACTAGACACTCCGAAGCTTTCCTCACACTTTGCGGTCGAAAGGGCACATCGCTCCCTCACTGCCAAGCCGAGGCCGGGTGCGCCTCCCCGACCCATCATCGCCAGAATCCTAAATTTCCGGGGCCATGATGTCCTGCTTCGTGCGGCCAGGGCTAAGGGGGAACTACACCTTGGGTGGGCAAGAATTCATCTCTATCCTGATTTCTCTGTTGCTGTGCAGCAGGAGCGCAAAACCTTTCTTGAATGAAAAAGAGACTTCGTGACTTGGGAGTCAAGTACTCCATGCTCTTTCCTGCGGAGTTAAGGATCGAACACTCGAGACAAACTTTTTTTTTCACTATCCCAGAAGAGGCATCGAAATTCATTGATGAACACAGTCTCGGATGAGCCTCTCATTGCTACTGCATGGTTAGGCCTAAGATGACCCCTGCTTGCTCCTATGTCATTCATGCTGCCATTACTGGCCGGGCTTCCTATGGCACCCATGCTCCTATAAAAATGTTCAGTTTTGCTCTTGTTGCCCCAGCGATCCCTGGCAAAGCTGACTTTGGCTGTCGCACAGCCTTATTGTGCTCGGAGCGGCTTTGCCACCCGGACAAGATCCCAGTTTGGAGACTATTCCACAGCCAATTTCGAGCCTCCGGGCTTGGTCGGCTGGGTTCTGGACCCACGCGAACCATAACGGGCTCACTGGTCGCCCTCGTGACGACGCCCTGATGCCCATGGCTGACGCTGCTGAACTTGGCTGCTCTCCCCCTGTTTATGACGGGACCCTGCTGCTCCCTTGCACCAACACTATGTACTCTACTTACTACTGCTTCATTGTGTATCATCCTTATGCTCTCCCCGGTTCGGTGCACCATCGCCAGGCTAACTAAAAGCCCCCCAGGCGCAGATGCCTAGCACTCTGTTTTTGTTGTTGATTGGTTTGGGTTTCGTCCCTCTGGTTGGGGGAGGGATGTGGGAGGAGGGGTGGGGGGGTAGTTATGGTTAAAAATGGCTTGATGACCACTAGGGGTGCCATATGCTCCAAAGCACTACATATACGCATCGGCAGAGATCCGCTTATTCCCGGATTGATAGACTCCCTCTTATTTGGTAACCTATTTACTGAGGCTGAACCGACATCCCTGTACAAATGGCGAGTGACGACCTGACTTTCATGAGCTGGAATGTTCGGGGCTTGGGCAATCACAAAAAGATGCGCCAGATACAGTTATATGCTGAGCGCCATGTTGTCAAAATTCTTTGCCTGCAAGAAACCCATGCTCGTTCCGACCAGTGTGAACAGTTCGCTAAACAATGGGGTTCCCAAAGGTATTATACTAACTATCCCACCCAAAGCCGCGGCGCTCTCACTCTAATGCACAGAAGCCTGAAATTTGTGTGCAATCACTCACGTATAGACCCCCTTGGCAGATATGTGTTGACCATCGGCACGCTGCAATACCAGGAGGTAGCCATCCTAAACATTTGCGACCCAAACGTTGATGACCCTGATTTCTATCTACACCTAGCCTCTGTCCTTGAAAGCTTCCCCTTGATTCCGATTATATGGGGAGGTGACTTTAACACTATATTGGGTGTCACCCTAGAAAGGTCAGGCTTGCGACCTCGCCAACTCTCGAGAGCGGCCTACACCATACTTACAACACTCCCTCGACTGTCACTAGTGGATCCCTGGCGGCTAATGTACCCTGAATCCCACACGTATTCATTCTATTCTACAGTCCATGATTCACACTCTAGAATAGACAGATGGTTTATAACCAACATGCTAGTTAGGTCCCTATCTCACCAAGCTATCCTCCCCAGAACACTATCAGACCACTCACCTGTTATCTCGCTGAACTGGGGCCCTGATGCCGATAGAGCAAGACAGTGGAGGATGAGCTCCCGTGTGCTACTTGATCAGGTTTTTGCTGCTGAGCTTGAATCCTCCATTGAAGAGTTCTTTGAGGTCAATACGGACTCTGTGACAACACACGCTGTGCTCTGGGAATCATTCAAAGCATATACGAGGGGAATCACCATCTCCAAGGGGTGCGGCACTCTTAAGAGAATCCGCGCAGACATCTCGGTTAGCGAATCAACCCTAGCCAATCTCGAGACCCAATACGCCCTTGACCACTCCCCAACCACGCTCTCGGCACTGGGCTTAGAACTGGACAACTTTCGTACCCTCGCGGAACGAGAGATCAAATTCCTGGAATCCCCTCGGCGTGGAGATACGGCGAGGGTGAACCCCCAGGCCATATGCTAGCAAGGCTGCTTCATCGCGAATTCGGTGCCCCCAATATCCCGGCCATAATGAGGCAGGACGGATCCATGGCCATTTCCCCACAGGACATTAACTCTGAATTCCTATCGTTCTACACCTCCCTGTACACGGAAGCTGATGGACCCCCATATCAGAAATCGACTCCTTTTTGGATTCTCTCCCTCTCTCTGTCCTGTCCGATGAAGCTGGTATCTCCTTGGAGAGACCTATCACTCCCGAGGAGCTTATCGAAGCCATTGAGTCATTAACATCTGGCAAGGCCCCTGGCCCGGATGGGCTCCCCATGGAATTTTATAAGCAATATAAGTCACTACTTTTTCCACACATGCTGTCCCTTTGGGAGGAATCGTGTGAAAAGGGCATACTTCCCCCTTCCCTGCGGGAGGCATTGCTTACAGTCCTCCTCAAACCGGGTAAGCCCCCCTTCCAATGTAGCTCATATCGGCGCCTTTCATTGATTAACAGTGATGTTAAAATATACGCTAAACTCCTAGCCAACCGCTTAGCCCCAATTATGCCACACATTATTCACCCGGACCAGGCAGTATTTGTCGCAGGGAGGTCCACATCCCTAAACTTAAGAAGTCTCTTTAACGTGATCAGAAGGGTCAACCCAACCACACAGGCGGTAGCAGCTACCCTGGACATGCAGAAGGCTTTCGACTCGGTCTCGTGGAAATACTTATGGCGAGTTCTCGAGAAATGTAAATTTGGTCCCAACTTCCTAACTTGGGTTAAGTTACTCTACACCGCTCCCTCAGCTAGAGTCCGTACAGAGGACAGATGTTCCATCCCCTTTTAGATAGCCAGGGGGACTCGACAGGGTGCCCCTTTTCTCCACTAATCTTTGCCGTAGCCATTGAACCTTTCGCTGACATGATTCGCCAGTCACACTCCCATAGGGGATTACGCACAGCGGGCGAAGCCGACATAGTCTCCCTCTATGCAGACGACGCTCTCCTGTACATTCGCTCACCAGAAACCAACCTTGCCCCTATCCTTGCGGACGTTGCCCAGTTTGGTGACATATCGGGATTGAAAGTAAACTGTTCCAAATCTACATTATTCCCACTTACAGACTCTACACGACCCCCCTCGGATTTAATGGGTTTCACCTGGTCTCAATCGAGCATCACCTACTTGGGGGTGGAGGTGTCCTGTCACACGACGAAGCTGCGCGAGTACAATTACCTGAATTATTTGACAAACCTGACCATTAAAACATCCAGTTGGACTAGGCTCCCCATTTCACTAGCAGGTAGGATTGGAATACTTAAAATGGTAGTATTACCCCAACTCCTGTATCGTTTCACCAATCTACCTATATGGCCAGGGGACGCATTCTTCAAGACACTACGCCATATTAGTAACACCTTCCTCTGGCACTCAGGTGCTATCCGGCTCAAACTCTCTACGCTGACCACCCCTAAGGAATTAGGCGGATTTAGCACCCCAGATTTCATTAGGTATTGGGTGGTGGCTCAATCCCAATTCGCCTCCCATTGGTTCAACACCACCGACCCCCCCCTCACATTTTCGACTGGAGAAACTAACAGTTTCCAATCGGGTGCTTGGCTCTCTCATCCTCAAACCCATACCATCCAACCCCGACTCTGCAGACCCCGTGGCTAGCACATCCTTAGCACTTACCAAACTCTGGGCTTTGGTTAACACACTGCACCCATTCCATGGTGACCTACCGTTGTGGAACCTCTTCCCTGATGTCCCACCTATCCCACTATCTATCGTGGCCCGCTGGGCTGACGCTGGCTACCTGACACTTCGCAATGTATACGAACAAGGTAACTTTATTGAGTGGTCGGACCTGCCTCCGTCCCTCAAGCGCCGGCCCACTGTATGGCTACAATACTCCTCCCTTCGGAGGAATCTTAAATCCAGATACCCTCACTTCCCCACACTACCACCTGACGAACCCATAGTTGCAGAACTCTGTTCCTATATATCCTGTAGAGGTAGAGTGTCAAGACTATACTCCCTGTTGCAGGCTAGAGTAGCCCCCGCCTTCACTAAGTTGAAACACAGTTTGGAGGAAGACCTGGAGGTAGAAATCACTGATGAAAGGTGGTCTTGAATGTGCGCTCGCCCTCAAGATGTGTCTTATAACTCGAAATTCAAGCTCATACAATTTAAGATCCTGCATAGATATCATCATATACCTAAGAGATTACACCGAATGTTTGCTGACTCCCCCGCCAGCTTCCCCAGGTGCGGCACGGATCAAGCATCTTACATTCATATGCTCTGGCACTGCCCTCACCTGACCCAATTCTGGACCGACATCTGTTCCACGTTATCGGACATACTGGAACACACTATTGCCCCCAACCCACTACATTGTCTCTTTCATGACTTCCCCCAGCTGGGCCGGAAATCAAGGAAGCTGGCGGGTCTATGTATGCTACTAGCGGTCCGTTGCATATTGTTATGTTGGCTCCGGCCTAGGGCGCTTGTATACTCACAATGGCTTAGATCAGTTATGTGGGCACATGACACAGTAGAGACCTGGAGTGTAATGCAACATCCACATGCAAGGCCAAGAGTTATATGGCGAAGTTTCCGTGACTACATGGCCTCCTTGTCCTCTCCCTCAAACTCTGCTCAATCCTCTCCTGGATGTTCCTCGCAATGTGATCACCATGCTATCTGTACGCCTTTTTGGTTCAAATGCCGGTACCTTGGTTGTTCCCTGATCCCCCCTACTCCCCACAGATAATCTGATGTATATTGCTGAAGATGTATGCTTTCTGTTATCACTGTTGCTGCAATGTGGCCGCCCTCTGTTTATTCAAGTGTGTTGTCAAGTCAAACAATAAAAAAGTAACAAAAAAAAACAGAGAAATGCTCTGGAAGCGAACACTCCAGACATCCAAACCTCCAAGTAAGTGAGGTAATGAAAGCGACACTGGAGGTTTAGGACGAGGCAACAAGAGGAGGAACAGTAACACAAGACCCGGCTCCCTTCAAACCCATGTTCGGCAACCCGGACTTCCCACCAGGGATGGAGAAGGGAGCATACAGGAAATGGGAAGAAGTGGGATGCACCAAAATAGTAGACATGTATCATGAACAGAAGGTAAGGTCGTACAAAGACTGTAAATCCCTACTGGGTTTGACAAATAAAGATAGATACAGATACAAATATGAAGAACCCCACCACTGGTTGACAAACCCATACATACGCCAGGTTTCGACAAGGGAACTTACCCCTTTGAATCCTTCCTAACAACCCACTCGGACACACACAAATTCGCCTCAGGCACACACAAATTCCTAAACGCACACATTGAAGAAGTCCAATGGAACTATATGAAGAAATCGGAAAAAACATTGCAAGACACTATGGGCCTCATTACGACCCTGGCGCTAAGGGATTACCGGTACCGGTAAGGGTACCGGTACCGGTAATCCCTTAGCGCCTGATTACGAGGTCCCTTTGCAGGTTCCCAGCTTAACGGCTGGTTTTACCAGCCGTTAAGTAATGGACCCGCAAAGGGACCTTGGTGCTAATTACAGTACCGCAATTTGCGGTACCGTAATTACCGCCTTGCCCATTCCCATTATGCCCTATGTGTCAAAAATGGGAATGGGGAAGGGCCATGGTGAAATAGGGAAGTACCGCCCCGCCAACCTTGGAATGGGGTGGTACTTCCCGATTTCACCATGGCGGACTCGTTACAATACCGGCAGCAACCATGGTGCTAATAGCGCCATGGTTTAGCGCCGGTGTTGTAATGAGGGCCTATATCTAAGACACACTGGGAATACATATGGAGGGCTATCCCAAAAATGACATGGGTGATACAGCTCAGAGAAATGTGGATAAAAATACTAGTCCAATTGCACTATACTCCGGAGAGGCTACACGCAATGTGCCCCCGAACCTCGATTTGGGGTTGGCAAGGATGTGGCCAAGTGGGGGACTGGAAACATATATGGTGGGATTGCCCCAGAATCCAACAATTCTGGGCAGATGTGAAAGCCCAGATGCAGGGAATGTTTAGGGAACTGGGAAGGGTGGAAGAAAGGGTATGGCTGTGTGGACTATAGGACCCTAGGGGAAAGTTTCAGACGAAATCACAAAAATGAAACTTTATGGGTCTTTTGATTGCGACATGGAAGTAGAAAACCCCACTGTATATCTTCGAATTTCTTCAGAGAGTGTGGTCGTTTACGGTGATGGAATGGATCATGTACAAGCTCCAGGGAGATCAAGACAAGTTTAAGACTGAATGGGGAGCAATACTCTCATATTTGTAAAGCAACTACATGGAACAATGGTGCCCACACAAAATCAGAATCCTCGACTTGTTCGGCCCATGAACTTCAAGCTCAAACTCAGGCTCCAAGGACCAGACCCTTCCGGGGAGGGCAGGGAGGGGGTGAAGGGGTTGGTGGAACTCTTTATGGTTATCACTGTTGATTATATTGAAAACCAATAATAATATGTTTAAAAATAAATAAATAAAGCACTGCCCTGTTCTGGCTAAGACTATGGAACCAAGAAGGACTAGAGAAACACAGAGATGCACTGAATCACATAATGTCCCTAAATGGAGGTAAATCCACAGAATAGGTTCGACATGTAAAAAAGACCCTTTCAGAAATAGGCGGTGGTGAGTTATGGGATAACCCCCGGGACAAGCCATTGGGAATCAGCAAAGTGCAATGGGTCTTGGCAGCCGAATGGGCAGGGGATTGTTTGGTTACGGATGCCCTTAAACTCAAATTGGGTGCCGATTATCTTGAAGTCATGAACGAAGGCAGGAAACCATATCAGGATTTTATATCTCCCCACTATGAAAACTCCCTATATATGAGAGTGAGAATGGGGACCCTGCCAGTGGCTGCTTTCTCTTGTGTTTGGAAAGAGACTAACACTGACAAATGCCAGTTGTGTGGGGAGGCTGTTGAATCCATGACTCATTTTATGTTGTTATGCAAGAAAACTAAATATTTGAGGAACCTTTATCTAAGCCCAATACTCGGGGGAGACAGGGGTTAGGGATACTAGATCAGCAATGTTGTTCATGAGACAAGTTCCTCACCACACACAGTTTTTGTGATTGCCAGATACACTCATAGATCATGGTTGCTAAGAAAGAAGATGTTAAAACATGCTGTAATTGTAGAAGCTGGGTAACCCCAGGGCCAGAGGCTGCCAGCAGTGCTCTCCTGTAAATTATGATTTTAAAGAAAGCAAGCCCATTAGAGATGATTGTAGTATTAATATGTGGGCTGCTTCTAAGAGTTGTGAGATGTTTTAGACCAAGCTTGAAGAAATGTTATGTTTGTAATTTTTAACCGCAGAGTATTGAACATTTTATGCTATTCATTTTGTTAATCGGGTAATCATTCTCAATTTTCCTGTTGTTATTGTATAATGCATGAGTTGACTTGAAGATTTTATGTCGAATAAAAGTTTAAAAAGCATTAAAAAAAAAATCATTTTGGTACCGTAGAAATGATCACAGATTTCATATTAACAATTGTGGCTGTGATAAAAGAGCTACTTGGGGGGCGTGGCCTGGAGCGCCAGCGATGTGGCTGCTCCCTTGATGGCCTCCGTGGGAAGCCCACAGCTCGCACTAATAAAGTGATGTTCCTGCTGCCCTAAGAGCGAGAATTGATGGCCCCTGCAAGCGGAACAATACAGCTACCTGGGGTGTGAATATGAGCCCATAACGCGAGGCTGGACCTCAGAATGGAGAATGTGAAGTTTAGCAACGCCGGCGCCCGAAGATTCCAAGATGGCGACCGGGTCGAGGAAACGCTGCTGCTGCGGCGTCTCATCGATGGGTTCCGGCAGAGATCGAGCGTAGCGGCGCTCAGGATGAGGGTCGCTGCCAGTTGGGCGCTCCCCGCTCCACCAGCCCATCACAGCGAACACTGTTCGGTGCCCACGAAGCTCCTGGGCCCGCCAAGCAAGAAACACCCTCCGCTCCGGCCCACGGAGCTCCAGGCTCGTGAGAAGGCACGGACCTAAGAGCATTTATCCTCGTTGGAGAGGACTCCAAATTCACTGAGTGGGGGCAGAGAAGCGACTTGCGGTCTGCGGGTCGCGCCTGGTGGTCGGATCTCGCAGCTGGTGCGTACCATGGCACCTGCTCCGCTCGCCCGCCCCGGCATTCTAATAATCCGGACGGGGGAAGGCACCGGAGGGGGAGTGCAGTATAACCCCGCCGTGGGTCGCAGCCCATTATCTTCAGCAGCACCCCTCCCCTCGCATTTTCTACAGCAGACCGGGTCTCACGAGGGCACAGCACCAACATACCTCGGAGCAGCTGGGGCCCCCCACACCTTCAGGCCACCGGAGTGGCCCGGAGACCCCTGAAGCCACATCTACTTCCTGGAGCGCCCTGGCCCATGACATCCCCCAACTGAAATCTGCCGCCACTACGCTTGGGACATTCTTAGCCACCACACATCCAGGGAGAAATAGCTGACTGTATTGACTGGAGGCGGCTTGCTAACATACCCTATTACCTGGGTCTCACACCTGGAAGCCCGACTGCGCTGAGGCTTGCAATGGGTGAGAGGCCTGTACCACTTCTCCGTGAAAACGCTTCAGTGGCGAGGGTGCATTTGCGGCTGATCTGCTCTCCCTTCTTGCATTGCGTCCTTCCTGGGGCGCCCTTTCCCACTCCTTTGCTCCTCTCTCCCACACTTCGCACCAAGGAGCCAGGGACTGCTTCATGACTCCACAGCCCTGGGTGCCCTCAATCCACGGAAGCACCTAACCCCGCAAGCACTAATCAGGGAACCAGGATTTATACTCCAACAGCCTGTACACTCTGGCCTCAGACAATAGCCTCCCCACTCCACACCCCTGACAAAACACTGGTCTGCTTACCTCACCTCCAATCTGGTGCAATGACGAAGCAACTAAAAGCTGGTAAGAATACGGATATTGCCACTATGTTCACATTAACTGACAAGGGAAAGAAACTCGACCCCCCCAAGCTTACTCCACAGAAAACCCATGAGGATAGAGAAGCCCTTGCCACCAAAGAGGACATATAGTGTCAGGAACTGTGAATGGAAGCTTTGGAAGTGCTGGAAGCGTTGACTTGTGCGCGCTCTGGTCCTCACCCAATATGGTGGCCGTGCCTTTAAATTCTGGATCCTCCCACAAACCGATGCGTTGTATCTGTTACACTACGCTCCAGTTTGTCTGGAAACTTCATTCGTGAATTTCCTCCTGGTCAATCCTCCTATACTGCTTCCTTTGCCTTCCCTGTGCCTACCTTCTGTTCTCGCTTCCAGTATTTTCCCGGGTTTCCTGGGCCTTGCAACTTCTACCTTGTTTATACTTTTTCCTCCTCGCCTGTTCTGACGACTCCGCCTTGCCTGAGCAACTGCCTCCTTTGTCTCTTTGTTTTCCGCCGTAGCATTCTATTTTAGGGGCTCGGCGCTTTCAGACTTTCGGCTACTCAGCGCTACTACGCTTCTCGCTTGCAAGCATACTCTCGCTCAGCAGGCATATCCCTTTTCCTTTCTACTTGTAGCCTGGGTATTTTCTTGCACACTAATTTCTATACTTCCTCTTTTCCAGCCATCCTTTCACTATTATTTACGGGCATTCCTTTCTATTCTTTAATTCCTTGAACTTATTATTTGGTATTTTAGTTTCCTGATTCATTCCTCTGTGTGCCACTATTGTGAATAGCATTTTGAAAAGGTACCTCCTACTTCTTCTCCGGAAGCCTGTACTAGCTCTATTGTCACGGTTGAGCTTAACAGACTTTCGCCATCGGAGTTGGAATCCGACTTCATTCGGTTTCAGCTGAAAATAGACCTCCATCGCATTGTGAAGGGAACAGACTGCTCCCAAATTGAACCCATCTGGAAACAGGGTTTTTTCTGCCTTCGTGCTTTTTCCCTGGAACTAGGACTGGCCCCCTGGGGGTCCCCGCGGACAGGGTTCCATCTCTGCCAAGGTAGTCTCCGGAGGGGCCAGACCCTATCTACAGGAAAAGAAAGTCAAAACACCAAAGGACAAGACTCCTAAAAGGAGGAAGGACCGTAAGAAGACGGAGTCGAATCCTAAGGAATCCGCCACTGAAGATGCAGGTGAGGAGGAAGGGAAGAAGGCCTTGAATCTTGACAGCATACAACGCCCAATATCTACCATGGCATCGTTAGAGCAATATCAAGAATTGGTAGCAGCTATGCAGAACCTTACTATGGAGGTCCAGGCTTTGAGAACAGAGAACATAGCCCACCGACAACAGGTTGTATTGCATCGTGACGACAGGGGAGACCTGCCTACGATGCCGCTCTCCTTTGGCAAATATGATGGACACCCGGGAGGGCTGAAGGAATTTCTTGACGCTTGTAAGGTGTATTTCGCCTTTCGGCCCCATGCTTATGAGACTGCTAGATCCAAAGTCGGGTTCATCATTGCCAACCTAATGGGCAATGCTCTCTCATGGGCTACATCGTTTGTCACCAGAACCAACCCGATTTTGGGTGAATATGATCGTTTTACGGAGGTGTTTAAAGAACGTTTCGACAGACCAGGAGTATTCTATTCATCTCTAGAAGCAATCCTAGATGTCAGCCAGGGAAACACTGACGTCCAAACCTATCTATCTCGTTTCCAGAGGCTGGCAGCCAAGGCAGATTGGCCTGATTCCGCTCAGCAAACAATCTACAGACGGTGTCTTCATGAAAAGATCAAGGATGAGCTGGCCCGAGTGGCTAGACCCGCGTCTTTTCAGGAACTGGTGACATTGTCTCTTCAGATTGAGTTCCGTCTACAAGAGAGATGATTAGAAAGAAGAAGAACCAGATGCTTTCCACAACCAACCAGTCTTCCCTCTCCTGCTCCTTCCACCAGAACTACCGATCCTCCAGATGAACCTATGCAGATCGGGGCTGCCCGAGGACCTCTAACTCAAGAAGAAAGAAAGAGAAGAAGAGAGGCTGGATTGTGTATGTATTGTGGCTCCTCGAAGCACTTATTGAGAGACTGTCCTGAGGTTCCACCTCGAAGACAGGGAAACTACAACCCCCGATCTACAGCAAGGGAAGTTTCAGGGGAAGTACCAAGCACCCTTGCAACTACACAAGAGCAGTAAGCACTCCAGATGATAACAGTTTAATGGTGTTTCGAGTTGACTTGTGGCTGTCTGAGGCAGGTCCCACAGAGGTGTTCGCTATGCTTGACTGCGGAGCAGCAGGGAACTTCATCGACTCCAAGTGGGCAACGGAACATCTTGTCTCCACAATACCCAAGGCCACTCCAATTCCAGTGGAAGGGGTGGACGGGAAGCCCTTATCTTCTGGACCCATTACCAAGGAGACCATTCCGTTGAGAATGAGATTAGGCCATCACAAGGAGTTCCTGGTGTTTGACCAGATCAGAGCAGCTCATTTTCCGTTGGTCATTGGCATTCCTTGGTTAAGGAGGCACAACCCTCACATTGACTGGACAGCTAACAAGGTGGTCTTCAATTCTGCATTCTGTAAATCACACTGCATGAACTTGCCTTCGACTTCCAACACCCTAGCGTATGGCCGAAGCAGTACACAAGAACCAATCACAGCGGCCTCAGTTCCCATCCATTATCAAGAATTCTCAGAGGTATTCCTGGAAGCGGTTCCCAGACAACTCCCGCCCCATAGAAGAGAGGATTGCGGTATAGACCTGATACCTGAGGTGGTGGTCCCTTTTGGGAGGATGTACCCTTTGTCACTACCAGAGAGGAAGGCTCTGAGAGAATACCTCAACGCTAATCTTCAAAACGGACTCATCCAAGAGTCCAAATCCGCTTGTGGGGCTTCGTTGTTCTTCATTCCCAAAAAGGACTCAGCAGAGCTACGCCCTTGTATAGACTACAGGGGTCTCAACAAGGTTACCATTCGGGATAGATATCCCATGCCTCTGATCCGGGACATCTTGGAGGCAGTACATGGGACGGTGTACTTTGCCAAGCTTGACTTGAGAGGAGCTTATCACCTCTTGAGAATCAGGCAAGGGGACGAGTGGAAGACGGCATTCCGTACCCCTTTTGCACTCTTCGAATACCGAGTGATGCCATTTGGTCTTGTGAACGCACCGGCCATCTTCCAGAGGTACATGGACAAAGTTTTTGCAGATATGCTGTTTGTGTCGGTGGTAGTGTATCTGGATGACATCCTCATCTTTTCCAAGACTCTATCGGAGCACAGGTCACTGGTCAGACTAGTCTTACAGCATCTGCAATCCCATCATCTGCTGGTAAAACCGGAAAAATGCTCATTTGAATCTACGTCCGTGTCCTACCTGGGATACATATTATCCAAGGAAGGTATCGAGATGGATTCCAATAAGGTAAAGGCGATCAGAGAATGGAGGAATCCCGTCAACGTCAAAGAACTACAAAGCTTCCTAGGATTGGCCAATTTTTATCGGAGGTTCATTCCCAACTTTTCCAACAAAGTACTCCCACTGACCTCTCTGTTGAAGAAGGGAGTCAAGTTCATATTTGATGAAAGGCCCCAAAGAGCCTTCTGTTTTCTAAAGGAATGTTTTTCTACGGCCCCCATCCTGGTCCAGCCAGATCAGACCCGACCCTACATTCTGGAGACAGATGCTTCTACAGGTGCGGTGCGGGCAGTTCTACTTGAAAAGTCAGAAGACGGCTATGAACATCCGGTTGCTTATTACTCCAAAACACTTACCAGTAGTGAACGCAACTATTCAGACATAGAAAAGGAGCTGTTGGCTATCAAATTGGCCTGCCAAGAGTGGAGACATCTTTTACAGGGAGCTACTCATCAATTTACGATTAGAACAGACCATCGTAATCTTCGGGTATTACAACAGTTGGAATGTTCTAATGCCAGAGATGCCAGATGGGCGTATTTTTTCCTACAATATGATTTCGTAATTACATACATAACTGGTACAGAAAACATGAAGGCTGACTCCTTGTCAAGAAGTCTTGGGGATACTTCTGGTTCCTACATGGGACACAATTTGGTTTTCCCAAATCTTACAGTGTTGGCTTCAACTGTTTCATTCCTTCAAGACCTAATTCCACAGTATCAGATGTGCACCGAGCTTCCGTCAACGGTCATTCAGGATAAGGACGGACTGTATTATCATGAAGGAGCTCTCTACATACCCACTAAGAAGTTACAGAAACAGATACTTTCTTGGTGTCATGACACCCCTTTAACTGGACATTCCGGAATTAGGAAGACATTTGATCTGTTACAGAGGGGTTTCTGGTGGCCGACCTTAAGAAGAGACATAAGCCAGTACGTTTCCACTTGTTCGGTTTGTGCTTCTAACAAACACCGAACGAGAAAACTTCTGGGGTTACTGCAGCAACATTCCTTACCTGACCGTCCTTGGGAACACATCTCTACCGATTTTATAGTGGACCTCCCTCCGTCATATGGCATGACAACAATCATGGTGACAGTCGACTCATTTAGCAAGCTAGCCCATTTTTCAGCCTTCCAACAGGTTCCTTCTGCCTCCGATATGGCCGCAACTTTTCTCAAGGACATAGTCCGTCTACATGGTTTACCCAGGACCATAGTGTCGGACAGGGGACCCCAATTCACCTCTAAATTCTGGGCTTCTCTCTGCCAAGTTCTAGGGATTCACAAGGCTCTCTCTTCAGGATACCACCCGCAGAGTAATGGCCAAACTGAAAGATTAACTTCCAGCCTAGAACAATACCTCAGGTGTTTCTGCAGTCCACAACAAGAAGAATTGTATCGTTTCCTCCCACAAGCTGAATTTGCCTACAACAACTCCCTCCATACCTCGATCCAGATGAGTCCTTTCTATTGTACTTACGGATTCCATCCTCAACACTTACCCTGGCTCAGTCCTCCTTCTACCAAAATTCCGGCTCTAGATGGGGTTTTACAGGACCTACAGGAGGTACACAGACTCGATAAGGATGCACACCAAGCGAGTTAACTTACACACAAGAAATGGGCAGACAAAGGTCGTACTGCCAATCCAAGCTGGAAGATAGGGCAAATGGTCTGGTTGTCCACCAGATTTCTACCTAGATGGGTTCATAAGGGGAAGTTCCCCTCTCGTTTCCTTGGGCCATTTCCCATTCTGCAACAGATCAACCCTGTAGCATATAAGCTCAAACTACCAGAATATCTCAGGAAGGTGCATCCAGTCTTCCACGTCTCCCTTCTCAAAGAACATAAGGAGGACCATTTTAAGTGGCCTGTGTTCAGAATGCGTGCTCAAGTGAACCCTGCATCTTGTTGATTCCAGATACCGCAAGGGGCGGTTGCACTATTTGGTTCCTTGGAAGGGTTATCCAGTAGAAGAGAGGACATGGGAACCTGTGAGCCATATACATGCCCAACATCTAGTGCAAAAGTTCCATCGACTTCATCCGGGCAAACCGGGGGGCCCCCCGAGAAGACGGGGGGTATACTGTCAGGAACTATGAATGGAAGCTTTGGAAGCGCTGGAAGCGTTGACTTGCGCGCGCCTTAGTCCTCACCCAATATGGTGGCCGTGCCTTTAAATTCTGGCTCCTCCCACAAACCGATGCATTGTATCTGTTACACTACGCTCCGGTTCATGTGGAAACTTCGTTCGTGAATTTCTTCCTGGCCAATCCTCCTCTGCTGCTGCCTTTGCCTTCCCTGTGCCTACCTTCTGTTCTCACTTCCAGTATTTTCCCGGGTTTCCTGTTTCCTGGGCCTTGCAACTTCTACCTTGTTTATACTCTTTCCTCCTCGCCTGTTCTGACGGCTCCACCTTGCCTGAGCGACTGCCTCCTTTGTCTCTTTGTTTTCCGCTGTAGCATTCTATTTTAGGGGCTCTGCGCTTTCAGACTTTCTGCTACTCAGCGCTGCTACACTTCTCGCTTGCAAGCATACTCTCGCTCAGCAGGCATATTCCTTTTCCTTTCGACTTGTAGCCTGGGTATTTTCTTGCACACTAATTTCTATACTTCCTCTTTTCCAGCCATCCTTTCACTATTATTTACGGGCATTCCTTTCTATTCTTTAATTCCTTGAACTTATTATTTGGTATTTCAGTTTCCTGATTCATTCCTCTGTGTGCCACTATTGTGAATAGCATTTTGAAAAAGTACCTCCTACTTCTTCTCCGGAAGCCTGTACTAGCTCTATTGTCACGGTTGAGCTTAACAGACTTTCACCATCGGAGTTGGAATCCGACTTCATTCGGTTTCAGCTGAAAATAGACCTCCATTGGATTGTGAAGGGAACAGACTGCTCCCAAATTGAACCCATCTGGAAACAGGGTTTTTTCTGCCTTTGTGCTTTTTCCCTGGAACTAGGACTGGCCCCCTGGGGGTCCCCGCAGACAGGGTTCCATCTCTGCCAAGGTAGCCTCCGGAGGGGCCAGACCCTATCTACACGAAAAGAAAGTCAAAACACAAAAGGACCAGACTCCTACAAGGAGGAAGGACCGTAAGAAGACGGAGTCGAATCCTAAGGAATCCGCCACTGAAGATTCAGGTGAGGAGGAAGGGGAGAAGGCCTTGAATCTTGACATACAGGCTTTTATGGCCGACATCAAGTCTGAATTCAGATCCTGCATGACGGAGCTTACCACCAAGCTAGAGCGCACCAATCAAAGGGTGACCGAGATTGAACAAAGGCTGGGGGAGATCGACGACTGCTCCCAGGACCATGCAACCACTCTAGGGAAAATCCAGCGCTCGATCAGAACCTTGCAGGACAAATGTGAAATCCTTGGGCCTCATTACACATTAGGCGGTGGACCAAGGTGCTATTAGCACCTTGGTCCATGCCGATAAATTACCGGCACCGCCTTTGAAGAAAGGGGAATTACCGCCTAATTCCGAGGTTGTGAAGGCGGTAATTCCACCTTCTTCCATTGCCCTTCCCCATTCCCATTTATGCCCCATAGGGCTCTATGGGAATGGGGAAGGCGCTAATTACGTTACCGCAAATTGCGGTACCGTAATTAGCACCTTGGTCCCTTTGCGGGTTGGTTTTTAACGCCTGCAAAAAGCAGGCGTTAAAGTCTCCAACCCGCAAAGGGACCTCGTAGTAAGGCGGTAAGGGATTACCGGTACCGGTAAAATACCGGTACCGGTAAACCCTTACCGCCTACCGTGTAATGTGGCCCCTTGAGTTTAAACAAGAAGATCTTAAAAATAGGGCTTGACGCAACAACCTCCGAATCCGAGGGATTCCATCTACCGTTCAAGACAAGAACCTGGCGGAATACGTGAGGGACTTTTTTCCAATCCCTGATCTCGCAACTGGACGAATCCCAACTCCTTCTGGATCGCACCCACAGGTTGCACCCACATCGGGGTGTGGACTCAGACCTCGAGTGCATTTTTTCACCACAAAGGAGGCAATTTCAGCAATCAGCCGGTCACAGGACGAGCTCTCCTTCCAGGGTTCACACCTCCAGATCTACCAGGACCTCTCCCTTCTCACCCTCCAGAAGAGGAAATCTCTCCAACCTCTGACTCTCTTTCTTCAGGAGCATCAGATTTGATATCGATGACTATTTCCTACTGCCCTACAGTTCTCATACAATGGTACTCCACGCAGAATTAGCCACCTTGAGGATGCCAACAAAATCATGCACCCTTCCTCGCTCGAAGAGGCCACATCGCCAAGATCGGAGGACACTACGGACCCGGGAACTGTTTCCCTCCCAAAACCTAGGCGATCCTCCTGGTCGAATGTGCCACGGAGCAGCAGGAGACGGTAGCTGGGTGCAAGACAGTAACCAGCAGAACTTTGCTTCACGTTCTCACCAACTTCCGAGCGCTGTCTCAGAGGAACTTCATCAACCTTGACTCACAAACAAATTTGACCAATGCTGCGGGCCCCACCCACGGCCCATGCCCATTTCCAAGGCACATTCCATCTACGAGTCCTTGGAATCCCACATAACTTTTACCTATACACTTGGCCCTGTTGGCCAGGGGAATGGCCGAACCTACAATGTCGGCCCCCACACCAGTTAAAGTTACGGCCTCCGGTTGGGGGCATGTGTTAAAAACCCAAGAGCAGGGTGACGCATTCCTAGCTTATCCTTGTGATGGCGGTTAATTCACACCCCCCTGACCTGTCCCCCCAAAACATGGCAGCAGAGATGGACCTGGCTCAAGAGCATCAAACCCTAAAATTTCTCACCCTCAATGTCAATGGACTGAACTCCCCTGCCAAGCGTAAATCGATTCTACAAAAGCTCCTGGACGAGGATGCAGCAGTGGCTCTAATCCAGGAGACCCACCTACTACCGGTGGACTTTGGGCACCTTCGCTCCAGATCTTACCCTCTTCAGCTCTTTGCCTCATGGGGCTCTAAGAAAGGAGGCACGGCAATCCTCTTCAGGAAAGATCTAAACCCCCAGGTCCTGGAAACAAAAACATACCCGGAAGGCCGATTTGTGGCAGTCAAATGCCTATTGCTGGGAGACCTATATACCTTTGCCTCTGTATATGCCCCCAACTCGGGGCAAGCAGCCTTCTATGATGTACTGGTCTCCTCCCTCTCCCTCTTCATGGAAGGCCAAGTCATAATTGGGGGAGATTTCAATGGAGTACCAGACCCCATGCCAGATAAATCTCACCCCCCCACCCCCAGAGACTTCATTCAGGCGCTCAGCCTCTTATGCCTGTTCAGATCTCTGGAAGTGGTTGACTCGTGGTGGGTGCTCCACCCTTCTGAGAAGGACTACTCTTTCTACTCCTATGTTCACCAAACCTTCTCAAGGATTCCCCTCCTCCTGACATCCTCCCAGCTGCTTACCTACACCAATGAGGTATCTATTGGCCCGCAGATCCTGTCTGATCACTCCCCAGTTATCATGGAGATCCGAGCACATGTGCCTAAGCCTAACTCCCCACCCAGATGGACTCTGTATGACCATATCCTTAACAAAATGCTGTTAAGGGACAAGATCGCAATAGCGATTAAAAACTTCCTCAGGGAAAATCCAGTTGAAGACACCTCCCCTGCAAACACTTGGGATGCCCTGAAAGCGGTGATCAGGGGAGAGTTAATCACACAGGGAGTGGCATTCCACCATAACAGGCGCAGGCTCGCCAGGTCCTTGAGGAAGAACTCAAAGCAGCGGAGGAAACTCACAAGAAAAAAGGCTGGTCTCCCAAGACTCAGCAAGCCATCCGTATTGCCAAGAAAAAGCTAGAGGACCATTACGCCGAACACACCGCACAGCTCATGGTTAAAGCCAAACAATTCTATTATGTGAAGAACAACAGGCGAACAAGCTGCTCGTAGCTAAACTGGCTAAAGGAAAACGTAGTAGCACCATCATCGGACTTCGAGACCCACAGGCGGTGATTCAATACGTGGAACTGAAAAAACAACAGCTAGTAGCAGACCACTTGGCCCAGGTTATGACGGCTCCTCCGTTGGACCAGAGTAAACAAAAAGAATACCTGCGGGAATCGGCCCTCCCCCGACTACACGGCTCAACTAGGGAGAGTCTGGAGGCTCTGATCACAGGTGAGGAGGTCGAGGAAGCCATCAAGTCCCTCAAATCCCGGGCCCCGACGGATTTTCCTCTAGGTTCTACAAAATTGTCAAACATCAGCTGGTCACCCCCCTGGTGGCACTCTTTAACTCCTTCAGGGAGACGGAGACGGTGACAACCTTAATGCAAGAATCCACCACCATCCTTCTACCCAAACCAGGGAAGGACCTGAGAGACCCGGCCTCCTACAGGCCAATAGCCTTGCTGAACATCGACGCCAATCTATACTCCAAGATTCTCGCTAACCACCTAGCACGCATTTAAGCTGACATAATTCACCCTAACCAGGCAGGCTTTATTCTGAACAGAGCAGCAGGCGATAACGTCTGCAGAGCCCTGAACCTGATTGACCTTGCTTCCCGAGGTTCCCAAGGGTTGGTGTTGATGGCCCTAGACGCCACCAAGGCATTTGACAGGGTGGACTGGTCCTTCATGAGCCTTACCCTGGAGGCCTTTGGATTTGGCACAGCATTCCAGGCAATGGTTCTGGCTAACTATTAATCACCAAAAACGCTCCTCAGGATCAATGGCTCACTTTCTGCTCCGATCTTCCTGACCTGCGGAACCAGCAAGACTGCCCGCTATCCCCACTGCTATTCACACTTATTATGGAACTTTTCGCTCAAAAGATCAGACTGAATAGCGGCATCAAGGGCCCTCAGGTCTGTGCATCCCAGCACAAAATCGGCCTATATGCAGATGACGTGTTGCTCACGATCTCGGAGACCCGCTCTTCGTTAGAGCATGCCCTGTCTGAAATAACCAGCTATGGGGAGGTCACTGGCTTCTCCATCAACTTCAGCAAATCGGTGGCCCTGGGCGTGGGCCTCTCCCTGGAGGAACAGGAAGCAATGGCCCTGATGTGTCCAATCGCATGGAGGAAGAAGACCATTCCCTATCTAGGGGTCCAGGTTCCCGCAAACCCGAAGGACACATATCAGGTCAACTTCCCCCAGCTCTTCAAAGAATTAGATGGCGATTTGAAACGCTGGGCAACCTACGAAATCTCACTGATGGGACGCATAACGGCCTGCAAAATGAACTTGCTCGTCCCTTTGTTAGGCAGAATTATATGCAGAACCCTTTGGGAACACCACACACAATTAAGACTACAAGTGACAGTACAAATCCAGCTTTGGAACAAGCTTGTATGCACAGTTAAAGTGGTAGCAGTGGCTGAGCAGCCAGACTTATCTCAAGAGTAAGTGAGCAGTATCAAATAGTTACACAAAGGACAGTAATTACTATGATTCATACAAACACTGACTCAAGGTTTTCCAGTAAAACAATATACATTTATTTTACTCTTCAGTTGTATAACATTTCACTATTCTTAGCAGTGTAAAAAAACATTCTTAATACACCACACAACTCCCAATAAGTTCCAGACAAGTTAAGCTCACAAAATGAAGTGGGAGTAAAATGGGCCTCCAGCAATTTAAAAGGGAGGGAAAGACTAAGTTAATAAAAATTGAATCGCACCAACAGGTAAGTACTCAGGGCAATTGAACAAGAGGAACTACAATGATAGAATCAGGTAAAAAAGGCTTAGGGCGAAAGTCACTAGGTCAAAAGTCTTATGCTCAAGATCACAGGGTTCAGGGTAGTTCATGGTAAAGTTTGTGCCACGGATTCTGGACGAGGTTGTTTGGCAGAAAAGTTAGTTCAAAGAGAAGAGAAGGACGAGCCCTCGGATTGGAGAAAGATTTCAAACACTTTCACCGCGGTTGAACGAAACGAACAACCGTATTTGCACAGTACCTTAAAACGGAGAGGAAGCTGTAGCTGAGGCGGATGTTCCTGGTAGTTCCTGCAGGCTCACGGTTCCTGAAGCGACTGTCGACTGACAAGCAGTAGGAAGACTGGAGGGTCCTGCACTACCCAGGGAAGAAACCAGCAGCAGAGCAAAGCAACAATTAAAAGGTGTGCTCCTTAAAACCCAAGCAGGGTCCGACCTTCCTGGCTATCCAGCCCACTGTAGCTCTGTACAGCAAATTCGACCAGAGGAGGGGTCCTGGCTGGAAGTTTGGGCAAACTGGTTGGTCCCACCAGTTCAAGGGAAGAGGTTTCCTGTACGATCTTCTCTGTCGTCGGATTCTGAAGATTCGGACCTGCAGCAGGGCTCCCACCGGGTGGTTCAGTCGTTGTAGGGGTCCTTTTCCATCAGCTCCTCGTGGGTTCTTTCGCTCCAGTGGTGACTCTGCTGTTCCAGTCCCAGAGACCTGCTTTGTATGCAGTTTTCCCCCATTCATACAGCCTGGCTGTCAATCACACAGCAGGGTGGCTGTCCTGGCAAGGACAGTCACCCAGCCACTCAAACAGGAGTGCGACTTGGGTTACCAAGGGAACCCATGGCAGGGGTCCTAAGACCCCTCCCTCACATCCTGCCTACCCAGACTTTCAGGCGCCTTAAGGAGGGCTTCTGTGCAGATGCCCATGAAAAGACAGTGAACAAAGGGACCAAACCTGGTTTGGCGCGCAGATTAAAACACGAGAAAGACATTTAAAAAAAGAAATGGTGAATAAACCCAGCCAGAACCATAATAAAATATATATGGTCAAGCAGGTTTATGTTTGAGGCTAATATAATAGCCTAAAACAGCAGAGCAAAGCAACAATTAAAAGGTGTGCTCCTTAAAACCCAAGCAGGGTCCGACCTTCCTGGCTATCCAGCCCACTGTAGCTCTGTACAGCCACTGATAACCACGGTATAAAAAATAGGGTAGTTACCACTGCCACCAGCCAAGTCTTGATGTAAAGAGAACAAAACAATGCTCCAAGATACACAGACAAAAAGGGATAGGAATTAACCCTTTCCAATACTCCATGTAAGATGGGGTGTACTGGGTCTGTGGTTTAAAGTGACTAACATAAAGTTAATGGCAACTTTATCTTTTCTGGGGGACAGTATTCAGCCCCAGAAATTGGAGTCAGTGGGAAGTCTCAAAGACAACCCTGTGCCACTGCACTGAAGGTGCTGTGCAACACACATTAAAAATGATGCTATGGAGTAGGTGAGGCTCCATTGCCCAAGATCACACAAAAAGTAGAAACATACACAGTAAAACTCGTGTAAGAGTGGGAAAAAGGCTCACACTCTTACCACGTGAAAAAAATAAACCCTAGATATCCAGCAAAGCTGCTGAGGGACTCATTAGGTAAGGGAAATTAGCCAGCTATGAGAATTCTCTCAAACACCCTTCCAGTGGCAATCCCAGCACCCGCCCTTCGCGACTTGCAGAGGAGAATGCTTAGGTTCATCTGGAGGGGTATGAAGGCCAGGATCCCTCAGAAGTCAATGCTAGGCGATGCAAGGTTGGGTGGACTGGAGGTCCCGGACCTGCAATCATACAGGGTGGCAATGCAACTAGCGCACATTCGGGTGTGGCAAATAACCACCGACCCCCCCCAGATGGTAGAACTAGAACAATTACAGCTCCCGCTCCGCCTGCAGTTTCTTCCGCACATCCCGCCCTCTCTCAGAGAACAGTGGGAGGGACTCCTGTTGGCGACTAAAAACACTCTGAACTCCTGGGACTGGGCGCGGAAACATAAGGGAATCCCGAGGGGACTGAGCCCCTTATCGCCGATCTTTCACAACCCGACCTTCTCGCCTGGGGCTAACCCCTGTAACTTTCAGAACTGGATAGCGGGAGGCTTCGAAACTTTGGATCAGCTATATGAGGGACACCGACCCCGCACCTTTGAACAATATAAGGAAAGGTTTCGACTCCAAGAAAGAGACAGATTCACATAAATTCAGCTATGCCACTGGTGCTCCCATCCTCAAACTCTTCAAGCAGCCATGCGCCCTCTCACCCCCCTCGAACTAACCCTCAAAGACCTCCCAGCCCGAGGAAGCATTTCCACCCTGTACAGGCGATTCTTGGCGGAATTTCTGGCTTCGAAAACCCGCTGTATGGCTCAGTGGGAGGCTGATTTGGGACACCCGGTTGAGGACCAGGCCTGGGTGGACATTTGGACTCGAACACAAACGGCATCCGCCTGTGTCACCAACAGAGAATGCGCGTACAAGATTTTGCTAAGGTGGTACTCCTCTCCCCTAAGGCTCCATCACATTAACCACTCCTTCGACCACGCCTGCTGGAGAGGGTGCGGCCAACCGGGCTCCTTCTTCCACATGTGGTGGGCATGCCGAAGATCCAACAGTTTTGGAAACTATGCTTAGCCACCATCGAACAGATCACCCAGATAGCTCTCCCCCTGGAACCTGAGCCTGTCCTCCTAGGGCCCCCAGTTCCCAGGATCTATCTGCGTTCCGTAAACAAAGCTAAACTGCTGACACAATGCCTTCTGACTGGAAAAATAGTGATCGCCCGCTTCTGGAAAGCCTCGGACGGCCGCGCTATATCCCAATGGTGAGGGAAAATATGGGACATACTCATTGCGGAGAAGGTAACAGTGGCAAGGGCCGGATTCCTCCAACGTTTCCAGAACATTTGGGCCCCCGTGTTGGAGTATGACCAGAGATTCCCCGCATTGACCTACAAGCCCACCAATATCCGGTGGGCCTTGAGAGACCAAAACGCTTCATGAAAGGGGAAACACAGCCGAAGCAGGCACAGTAAACACAAACTGGCGGGAAGCGTCCCCAGACTAAGGGCCATGGGGGAGGCGGCTGGGGGATTGGAGGGGATTTATGGTTCTGTCTTACATGTCTCGTTCTCGCTGTACTGTTGTCACCCTGCCTTGGTTTAAAATAAATATATATATTAAAAAAAAGCTACATGCTTCAATCATAAAGTACATAATGCACACTGGGATTAGTGTTCGTTTCATTTTTCAGAATCTCATCCTAGCATTAAGATGTTTGTAATCCTGAACCACTTTTAGTAATCCGGACAGCCTCAGAGGTTGGCTATGAGGATAAAATAGCTGTGACATCTGTCACTCCATTTTCTAGAAGATCCAAAAGTGATACAAGAGGAGAACCTATCTGGCTTTGAGAGTTTTAGAAAAGGAGCATCTGCGAAGGTATGTCAGGTCACAGGGTAAGTATCTTTGTGCATATGGAGGTATGTACATGCCCAGTCAGCAAAGGACAAACATCTTTAGAGTATTGTATATATGTGAGATTGCTCAGTAAATACCCCTTACACTTAAGATAATTTGTGCTGACCCACTCGCATTGGCTCTGAATACTAATGTCAGAATCCAACAATCCAATCTTCAAAAACTGTTATTTGTATTTGTCAAATATTACTATAAAGAATACTTGTACTTTAAAAAAAGATGATTGTATGGCAAAGGCCTACACAATTATATCAGTGTAGCTGTTTATTTGTATTATTCACAGTACACGTTTTCTTCAATTAGTAGTGATAATGTGTTATCTACACTTTTCAAAGGGAATCTGGGTGTAACATTTTAAAGTCCACTATAGTGATCACCGCCTAGTCCACATGAACATTTTAACACATGGCTCAAGAGTGATGATAGTGCCCTAAAACTCTCTGTAAAGGAAGTGAAGCAGGCAATATTAAATCAAAGTGGTTAGGGCCCAGGGTCGGATAAGATACTGCTAGATGTTTATAAATCCGAAATTGATATCTGGTCACCTACTGCTATTACCTCCTTGGCAGCGACCCACCCACTACCGTCCTGGACTATTGCAGAAATCATTCTGATTTTCAAAAAGGGCAGTAGAGAGAACCCTGCCAATTATTAGCTGATTTCCCTATTAGACTCAGGGGGGAAAATATATGGCGAGGGCTGTGTTACAACATTTGCTGAAATGGGTGGCAAATGAGAACATTATCAGCCACCATCAAGCCGGATTCCAACAAGGTTTTAGCACCATGGACCAAAGTTTTCCCCTTTTTATCATTTTACAAAAATAGGTTATTCTTAGCACCATAAATATTCCTGTCATTTTTATAGATTTAATGGCTGCCTTTCAACAGGTCTCAAGGCTAAAACTGTGGAAACACTTAGTAGAGGTAGATATTTTGCTGGAACTTTGTTGTGTTTCGACTTCTTTCCTGTCGTTGTGCTGTGAGCATGCGAGCTGCGGGAAAGCCTGTGGAACGTTATGTGTGGAATGTTGATGTGTGATTGCCCCTGCGTGTTCCCTGAAGGTCAGTTGAGAGATAAGTGCCTGTGAGAGAGGGTGGGTGGATGTGTTCCTAAGCTTTTACCTAAAGAACTTGCCTGTAACCTGTAACGTTGGCTTCCGACCTGAGTAAAGAAGTTACTCACCCCAGCATGGTCTCCCTGCGTTTTTACTGAAGGGCACATCTTTCAATGTTAACGATCTGGCTTCAAAGGAGCATACAAGAACACACACAGCCTTCAAGGGGGGCAGCAGAGGAGCAGAGGAAGCACCCGAGGCACAGAAAAGAATGAAGGTATCAGAACGCGTATAAGAACAATATATACATGGCCCTCCTGGCCCACACAATCTCTGCCTTCACCTCCAACTGTCAGTGTTATGCAGATTACACACAGCTCTCTTTCATGCTACCCTCTTGCTCTTCCTCCTCCTCGCTCATCCATGCTCTGTCCGCAATTCAGTCCTGGTGTGCTGCTAATGATCTCTGCCTTAATGCTAGTAAGACAGAGATCATCCTCATAGGGACCCCTGCTCCCATTTCCCCCCCTTTCACTCTGGTCCTGCACCCTCACCCACTAGTGAGGCAAAAAAACCTGGGGATCATTTTCGACTCTAATCACTCCTTCTCTTCTCACATCGAAGACATGTCCAAAAAGTCCTACTACCAAATGCACCTCCTCAGAGGTATTCTACCTTTTCTCACCTTCCCCAGAGGCTCACTTTCTCCAGAGTCCTGGTTCTCTCCAGACTGGACTATTGCAACAGTCTCTTTCTCAATCTTCCCACCTCTACTCTTTGACCTCTCCAACTTGTCCAGAACATAACCACAATACTTATCCTTGGCCTCATGCCCAGGGATTGCATCTCTCCAGCGCTGAAATCCCTTCACTGGCTCCCCACGGCTGCAAGGATCAAGTTCAAGTCCCTCTGCATAGTCCACAAGGCTTTCTGTGGCCGGGGCCCCCACTATCTACAACGTTCTCTTCCCAAGTACTCTCCTTCCAGAGCTCTCCGCTCTGCCTCCTCCAACTCTCTGCGGGTGATCTGCCTTTACAAACAGAGATTTGGCGGTAGATCCTTATCCTATGCAAGCGTCTACCTCTGGAACAGCCTACCTGCCTCTCTCCGTTTTGAGCCAGACCTCCTTAAGTTTTCGGAAACTCCTCAAGACATTCTTCTTCTCCTCCTCTTTCTCTCTCCCTCTCCCCTGCTAACCTCCTTTCTCTTCTCTCCAGCTTCCCTCCTCGTTCTCATCCCCAACCTGTTCAGTCAGCTGACTGGTCACCTGGTATACCTCCAGAGCCTCACAGGTCCCAGGCTCCCCCGCCAGTCCTGCACTTGCCTCCGGGCCTTCGCACTCTGCCTGCATTACTGCACTTGGAATAGGTTTCCAGGAGAATGGCACCCACTCTGCACGTAACCCTGACTATTGCTGAACTGGGAGCACTTGTCACCCTCCCCATCCCTCGCACTTCTGTTTGCTCACTTGCACGACCCTGAATATACTAAGCCTAGCATGTTGTCTGTCCTGTCTTCCACTTTCTCCCCTCCTCACCTTTGCTCTGCCTGCATGCAGAGGCGCATTGACGAACAACCCTTTGTCTTGTATGCTCCTCTCCCATTCCCCCACCCCTCCCCCATTCTTTGTCTAGAACTTACTCTAGCAGAAATGTCCTGACCTAGTATGCTTGTTGTTGCTTTTGGATCATTCGGAATCTTCAAGGCATAAGAATGACGATAATATCCCCTTGTTCCCTTCCTTCCTTGAAGTGCTTTGAAGCACTTCACTTGTGTACAAGTGTTTTACAAATAAACAATTACAATCTTGTAGAGGAGACATCCACTGGCCCCCTTCCCATTTAAGAAGTTTTCCAGCAGCAGTTTATCTGGATTTGGGGCCAAGCCCTCTACAGCAGCTATTTCTCCCAGGGCAGCTGGGCAGTCCTGCAAGTAGCCAGTGCCTGTGCCTGTCACAGCACCCGGTCCTGCAAGTGGCACAAAGAGATGGACGACGTGAGAGAAGCTGTGCAGCACTGTGAGGAGTGGCTGAGACGGAGTTGCAAGGGGCAGGAGTGCAGCGGTGTTGGCCTGAGAACACAACGTGGGCTTCAACCACTATTTGTTGTGCTGGCCGGTCAGCCCTGCAAGAGGCAGCTCAAGACTTAGAAAAGAAAACAGATCTGCAAGGGATGGGTCAACATGTCAGTGGAGTAAAGCCTGTGGCTACAGCTGGAGTGGACAGTTGTGCTGTGCACTTGTCACTCACCGTAGGATAACCATGTGCTATGACAGGGCGCATAATTTTTACTGCCAGGTACTGCTGCGTGGATAGGGTAAAGCAGCGAGCTCCAGTGGTGGAGTGAGCCAGCGCCATCTGCGGCGACTGCCCATATTGAGTCCAGAAGATTCTTCTGCCATGGAGCTCCCCCAGGCTCAGTGCCTTTGGCATAATGATGACGTTCAAGAACATCAAGTGGTGTGCGTTCAGCAGCAACTGTTGGACCTGGAGCAGTGCCTGGTCACGGCATGTACTCCCCTCAGGGTCCTCTTCATTATCAGGTTCGGACCGCGGTGTGAACATTGGTAAACAGCGTTGAGCAGATGTGGTCTGTTGGCCATTTTGGAGGTGATGCAGCGACGGTCCAGGTCACGCAGGCAATAACTGGAAGGTACTGTGCCTCAGCGGGGCCAAAGGAGGAATCGTTTGTGATGAGCTGCATGTTTCGACATTGGGGGGGTTCTGCCATTTCGCCACTGTGTGGTGAGGGGGTTCTGCCGCACCAGTGAGTTTGGTTTAGTTTGGTTTGGCACAGATTTGGTGGTTTGGGACATTTGTCACCCTTGATATGTGTCATAATGAGCTGTTTTATCTTCACATTCTCTGGTTATTTTGATAGGCTAGGGTTGTGTTGTGAGGCCTGTTCGGATTAAGATCTGTGTAATGAGGATTGTGAAGTGTGTCAAGTGGAGCTGTTTTTGGCACTGTGAATTGATGTGGTGAGGTTATTTGTGTGTGTGTTTTGTTTTGTAAACCTAGCTGGTAAGGTTTGAGGTGGGCCATCAGTAGTGTGGGTGAGTGCAGTGTCCGCTGGTCTAGCCTTGACCTGACTGTGTGTGGAGTGCAGTGTCCGCTAGTGTGAGACTTGATCTGACTACCGGCCATCCAAGTGTGTTGGACACCCGGAACGTTTTGGGGTTTTGGTGTACCTGTGTCAGTGATGATGGTGGTGGGGGTGTGGTACACCCCAGAGGTTTAGAGGTGTAGTAGATACCATGCCTGGAGGGTTTCCCATTTGTGCACTGGCAATTTGGGGTTGGACACCCAGTACCCTTGTGGGGGTGGTCCTCCCCACTCCATGTGTGTGTTGGCACTGGGTTCTTGGTACTCACAATTGTGGCGTGTGTGGTCATCTGTTTTGGCCAATTTTATCCTTGGTGCTGGAGGATGGAGGGTTAGTGTGTCGTGGTGTGCTTTTGGTGCATCGCTTTCGTGTTTTGGCTGTGTTGGTTTGTTGGGGGTGTGCTGACTTTTCAGTGCACCGTTTTAGTTGTTGGAGGGTTGATGAGTGATGGTTGAGTTGGAGTCATGATGGACTTTGTGTTGTAGTTCTGGTGTTGCGGCTGGTTCCCTTGGTTGGACTGTCTAGCTTTTGGACCCACAAGCGTGGACTGTGTGTTGTTTTGGTGTGTGTTGTCCTGTTCATTTCATTTGGAGGACAGTCAGGGGATGTGGTTTAGTGCGAGCTTTGCTCCATGTTCAGAGTTTGTAATGGAGTAATAGGGACTCTGGTCGTATTTCAAGATGGTCCTTTGTGTGTGCTTCACTCTGTTCCCTTTCTCTTGTCTGTGTTAAGGAGAAAGATGTGTTGTGTTTTGAGTTCTTCCCTGTCCTTGTGCTGTGAGCATGCAAGCTGCTGGAATGCCTGTGGAATGTTATGTGTGGAATGTTACGGTGTAATTGACCCTGAGTGTTCCCTGAATGTCAGTTGAGAGCTGAGTGCCTGTGAGAGAGGGTGTTGGTGGATTTCTTCCTAAGCCTTCACCTAAAGAACTTACCTGTAACCTGAGTAAAGAAGTTACTCACCCCAGCATGGTCTCTGTGTCGCTGGAACTTGGGGTGGTGGGGTGCTGCAGCACCCTCTGGTTTTATGGTGGAAGGTCAGACGGTGATCAGGCTAATTTGCTGGCTTTGATGTGTATCTTTTCTTAAAAAATGCTTACTTAAAGAAAGTGATCTTCATAGTGGCATTAAGCAGAGTTCAGGGAACACTATTGCCTGGCAAATGATTGCTATTTTTATCTTTCGGATCTATTTTGTTATAAAGAAAAGTATGAGCGTTTAGGAATTTGATTCTAAAGGAACTGTTGCTGATCCTAGGGTATGGTTTATGAAGAGGAAATGTCAAAGGTTTCTTCATTTTTACAAATGGAACAAGCACGGAAAAAAGAACATTTGTGAATTTGTTTTGTTGAAGAGTTTGTTTTTTGTTTTGAGTGTAACAATGTGCTCTCTATAGTTTCAAACAATTGCATGTCTTCAATGGTAAACTTGTAAAAACTTGTAAAAACTCTCAGCTGAGTGGGCAAGGATTGACTGTATGTACAGTCTGAACGCTCACATTTTTATAATGCACACTGACGAACAGTGTGAAAGGATGCCAACTTTTCATAGCAGGTCAAACATACATTTTATGTGACAGTAACAGTTATTTCTAACATGGTGCTTATAATTTTATTGGCAAAACATTCCCATTTTTAACAAGCCTGAAAAACATTGGCTCTTCCCAACATGCAGTTATACTTTAAATACATCAGACGTTCCTTCAATTTTCAGAACACCTGAACTTCCTTTTATATGACAGTATCAGCATTTCAAAAACTGGAGTGTCATCCCTCTTAATTGTGGAGTACGCTGCAACTTGTTGGCAGTCTCAGGAGTGAGTCTAAGCATTTAACGTGCGTAGTGTCTAAACTACCCTGCGACACATCTAGCAAGTATGATGCACATTGACCTACAGAGTTGCAAGCTGTCATTGCTCTGCAGGAATTCAGGTTGTAGTGCTCTCAATTAGGGAGCTACCTTGACCATTCTCACTCTCCCCTGGCTTACAAGCCACTTTCCACAGAGGATAGTCTTTACAGATGCCAGTAGATCTGAGACAGCGCCAGCTATAAATCAGGTATGCCTTTTTATATGATCAACCTTGCCCCAGCCCTATAATTCTCTGAGCAGCATCAGCCTCATTTGTATTATAGAACATTTGGTTAAAGCACCTGCTGCAGAGATCTTTCAATCCAATCTTGGCTATTCAGCTTCACAGGGAAATGTACTTGCTTCAACACATATGTGCTTAGCCACGGGTTAGAGCCCCACTTCTGCTAACATCGCATATCACTTCTCAGCAGTGCTGCGTTGCTTGCATTGGTACAGAACTGATGCTTTTGGGCACAGGTGTGTTTATTTGATTTGTAGTATTACTTAGTTTGCTTTTAAATATCACTTAGCTTTGCCTAAAAGTTGCTTTATTGTAAAGCATGTGGAGTGCCTTACAATGTTTAGCTGATCTCACAAGCAGCTGAGTAGCACAGCCAGGGGGAAGGTATTATGGTAACCCTGTGCTCCTGTATGTCACTAGGCTTCCAGAATGATTTTGTACTCAGAACGTACTGAGGTGGGAGCACTCACCCCATCTATGGAAGAGTTGGGGGTTGGGAACAGAAAAACATTGAGTTGCCTTACCTACAGGACCTTTCTCAGCAGGGTTACCTCACCACATGAATGACTGCCACCACATTGCTTGTTGTGGAGAACCTGGGAGTTCTGCACAGGTTGGTACCTACTTTCTAGTGGTGACATAGATGAACTCCAAGCCCTGTTCAACAAACAGAAATACCCCTGCCCTGGACTACATCAGGATACTGTAAATGTTTGAGCACCTCCAAATGGTCTTTCCCTCAGCAGAGGGAACTGGACAGAATATTCAACCTCCCTTTGGGCTTATTTCTGCTACAAATTAGAGTCTCAACTAACTCTTTGGCCCAAAAGAAATACATGATCAGGTGTGGGGTGTCTGGCTCCCCAGCTCCTCTGGACATGTGGATGGGTTTGGACAGGTGCAGGAAAGGATTCATGAACCCCAGTGCATCCATTTATAGGTAATGTGACATTCCGGTGTCAGCACACTAGGGGAGGCAATTGATTTTTGCACCATCAGTAAGGATTTGGAAGGGTTTTTTGGAAGGAATACCCACCTTTTGTTTCAGCATGGCAATGCCAATTATACATAATAGGTGATCTACTCACCTGCCATGCCACTACCAGCCCCCCATTCCTTTGACTGGCATACTCAGCCTTCCGAATAGGGCTCACAATTTGGTCTTTAGTTTAGACATTAGGTATGTGGGAATGGAGTGTTTGGTGTTGGCTGTGGCATGTTGTTCGAGCTCTATGTTCTGGTTCTTGTATTGTTTTGTGCAGTGAAGATAGTGGTGTGATGGGGTGGATGCTATTGTATCTCAAATAATCTTTCCTGTTAACTGTCTGAGGCTGTTGGCCTGTGGATTGACTAAAGTTCACATTTGGTGTTGTTGCCTTCTAAGTGTCCTTAGAGGTACGAATAGTAATACTTTTGTAACTGTAAATTCTTGTAAACACCCCAGGATATAGATTAAGTAGGTCAGGACATACGTACACCTGTAGGTCGAATATCTCTATAGCTATGGACTCTTCAGGTTTATTGTTGGATAGTTTTGACTTTATTATACTCCTCCAGGAGGTACCTTTATGTCCACTGGCATCCCATTTTTGTATGGGTGGTACACCAAGTTTGGTAACATGGTGGATGCGATACATGTCTTATTCAAGTGTATTAAAGGTGAGTGTTTGGTGGCATTGAGGCATGGTGGCCGAATGCATACTGGGTTTGCATATGCTTGGGTGTTGTGTGGAGGGTGGTTTGACTGTGTGTTTGTTGGTACTGATGTATGTCTGTTTGCCTGGAGTGCTGGGAGTACCCAGAGTTCCCAGGTATAGCTGACAACTTGAGAAGACAGAGGACTTCTAGGTTCCTGGTGGCAGAGATGTCATGTTATGTGATGTGCATGGCACAGGGATCGCTGTTCTCATTGTCCCTGGGGTGCAGTTTGTTAATGCCCGGTGGGATGTGTGAGGGGTCAGAAATGAGAGACTGACACAAGGTGGTAATGTTCTAAATATTAGACATTTTACTAAATTAAAAAAGGTGTGGAAAAAGGCCTTCCTATCCCTAGCCTACAGAGAGTTTCCCTACCTATGAATCTAAAACTAAGGATCTGTCTTTGTCTCGTCGTCAAAAGTAGGCAAACTCTCCTTGTGTCCAAAACCTATCTGACCCTCACACTAAAAATGAACAACAAAATGTGCAAGGAACATATGTCTGTCTGAAATTCAATAAACATTGAGCAAAAAACCTATAAATAAAAATACAGCAAAACAATCCTTATATTCCGGGGATGGTTCCCTCCCCTTGAACTCAATCCAGGTAGAATGTTGAACATGTTCAATTCAGGCAACAGTTCTTTAAGTGAAGCAGACATTTTTATTTCTTCCTCAAGATGGCAAAGAACATTTATTTTCCAAACAACAGTGGTTTTCAGGATGGCAAAACATCGCTTGGCCTTAAGTACTGATGTTTTAACACTTTCTTAGTGATGATGAGAAGATTGTCTTTCCCAAATAATTTCCCAAGAATAGCAAAAATGCTTCCTCTACACAACACTTTCTTAAGGTTGACAAAGAGTATTTTTTTCAAATAGTGGTAGTTTTCTTTATAAAATGATGCAAATGTCTCTTTTACTCAACAGTTTATTAAACAAGGTCTTCTGGTATATTTTCCTGCCAGAAACAATGTCTTGTTCTTTCAAAAAATTCACAAAGATGGTTTCCTGGTGTACTCTCTTGCCAGGCACCCTCCTCAATATTTTTCCTCTATTCATCAACTCTTCATGGATTACCTGGTATACTCCCCTGCCAAGAAACCCCCTGGGCCAAAGGTCCTCTGAACTTTGACAATCCCTTGGTGTACTCTCCTGCCAGGGATGTTCTCTTCCAAAAGGCTCACTGCCTGGTGCACTCTTCCTACTGGTGATGGGTAGAGTTGGTGATCTGGAGGAATCCATTTGGATGAATTAGTGGTGGTTAGCAAGGTAGAATTTGAACCAGTAGGGATCCATGGAGGACTTCATCCACATACAATGTGGGCTTTAAGGATGCTAGGGTGGCAGTGAAGTCTTCCATAAAGAGTGTCTTAAGAATTGTCCAGGTAGTAGCGGTTTTGAGAGATGGGATGTCTTATGTGCTATCAGTTGTGGCATTGGTGTCTATGTGCTGGCGGATCATGCTGTTTATGTTGAAGAAAGAGTAGATGGCAGTTGATTTTGCAGGGGAGTGCAGTATGATCGGATATGATAGGTTGGGCAGAGGGTTAATGCAATGCTTGATGGCTTTGAAGAGGGTTATGCTTTCAATGTTGGCCTTGGCTATGGTGTTTTGGTAGTAGTTGGCCTTGGAAGTCATGATCAGACCATCTGTGTGTAGCCTCTAACTGCCTGGGTTCCACGCTTCCATTTGAAATGTTCACATGCTGGGCAAGGGGGCCTGGAGAAGCTCTGTCACAGAAAGGATCAGGTGAAACTTTCTTTTTTCCCTTGCACATGCTCTAATAGTGTTAGGGCCCTTGCATCAGGCTCTATTGTGTGCTAAGGGACCGTTGCTCTCATTAGAGGCCATCGCCTTTAGCTCAGGGCCACTTATTTTGGCTGTGGTGCCCCACTATACAACAGAGCCCTCTGTTGCAGGCTCTAGCGCTTAACTAGAGCAGAAGTGACAACATGTTAAAAATGTAGTTCCTGAATTTTCTATTTTCACAGAAAAGGAGACATGCTGATTTGTGTAGACTGAACTGTGACTAAATTAGAAAGAAAATGAGTTCATGACAGCCCTGCTTTCTTAAACATTACTGAGAGAAGAAGACAATCTGGCCTCAAACGTGCTTATTTTGGGAAAAACAATGCAGTGTAGCACAGCTATCATTATAGACAAAGGGGTGCAGAGATACAGTGTAATTCAAAGATAAAGAGGCTCGCGGTTGGGAGTCTGGCAGCACAATTAGAGATTTTTGAAAAAGCATACGGAAAAATAAGTTGCTCATTGCAACCCACGCAGACCTTATAGAAAGCGATGTAAGGAATAAGAATATTGTGATTATATGAGTCAGGAAACTTACTTAAAGGTTTGCTAAGTGTGTTTTCTTGAAAACCTATGGGTTTTGTACTATTCCTAAAGAAATTTACCATTGAGTCATGAGACTATATTACAAAAAAATCAAACAGGCTTACAGAATTGTGGTAAGAGCTGTTTCTTAAAGTGAGGTTTCCCCCCACATAAGCTGTACATATCAGGAAGAGACTGGGACCCAGCCCATCTGGCCATATCCACACTGGTGACATGTTGTTGCTCGTGCACATTGACCATGATTCGCATCACATGCCCCCTTTGATAGTCCTGCAAAGCAGGTCCTCCTAAGGGGATCTCATAAATGCCTTGATTATTTTCCAGTAAACTATATCACACTGAGGTCCTACTCTTCCTCGTCACAGACCTTAATTTATACTGCAAGCTCTAGAAGTAGTTGTGTCAGGAATGGATGAATGAGAATAGTGAGTGAGTGATGTGCGATGGAATGCTGTAGTGGTTGCAGGCGCCGCTAGTGACAGTTCCTGAGAGACACAATGAGGAGTGGCTGCTGAGGGTGGGTGTTAGACTAATATAGCGACTTACCTTTCTGAAACCTACCTCTAAAGTAAGCTTGTTCATGGCTACAGTCTACTTTCTGAGTACCTGCTTTCTCACAACTGTGCTGTATTATATTGTACTTGTCATTTGTATAGCGCCAATGATACCATTGTTATAGTTTCAATGCGCTGTTAGTGGGAATGCCCTCAGAGGACTGAAGTCCAGAGTGTTGGAGGTCCTGGGCACGATTATGTGTGCATTTGGCCGAAGAAGGCTTAGCAGTGCTGGGATCCGGTAGAAAAGCAACCAATGCGGTCAGGCATGCGGATGGATGCCGAGAAGAATGGGGGTGGAGTCAGTGATAGTGACACGCTATGTGTTCAGCGAGCCTGAAATTATCGTAGGGCTGTACCGCATTCTGCTGTCAAGAGGTGTTGAGGCATAGTCTGGTGTAGGTAGGCAGAGAATGTATGTGAACAGCACAGCCACATTTTTTGTCATAGTCCTTGCTGTATACTGATGAGTGTGGTTAGCCGTGCCTGCGGCCAGTGGAGAGGTGTATTATACATACCCTTACCTCCAATTGGAGGCGCTTTGATGTTAGACTGCCGCTCAAGTATTTGGCTTTTACTGTTGGTTGTGGAAGAATCGGTTGGCAGCAAACAAAAGTCTATGTTCCAACTAATTGCCATTGGTGGTCAGATTCTTCTATGTGAGTTAGGTGTTCAAATGCGGTCGAGCGGGCGTTGGTTCTATCTCAACCACTGTGCTTCTAGTATGGTGACATGCATAATTTTGAGATCCCTGTTATGAGTGGGACAGTATGAAAAGAAGCCTACCATGTAGAATTCATATTTTCTTGCCTTTCTGTTTTTCTAGGGGTTGGTGGGGTGCCACAGCTGACTCCAAGAGTATGTGTGTCTGCGATGTGAGTCACTGACATCTTGAAGGAGTGGAGCTGTTGAACCCTCTAATACCTTACGATTGAAAACTGCCAGGTTGCAGAAGAAGGTGAGTTCTGGCTAACATTTGCTCAAGTTGTACCACTGATAAGGAACAGTGAGTATTTCATGAAGGCATGTATTAAAGGGTGGGTAAATGGGGCATGCGTCAGGCACCCAACTGGAGTACCTGATGCAAAGAAGTCAGTGCACATTTTTAGAAGCATGTCATGTCATTAAATAGTGTGCTGCTGGGGTCTGAGTCAGCTGCCTGCCAGCTTGCTGTCCTTAACTAACTTCCCTTCGAATGGACTGTGCCCTCCCAAATATTCCTCCTCTTTTGATGTTATCTTTTACAGCTTCAGCTGCTTCAGAAGTTTTTTCTGGCAGAGGGCGATGTGTGTCGATTCCACCGACTCGATATCCCTCGGGGGCCTCTGTCTCGAGGTCGATGTCATCACCAGCATATATAGCATGTGCCGCACCTGTTGGCTTAAGTTCCGTTTTTCCGAAAATAGCTATCGCGTCGAGAGAATTATGGCGCGCTTCGGTTTTTGAATACAAACTATGACACTTGAGAAAAATGTCTTTATCGTCAGAGCGCTGTTGAACAGCCAATCAAGATGGCTGCCTAGCGTTGATCTCCGTCTGGTGGCTCATACCTTTCCTATGCAGTGGTTTACAGAGTGCTCTATATGATCTGACGGCCTTGGGATCGTGCTCCTCTAGATCCGTAGCATATCATAGTGCTGGAGTTCTGAGTGATCCTCTCCTTGGTGAGCAGTGACGGCCTGAGCAGCGTGCTGTGGAGTGTGAACTGGGCCGCCCTGTGAGAGGCTGGTCCCCTGACTGCGCCGTTGTGATATCCTATGCCTGGGGTGGAAGGCGTAGCAACTCGCTGGGCCTGTGACCCGATTTGAGAAACTGCTGCCAGGGAGGGTTTGGGCGTGCATAGCTGGACAGTGGGTTCACTAGCCGCACTGACGGCGTAGGGCACAGCGGAAGCTGTTTTGGCTCAGTCGGTGTGGCTGAGCCTGCCTAGGTCCGCCGATACCCAGTGATCCGTGCGGCAGAGACCGAAAATAATTGGCAGGAACTTGGGAACCCAGGCGGTTGCAGTGAGACTTTTGAGACAGAAGTCTGTTCCCACTTGCTCAGTGATTGAGCTGGTTTATGGTCCTATATCTGCTGTCTCGACGTGGCGCAGTGACATATACAGCCTTTCCCAGTTGCTGGCTTAAAGGAATACTGCTTGGGGAGTGAGCGAGAATGCATTATCCAGTGACCACTGATACAACTCCTGATACAACTCCTGTGAAATGTATTGAAGCCCAGATCCTGCTGGGTGGAAGTGAGGGCGATGCTCTACTGCCAGGCTGACAGATCTTGCTATCCTATTCACAATGGCTCAGTCAATGATACATGACTATAATACCCTCATAATACCCTCATCTACATCTTACGTCACTAGACTATATAGTATTCAGTAACACTCAGAAGTGTGGCCACAGTGGCAACAGTCCGCCCCATGACAATTGCTTGGTATTTGTTGGGATTATTCAGTTTGTTGTTGTATAGTTGTGGAGGAACTGGGGTTGGGCAGGGAGGGGGGCAGGGTACACTGCAGGTTTGAGGGTGGCAGTGAGGGTGGGTGGGGTGGGTGTTGGAGGTTTGGGGAGCGTACACAATTACTCATGCTTAGAATGGGGATGGGTACTCTTACGGGGCGGGGAAAACATTTAAAAACGTCTTGCCAGATGGACACTTGAACATGGTTAGGTTGGTCCTCGGGATTGCTATGGATTGGGACTAGAGACAGGATCTGTGCATGTTCACAAGGGGAATAATGTAATGCAGATTAATGTGATGAGCTAGAATGTTCGGGGACTTGGGAAACTTCACCAAGGCGAGGAAAATTATGGCATATGCAAATAGGCACAGGATTAATATCCTCCTTCTCCAGGAGACACACGCTATGGTTGATACATGTTGTGGAGTGGCATCCTCTCAGGGGGGAATAGATATTTTACCTCGTATTCAACCCAGTCACAGGGAGTTATGACCCTTCTCCACAAGTCTGTGAGATTCAATGAGAAAAATGTACACATAAACCCTGAAGGGCATTATGTGATTATCCTTGGTATTATTGAGGGGGTTGAGCTCCTTTTAGTGAACGCGTATGGTCTGAACATTGACTCCTTGGAATATTTCGAAGTGATTACCGGGATACTAAACGCTTATATTGGAGTTTCTATCCTCAGGGGGGTGGGGGGTTATGAATCTAATGCTAGATTAAGACAGTGAACGTACTAGCTCTACCCCCAGTCCTCGATCCAGAGCAGCGCATTGCCTATCAAATAGAATCGCTATCCTTAACAAATGAGTGGTGCCTCCTTCACCCTTACTCCTGGGAGTATACTTTTTACTCGTCCGTTCATGATATGGCTTCACACATAGATATGTTCTTGATATCCAAATTGCCTGTGGGTAGAGTTTCCACTGTTGATGTCCTTCTGCACACACTCTCAAATCCTTCTCCTGTTGTGTTGAGCCTGCTTATGGACAAACCTTGCGCGTTGCCGGAAGGTCTTGCTGTTTCAAATCTGACGCATTGTGAGACATTAATGGGCCTCATTACGAGTCTGGCGGTACCCTGCCTGTGCTACCTGCGGGTTGCCGCCAGACTCGTAGCATTTTAGCGGCACCTAGCTTCCCTCTGCCACTGGGACATCACAAGTCCCAGCGGACCGGGAAGCTGGGTGCCGGAAAATGTTAGTCCCCATTCTCATAAAGTCTGATAGGTCTCCATGGGAATGGGTTCACGGAAGCATTGGCACCGTTACTAATGGTGCTGATGCTTCCATGACGAGTCTGCCTACAGGGGCCGCTGCACCCAGCAGGGTCAGACCTGTCAGGCGCAGCGGCCCCGGCAGGCAAACTCGTAGTGTGGCAGTCCAGAAACAAGGGTGCCAGTGAGCTTGCCAGCACCCTTGTTTCCAGACCGCCACACTCATAATGAGGTCCATTGTCTTTAAAACGTATATTAAATCAGACATTGAGACCTTCTTCTCCTGTTACACTGCTGATGCTACGTCAATGGGCACTAGATGGCAGGCATTTAAAGTCTACATCAGGGGTATGCTGATCTCTAGGGAGGCTGGAGTCCTCAGGATGATCAGGAGGGACTTGCAATGGTGTGAGACCTGACTTAAAGTCTTGAGACCGAATATGCATGGTCACCAGACCCCACAATACTGGCACAGACACATGCTGAGCTGAAGCAGTTCAGAGCCCATGCCCTTCGCGAGGTTAAATACTTTATGCAGTCTATGGCAGCCAAGAAGTATGGTGAGGGGGAGAGACCAGGGAGGACAGTGGCTAGAGTGGTGAAGTCGGAACATGGGAAAATCCACATTGGCTGTGTCCTAGATGCACATGGAGCAGCCAAATGGATGATCAAGATATCCTTGAGGTTTTCTGAGCTTTTTATGGCTCATTATATAAGGCTGGAATGCCCCAGTGGCGAAATAGGGCATTCACTCTTTGATTGTGGGTGTCCCATTGTCCCGGCTAGACGCACAGACATGAGACACCATAAACACTCCACTCATGGTCGAGGAATTGCGATCAGTGATCACAGACCTCCCTAAAGGGAAAACCCCCAGCCCGGATGGGCTTACAGAGGGATTATACCAGGAATTCAGTGAGCTGTTCGGCCCTCATCTTTTGGAGGTTTGGGAGGAATCACTCACCTTTTCAGTCCTTCCCGAAACCCTTCGGGAAGCTACCATAATGGTCTTACTTAAGAAAAACAAACCTAGTAATGAATGTGGGTCTTATCGACCCCTCTCACTGATGAATGTAGATACCAAGATTTACGCTAAGACTCAGGTGAATCATTTGCTTTTGTTGCTGCCCCATATGGTCCATAAAGATCAGGCTGGGTTTTTCCCTGGAATATCCACTTCTCTAAATATCCAGCGCTTGTTTAATATCATGGCCGGACTGAATCCCAATTCTGAGGCAGTGTCAGTCGCGATCAGTGCCCAAAAGGTATTTGACATGGTCTTGTGGGAATACTTGCTAGTTGTGCTGGACAAGATGGGCTTGGGCACGGAAATGCTGCGGTACATTAAGTTCTTATATAAGCTCCCTGTAGCCAGGGTGCTTGTTAACTCCTCTGTGTTGGACCAATTTGTACTTGAGAGTGGAACCAGATAGGGTTGCCCTTTGTCCCCTATTCTGTTTGCATTGGCTATTGAGCCAATGGCAGACCTGCTCGTTACCGCCACAAACAACAGGGTTTTCGTTTTAGGGCCCTCTATAAATAATCTCATTATACACGGACGATATTCTGCACTACTTCAGAGACCCACAAACGAACCTTGACCCTATTATACATGACATTACACAAATGGGTGAATTCTCAGGCTTTACGATAAACTATACTAAATCGGAGGTTTTCCCCTTAACAAATCTACGAGGGAACCATGCAGCGCATATCCTTTCTGCTGGGCTCTCGATGGTAACAGGTACCTGGGAGTGTTGGTGTCTAGGGAGAAGTCCTCTCTCTTAAGGGATAACTACACAACACAGGCAACATATGTGGAAAATAGACTAACCCGATGGAAACCTCTTCCTATCACTTTGGCGGGCAGACTGGCGTTGATAAAGATGATTCTATGGCCAAACTCCTGTATACCTTCGCTAATGTTCCCATGTGGCCTGGCAAATAATGTTTTGCCAGGCTACATGGCTCACTTGGTTTCTTTCACACACTCGTGCTGTTTGAAAAAAAGGGGCAGATAGGGCACTACCTTACAATAAAGTGAGTATCAAAGCTCTGCAGCTGGAGGTATATTGGCTAGCTGCCCAAGCCCAATTTGCTTCTTATTGGTACGGGGGTGATCCTCGCCCTCCTCATGTTAAACTGGAAGAGTTAGCTGCAGGGAACTCGGACCACAAATGCCTGTATGACCAGGTACTGGTCACTGTGACCGCCTGGTGTGTTATTTTTGCAAGGACGGATGCGCAACGTGCATACTAGAGATGGCTCCCTTTATGGAAGTTCCCTAGACTGGGGCCGGCGTGGGATACGACATTGGCTACTTGGTGGGCAGATCTCGGCTATCGGGCATTGGCTCATGTGTTTCTAGATGGGAAATTTCTCACGCTACAGACAAGGAGCCAGGGCCATGGAAGCACAGTGGTTGGGCTAATGCAATATTATAGGGTCTGTGCCGCTGTTGCTGCATGGTGGTTGGACTATCCCACTGAATCTCCCGAGAACACTGTGAGCCTAGGGCCCTTTAGGAATGTGCATGCAATGGATGGGTTCACACAGAATAACTCTGATTCCAAATAACCGGACCAACTCAGGAAGATGGCAAAGTATTGTTTTGTTAACAATTATCTAAAACAGTGAGTTACAATGAACATCAACGGACGGACGCTCAATTTCTCTCAGCGATCTTTTCACAAATCATACCTTTTATATTACAAAATACGTTAGAGGTGATGTCATACTACGTAGCAAATAATGAAAAACCTACTGGGGATTGGGATAGGCTTAAGGGTAACTTCTAAGTATATCATCTATAGGAACTAAGATTGTAATTGGCTGCCCACTGTCAGGTGGACTACATATGCCTACCTCTAAAACATGTAATCTTTAAAAACATTATATACACAGTTTCTTATTGGTTTTCAAACTATAAGGTCCCTCGTTATATGGACCTCTACAATTGGTTGGCACACTTGTGGCATGTCTGGAACATTTGGTTCACTTAGCAGCACATAAGGCCAGACCCAAATGCAAGGAGATAGGCCTGAATCTACCTTCCCGCCCAATTAACCCAACATCGCTCTTCGCCAATGCCTTCTGCCATGAAGATTGTCTATGAACTTGGCCTTGCAAAGTACCCTTGTCTCTGAGAATACACGGGAGTGCAGGCAATCACTATCCTGTTCTAGGACTCCAAGTCCGAACTCTATTTTCATCCTTGGCTCACCTGACAGGAGACCACAATTTGGTCCATTTTGCAGCTTTTAAATGTCTTAAATGAATTAAACTTGGCACTCTTGGCTTTCTTTCTTTGCCCCTTAACAAGAGTTGATTCGTCCTTCATACTCTCACTCCTTTCCAGAATATATAGCCGACTTTGGCTGCTTCAGTCTTGTTCCCACGCGCCTAAAACAAGCATGGGTCACACCGCTCATAAAAAAACAAGGCCTTAATCCATCTATTCCCACCAACTACAGACCCATTGCAAATGTCCCATTTCTCCTCAAAATCCTGGATATAATTGCTTATGAATAAGTATTAGCCCATTTGGAGACAAACACTATCCTTAACAAATATAAATCAGGCTTTCGTCCGTGCCATAGTACTGAATCTGCTCTTTTGGATTTTAAATCCAATATGTTGAGAAGAATTAATGATGGACATAATGTGGTGCTCATGGCATTGGAGACTTTGTGAGGTTGCTAACTTTAGTGATCAAGCATCAGCATGGATTGAATCTTTTTTGGGCAATAGAACGATCAGGGTTTGCAGTAATATTGCAGAAGGTACACCAGTCCCTTTGAACTATGGAGTTCCGCAAGGGGCCTGTTTATCGCCAATCCTGTATAATATCTTTACAACCCCATGTTGGAAAAGAACCAGATCTGCTTTTCAAACTATGTAGAGGACACCCAGTGCCTCATCACCCTGACAGGAGACTATTTGGAGAATATAAAACTGATAAATAAGATCTATAACCTGATTCATGACTGGATGTGCCGGAACGGCCTGGCACTGAACTGTGAAAAAACAGAGCTCATGGTCATAGGTTTCAGCCGTAGAATTAAAAATCTCAGCACAGATGATCATCAATTACTGATTGGAGATTGTGTCATTAAGACTAAAGATAAATAAAGACTAAAGACTTTGGGGGTCATGTTCGACCAAGCCCTTTCCATGAAGGCCAAGGTTAGCAGCCTCGTATCTTCCGCTGCCTATTATATTATTTTTATTTTTATTTATTTTTTATTTTTTTATTTTTTATTTTAAATACTGCCTATTATATTAGGCTATTGCACCACATTCGCCCATACCTTTCTCAGAAAGTTGCAAAACAGTGGCAAGAGGCATTATTGGCTCTAAGATTGACTACTGTGGAAGCCTTCTGGTAGGCATTGGGAAGAAAGAACTATCCAGACTCCGGGTGATACAGAATAGCAAAGTCAGGGCTATTCTGGGTCTTAAGAAGTTTGATCATGTCTCTGATGCCAGGAGAAGTCTGCATTGTTTCCCTGTAGAGGCAAGAATTGAATTTTGCCTAATCACGATCACTTTTAAATGCTTAGTAGGAGACTTTCCATCTTATGTGGCCGATAAGCTGAATAGAAAGAGAATAACAAGGAACCTGAGATCAAACAACCTCAAACTGTTGGAAGTCCACACCTCCAATCTAGTTTTTGTTAACAGATGCGCATTTTGGGTAGCGGCACCAATAGGCTGGAATGCTATGACATTGGATCTCAGAAGCTGTGAGTCGCTTGGAATATTTAAGAAAAAACTTAAAACGTACCTTTTTAGGGAGGATATCCTATACCTTATCTTGACAGTGTAGAGCAGGCTGTCTCTGTCTTTGCCCTCTGTGTTTGGGCCTTTGTCCTTGGCGCTCGTATGCCTCCGGGCCTTTTAAGGGGATAAGAGAGCAGATGTAGCAACCCTCCTTAGATGCTTTTTCTCCCACCTTTTCCATGTGTTGGTACCACATGTTATTTCACAGGTGAACTGTGTTATCTAAATAGGTATTTATCCCTTCACTATCTTCCTCTGCATCTCTTTTGTGTCTCCCAATATACTTATAGAAAACAAAAAGCCTGTCTTTATTTGTTTTCACGGTACGGATAACCATAGAAACTCCTTTTTCAGCAGAAGTACTAAGATGATAGAGACTGTGAAAGATGAGGAACAAAAAGACAACGAAAACAATCATGCAAATATATATCATGCATAAAAATCAAGGCATCCATTTCTCGCGCCATCCTACTACTTGCTGAACTTGTTCATTCTCTATAACCATGCCATTCCTTCATAAATCATTTTCAATACAATCATCAAGTGTCTTTACCTTTGCAGCTGTAAAATGTGTTCAAAATGAATCTGGTTACTGTTCTCATTTCCAATTTCTGATCAAGAACTGATGTTTAGACATAACTCTGATGCATTATTCTCTGCTCCAATGTATTTCTAAAAGTTCATTTCAAAATTCCTGGAATTCTCTGCAAGTATTTGCAGTCTCTGCTAAATATATATGTAAGGAGTGTCTATTGAATTCCAGTCCAAATAAAGTATTCTTTAATCACTCGTTTTATTGTCCTTCTTCTTGGTTATCGATCGGGTCTGCACACGCGGAAATTATTCTTGTCTTGCTTCTGGATCAGTAACGGTGGGAGGGAAGGCCTTTCCTTTATAAATCTGCACGTCGCTCATGTGCAACCAAGCTCTTCTTCCTTGTATTTTAATAGCAGAAGGGGACACTTCCTCAACAATAAAAGGGCCATGGAAATGTGACTCATGCCACTTCTTGGTAAAATATTTAATCAACACTAGGTCCCCAGCACATAACTTAGTTGGTGGTAATAGTTCACTTAGATTGGTTGCCAAATTATCTTCTTCTGTGTTCTTAGACCGACCCCCTGATGCTTGACTTGATCTGAAATTAAAGAAATACTAAAGGTCATACATGTAAAATAATCATGCATCTCATCCCCTAAAGTTTTAGCTTCTCTCTGGGCATCACTACTAATCCTAGACAGTGGTGTAAGGGGTGTTCTAAATCAACACCCTGCCAATAGTTTGTGCAGGGTGGGGTGGTGATCCGACCATGGCTGATTCGGAAGGGCATACAAGGCCTGGGGTAAGAAATACAGCCATTCCTTTTTCAGAGTCAATTGGATCTTGGCAATCCTTTCTTTGAGGTGGCTGTTGAGTCTCTCACATATTCTGTTCGCTTGCAGGTGATAAGCAGAAGAAAACATGTGTTTTATGCTTAATACAAGCCTTATTTGTTCAAATAACTCATTAACTAAATGTGGCTCATTATCGGATCTCATTACTTCACACACACACACCCCACCTGAGAAATACTTTGCTCACTTAAAACTTTGCTGTGCAAGTGGCATCAGGGTGTGTACACGGACCTCGATCCACCTAGAAAAGGGACACACCACTGCTAATAGATACCTATATCCTCTACATGTCTGCAGAATATGGACATAGTCGATATGTAAATGCTGAAAAGGACCACTCAGTTGAGGTATTACTCTTTTAATTGTTCTCAGTGTATGCCCAGCAGTAAACTTTTGAAATACGATGCAATTCACCATAAATAGTGCAACGTGTTCCAACAAATTAGGAATGAACCAGTCTTCTGCAATACTAGCAGCAAGACTTTCTCTAGTTACATGAGCAGGGTAATGCAGCTGTTCAAGTGTGACTTTTAATAACGTTACTGGCTTCACTGGCTTTCTAGTGCTTTGCTGTCATCATAATGCTTCCTTGGGGGATAAATAACACCCCCTTTGTTTCCACAGTTCTTGCTCCTCCTTTGGTGCGGTTCCCTGAATCTATATTAATTGGGTGTTTGACAATTTATTAAACCACTCATGTACTAACATAGTTGTCACTGAGTTCTCTTTAATGCTCTCAGTATCAAAACTCGAAATGTCTGGAGAATATGCAACCCTTTTGACTTCTACATCTGCGGCTTCATTCCCAGAAGAGATCAATCTGTTTGTTTAATATGTGCTGCAAATTTAATGACCGCTATGGCTACTGGGAGCTGTAGTGCCTTAATAAGTTTCTCCAATAAGGACGCAAGTTGCACTGGAATGCCGTCTGCGCAGAGATAGCCCCTCCTCTTCCGACATGCCAACCTTGTCTGTACGGTTAATGTCACATAGGCAGAGTCACTGTACACCGTCACTTCCTGCCCTTCATGTTTCTCAAGTGCAACAATAAGCGTTACTAATTCTGCTGCTTGTGCTGAAAAGTGAGATTGTAGTCTTGCACTCCCTACTACTTAAAATTCACCATTTAATCTGTGTCTTAATACCGCTGCGCCTGAATGCCTTTCCCCACAAGTCTGATCGATTTTCAAAGAACCATCAATAAACAGAATCTCCTCTTCTGCTAAAGATTCTCCTTTACACGGGGTATGTCATCATAAAATTCAACATAATTAGCACAGTCGTGCACATGATCACCTTCTTCTACGGGTTCAGCTATGTACATAGCAGAGTTAACTATTTTACATCTTACAATTTTAATCTCTGGGTTGGAAATCATTACCTCATAAACTGAAGCTCTTTGGGATGTCAATGTGCCTTTGGATTTCTCTAGAATAGCAAATAGAGCATGCTCTACGAAAAGAGTCATAGAGCAGCCGATGAGAATACTTGTGGACCTCTCAATTGCAAATGTGGCACTTCCAAAGATTGTTCACAAGGGAAGTGTCCTCTCATAACTGAATCTAGAATCCCAATGTAATATGCCAAATGTTTGTACCCCAATGTGGTTTTTTGTGTAAGCATTGTTGTCATTACTGACCCATCTGGGTGTGAGAACAAATAAAATTCCTTAGCATAATTGTGAATCCCAAAAACTGGATCTGTACAAATTGCTTTGTTCAATTCTTCAAATCCTTCCTCCATTTCTCCAGTCCATTCTAGCTTTGTTTTACCAACTTGGGCTTTCTTTAATGCTTGTAGAAGTGGCCTTGTGTACATACAATAATCAAACACCCAGGCTCTAACATAATTGCACAGACCCAGAAACTGTTGCATTTGTCTCACTATGTTTGATTTTGATGTTTTCACGATTGCCTCGGCTCTCTCAGGTGTCACTTTCTTTCCTTCATGTCAAATCAACTGACCTATACATAACACCTCTTTTTGAAAATACTGAAATTTCTCCTTGTCTACCTTGTATCCCTTGTCTTCCAGAATAGTCATTAATCAAATAGAGTCCTGTCTGCACTCATCCTCTGTTTTACTACAAATCAATATATCATCTACGTACTGTATCACTGCACTTTCAAGATCGATATTGCCTAGATCCATCCGTAGGACTCTGTTAATGTAACGCTTACCTGGAATCCTCTGGAGCCTAATGCCTTCTCACCCTGTGGACCTGGTACCTGGGCATCTTAGGATTCTCTTTCTGTTAAAACAACAATGACAACAATAGAAATACTATAACATCTGCTAACGGAGATTGTACTGCATTAGATGTATACGCCTTAAAATCCCTCCCTTCTCACATTCTCACCTGTGTTTATTTATTGTGGAGCTCTCCATCCTGCTTTTCTAAAGGGGCACGTTGGGATGAAAAAGCAATGGTAACGTGGGTAGCTTTTGTAATCTGTTGCTTCTTGCCTTAAAATGTCTATACTTTTAAGAATGAGTCTTTGGGTAAGTAAGCTGATGAAAATATTGTAGTCCTTAAGGGCTTGGATTGATAACTACGTTAGAGAGATCTCTCTTTCTAATGATTTGCTCTTTCTTTTCTCTTTTTGCAGGTTTTCAGATTTTAGGATAAGAATTATGGCTGCGGATGGCTGCAGAGTTACTCAGGATGAGAAAACGTTTTAAAACGTACGTTCGTCTATACGCAGTAACCATAGCCTTCAAGGAAGAGTGTGGAAATAACTGTGAGGTGAAAACTTGAGGAACCTTCAGGTATGTGAAAACATATTAAGTGTCTTCTTTTATCAACGGTTAAGTTTGTTTGTTAAATAAAATACCTTTTTGTGTTGTCTGCAGGTCTTTGGAAAAGCTGTGGAAAAATACCTGCGGAAGATGCGATGGCTGCGGAAGAAACTTCTGACTGAAGATGCTGCGACTTCGAGTGAAAACTGCTGACGGAATATACTGCGGCTGTGAATGAAAATTCTGACTGGAAATGACGCGGCTACGAGCGGCAACTGCTGACGGAAGATACTGCGGCTGTGAGCGAAATTTCTGACTGAAGATAACCGCTTCAGACAATACTTTGGTCAGGTAAGCCTTTTCTATAAACTATTGAATTCTGTAGTTTTCTGTAAAGCTAATGTCAGTCATTATTTTCTCATTTTACAGGTTCTGTGAGGAGAAACGCTGGTAGCGTTACCCGATGTCAGCAGAGCAGACGCAAAGCGTGTGTTCCAGCAGAGGCAGGGCTTAAGTAGCTCCCTCTGCAATATGAATAGAACGTGCTACAAGTTGTGAATGGATCTTGCGGCGGCCAATTTTGGTGTATCAAAATGACTGTTAAACATTACTAGAGTCTATGGAAGCATATGCTGTGTATGGTGTAAATGCCTCATGTGCCAGGCTAACACCCACCTTTGACCTGCTGACTGAATGAATGTTCCCTGCCTAGCCTGAACGCCTAAATGAGGGCTATGCTCCTTGACTGGGATCACGACAGTTAAAGAACGATGGGGATTCACAGTACCCTTGAGGTAGCCTAGTATGTTTCAGTCTTTTTTGGAAAAACATAAATTAAGTCAAGTCCTGGGAGTCCTTATGCAACGGGATTGAGAAAAACGCCTTTTTCAAATCGATCACCGTGAAGTATCGAGCATCTACTGGATACTACACAATATTGTCTCTGGATTGGTAACTAAAGGAAACTCAGCATCTACAATCTGGTTAAGAGGTCTCATATCCTGGATAAATCTCCACGACTCCCCTTTATATTTCTTAATCGGATACACTGCCGTATTGCACGATGACTCTGATGGCACCATAATCCCCTGATTCATCAGCGCAGAAATAGTTTGAAATATACCTTCATCAGCCTCTTTAGACATGGGGTACTGTTTTGCGTGAGGTAAAATTGCTCCTGGCATAAGCTTTATTTTGACCTACCCTATCCCCTTAAATAAACCTACATCATAAGGGCCTGTAGTCCATAAGGCACTCAGCACCTTTTCAAGGTCCTCCTGAAAGAATGCTGGTTGCTGCCGCATTATCGCCATTCTTTCTCTATCCTTATCCAGTATGTAATGCTCATGAAGAACAATACTTCATCATCATTTCAGTCCTCCCCGAACATATGGTCATCAGTTTTATCAGTCAAACTGTACCCATCTTCAAGAGCTATCACTGTTCTCCATGATCTACCCTCAGCGTCTAGTCCTTCGAGGATTGCCATTTCTTTTCATACTATAGCTGCTTCTAACTGTATAGGAATAGTCTGTCCACCTTCCTCTTCCATGGGTATTTATGGTTTGAATAGAAACTCATCAGGTATTTTCACAGTCGTTCCCACCAGACCAGGTAGCCAAGTCAATGAAATGCTTACCCCATAAAGAAATGCATCTACAGGAACGCACAGCAGAGCCACTCACCCTGTGAAAGCCAGTATGAACTCTGCCACATTTAAATAGTGTATTCCTGGAGTGGAGCACACTATTCCTTGATCAGTGAATGAAATTGTCATGTTAAGTTTAGTCGGTAAATCTCTTCCTAAAATATTAACCAGTGTCTGTCGTGAGTATAACAGAGGAACGGACATGTCACATTCTCCTATGGAGACCGGTAATTTATCAGTAAAAGGAACTCGACTCATAGCTCCAGAGAACCCTTGAGCATTCATGGCAATACCTGACATTGGATATTTTCCCTCTCGTATACACAAACTAGTTGCACCAGTGATTTGACTCCTATTGTCACATCGGCCCTTGGTTCCTCTTGGGGGTCTGGTGTCACAGATAGTATTGAACACATCAAGTCACCCTGTGAGCTGTCCTACTGTGGATACAAGCTCATCCCCGTCCCTGTCAAAGTATTTCCTCCTATCACAGTGACACCTCCTATTCTGGGTGTCAATACTTGTCCTGTGTTTGCATACTGCTGTGTCTGCACAGGGGCTTGTTGTGACTGCCCTTTTGATGGATTCATTTGTACTTGTCCCTAATGTTTCACCTGCTGTACTTGCAGTGCTTGTGCCTGATAAGATGTGTGATCTTGGGCAAAGCCCTCTCTGGTCTGTGTGCTGTATGGCGGAGGATAAGCTGTCCCCCCCTCTGGAAAACTGGCCTTTTTCTACATTCCCTTGGCTCCCACATATGCATGCAATATGTCCCATCATTCCACAATTCCAACCTACTGGAGGAACTCTTCTGTTAATTCCTCCGTGAGTATATCCTCCGTGAGTACTCTGGTTCTCATTCTGTATATTTTGAAACCCACTGTGGTTATTCTGAAATCCGCCTCCTCTTGCTCTATCGGCCTAGTCCTCTGCCTCGGCGCGTAAACCCATATCCACCTTGGTGCATCGGGCGTGAATTATTTGCCTGTGATGTAACTACTGCTTACTACATTCCCAATACTCTGCTTGTCAGTACCTCCCCTTCTATGGCAAATTTGTAAAAAATGTTCTGAACTAGTTTGGCTTCCTCAATCTTACTATTCTCATCTTTCTTCTTGTTTTTCTCTTGTAATAACCGAAAATGATGTACTATTGCCCATGGCTTTGCTTCCATCCCCACTTGTTTTTTTCATCTGCCTCTGTGCTGGCTCAGGCAGCTCTTGACATAAAATAGGATAAAATAACGTCACTGTCTTTTACCACGGCTCGCGAGTATCAAGCTGCCATTTTCCTAAATGTCCAATATAGTCTTTATCTTCCGTCATTTTTACGTGTCATAATTGCACCCACATCTGATGTGTCAGGATATTCTACTCTGAGAGCCCTCCAAACATCTGCCCTATAATTATTAAATGGCGCTCTATCATGTGCCATGTTTTGTGCAGTCACAATTGAATATCCCACTCTCCTCCATATTTCATCAGCCCTCTCTCCAAGAATAGCTGGCAGGAGACCTTTTATGTTCCCTATGGCCAGTGTATTTCCTCCTATCATTTTTTCTAATTCGTATATCCATTTCCCATTGCCCGAAGTCAAACTAGGGAGCTTGCATTTTAAATTATACTTGTCCATCTGTGGCCATGGATGTATTGCGGTCTTGCTCACCCTTTTTCTAAAAAGGGAAATTGTGTAAACCCTGTCTCATAGTCGGATCCCACTATTAGTCCATCTATGGCAGGGGTTATCGTGCCTATCCGCCTTCTTGCTTGTAATGACCTTAACCTGCTTACATATGGTGGAGACTCTCCCTTCTTCACTATGTGATCGTCCTCAGGGACACTGAGGATATGCTACAGGATCTGGCATTCTATCTTTAGGCTGTTCCAGATCCGACCATCTCACTTCCTTATCCATCTGCAGACTTCCTTCAGCGGCGCGTGCCCTCCCTCCTTCTGCCCCAAGACCGGACTCTCTTTCTTCGTCTGACATGTCTAGGCCCCAACTAGTGTGACTATCATCCCCCTCACCCTGGTCTAAATTCAGTCTGCTCAAAGACAATGCCCGATGTTCATCACTGAACAGGTTTCCTTCCTCCATTCGTGGGGGAAGTTCCAGGGATCGATCATCATTCCCTCGAGTTCCACTGCTGGCGTTATTTCCTTTATCGGAAGAATCTCTTCCAGTCTGTCCACCTTATGTCTGGGCTTGGCCTCCTTTATTCTTTACGAATGAGACTGGCGTCAAACACTTGCTGTCTCCTTTTTTTGCTCTATTTCTTCATCTACTTCCCTTCGCTTTCTTGCATCCCTTCTAATTCTTTCTTCCTCTTGCCTTTGTTCTTCTCCTCTCCTTACTCCTTCCCTTGTTTCCTCTACTTCTCTTCATCTCTGTAATCTTGTGTCCCTTAGTCGTTGTGCTTCTTCCTCCTCTCTCTTTCTGTATTGTCCCTTTCTTCGATCACTTTGTCTATAGTTGTGCTTTCTTTAATCATCTGCATCTGCCCATTCTTCAAGTTTCTCTTGCTCCTCCTGATATATCTGCTCTCGTCGCTCCCTGCTTTTCCTTTTCTGTTCATCTTCTTTTAATCTCTTCTCTCGTTCCTTATCCTTTCTTTCTTGCTTGTACTTGTCTTCTCTTTGCCTAATTTCCTCAATACTTTTCCCATCTATCTTCAGTATATCTATCCTCCCATCCATTTGTTTTGTACGAGCGCTACCTCATCAGCCTTATCTTTTTCTCCTTTCCATTTCTTAATCTCCCTATGTATTTCTATCGACAAATTCAACCGCTCATTTTTCTCTTCCTTGTCTTGTTTGAATTTAAAAATCTGTTCCTTTCTTTTATTCTCTTCCGGACTATCGTCGCTACTGTAAGCGGGAGGGTCATATATTGGATTACTGTACCCCGTTGCTGCTCTTAGTTCCTTTAAAGGATACACTCCTAACTCTTCCGTTCCAACACTCTTTGCTTCAGGTAAGGTAAGGGGAGCGCAGGGCTCAACAGCTTCCTCCTTATGCTGATTAAGCATCCACTACTCAGGTGGCGGGTCTTCTCTTTCCTCTTGATACATCTTCCATAGCTCCAAAATCGCTAATATTTTCTCTAATTTCTTCCATGTGTGCACAGCGTGCAAGTATGTGGTCATGTGTTGCAAAACCGCTTTTGACAATGATCCCTCTTGTGGCCATGGCATGAACATTTTATCTGCTGTGCCCTTTACCCATTCTGCACTGTACTGTTTGAGCTTGGGCATATGTTTTGGCAGTGTCTTGAATAGGTGCATGAGAGGAGTATCCTGCATCAATCGACTGTCGATACTTACCAGATCATTAAATAAACCTTATACTTTAGCTTAAATCAGCACTTTTCAACATTTTAAAGCAATAAATATGAGCAAGCACCATCAATCGCTGCTCAGTCCTCTTGTTTCAATAGCCTATCTTTTCTCTTGATTGGTGCCAATCGTTTTACTATACTGTTACTTTTTCAATTCTTGACAATCTCTATCGCTCTTTGATATTTTATTCAACAGACAACATTTAGACTAGTCAGTCATTACACGTTATAAACTCTGTGATCACCTCTTCCCTCGAACATCAACGGCCATACGCCCGATTTCTCTCAGCGATCTCTTCACAAATCATACCTTTTGTATTACAAAATACATCAGAGTTGACGTCATACTACGTGGCAAATAATGAAAGACCAACTGGGGATTGGGATAGGCTTAAGCAGAACATCTAAGTATATCATCTATAGGAACTAAGATTGTAATTGGCTGCCCATGTCAGGTGGATTACAAATGCCTTCCTCTAAAACATGTCATCTTTAAAAACACTAGATACACAGTTTCTTATTGGTTTGCAAACTATAAGGTCCCTCGTTATATGGACCTCTACAATTGGTTGCCACACTTGTGCCATGTCTGGAACATTCAGTTCCCTTAGCAGTATGTAAGTCCAGACCCAGGTGCAAGGAGATGGGCCTGACTCTACCTCCCCACCCAATTAGCCTAACATCTCTCATCATCCATGCTTCTGCCATGAACATTGTCTTTGAACTTGGCCTTGCAAAGTATCCTTGTCTCTGGGAATATACGGGAGTGCAGGCACTCACTACCGTGTTCTAGGACTCCAAGTCTGAACTCTATTTTCATCCTTGGCTCACATGACAGGAGACCACAATTTTGTCCATTTTGCAGCTTTTAAATGTCTTAAATGAATAAAACTTGCCACTCTTGGCGTTCTTTCTTTGCACCTTAACAAGAGATGATTCATCCTTCGTACGTTCACTCCTTTCCAGAACAGATAGCCGTCTTTGACTGCTTCAGCTTATTCCCCTTCTCCTTCATGGGTCCTGGTTTACTAAAATTCCTGATACCAATGTCCAGCTCCAATACAATGGCAGCTCTGCCTGCATTCTATTCACTACATATAGCCAGCTTCTATGATAACTCAGTCTACTTGCATTTCAGCACCTGTACAATTATTGAATGGTTGATTCTCTGCAGCACTTTGGGCATGTGTAATCTTCTTTTTCATATTTAAACATGTATCTTGATTATTTACTTCGTTATTAGTTTCCGCAGGATCCATACATCCTCTTCAACCACTATCCTGCGATGTCGTTCATACTCTCTTATGACATCACAGGCTTCTTTCTTTACCCTTATTCCTCCCTCAAATGGTCAACCCTTCGGGGATACATTTGATATGGTTGTCTCTATGGGTATCTTCTTTCAAACATACGTTGCGGTATTGGCACTCTGCTAATGTCAAACACGGCACAATCTCAGGCTACCAACATATGGGAGGTATGGGGGGTAGGGTTTCCTGCAGAGGCATGCAGCTGCTGTTCTACAACAGAGCTGGTATATAAAGCAAATTCCGGGGGATGTCGGACACTCCTATCTACATAGTATAAAACAATATTGAATAAAGAATCTATGTCAGTCCCCAAGGTGAGAATTCATTGGGCTGAAAATCTAGGTGTGGAAATCTCAGATATTCAGTGGAAAAATATGTGCTTAAATACTAATAATGTGTCTTTTAATGCTAGGTTCAAGATCATGCAGTTCAAACTGTTAAACACTTGGTTGGTAACATGAGAACGAGCCCGGATGCTTACCGTGTGTATTACCCTCTATAGCAATGATACCTCTACTTCGAATATTAGTGATTATTTCTCACCCTTGCACCCAAAGACCTCTTTCCTTGCATCTGTAATCTGTACATGAAATATGACAATGTATACATATGCTACAATGTTCTGTCTTCCAAGCTTAAATAAATAGTACAAAAAAGAGTTTCCATCATCAGCTCCATCGTCACCGAAGACAGGTTTCAAGAAATACCACGATTGCAGTGCCACAATGTCAATCACTGACCCTCATCAAGTGTGCCTGTGGTGTCTGGTCACAGAGCATTGAACGACTGCGACTCCTGTCAAGAAATGACCGGTAGAGGCTCTAAAAGAGCGTAAAAGGAAACTAGCCGCAGGTAGGACCCCCTTGAAATCCCCTTCATCCCAATCTAAAATCCGATCTTCTGACCAGTCGAGAGGAGACTCTCCTTTGAGAAAATCATCCAAAAAAACAACCTCGCTCCAGGAGTGGGTCTCACCATTTTACGTATTCGACTAAGAAGTCGAAAAAGAGGTGTCACAGATCTCCATCGTCCACTAGTGATTCCTCTCCTGAGAGAATTTCATGTCTGACAAAATCCTCTACTCCTGCCCAGTGGAAAGAGTTTTGGAGAGAGATGTTGTAAATATGCAAGAAGGAGGCCTCCGCCCTCTTGAAGGAGAAGGCGACTAGCCATGCTCCTGACATGCTGCATAAAGGTGAAAAAGTGAAGGTAAAGGCTAAATCCTGCGCGCCCTCGAGCCCAAGACATAGGCCATCGACCCATAGAGACTTGTCAAGGCCTTTGACCCGACAAAATGCCATCAAAGACTCCTTAGAGTCGAGGGTCTAGCTCTTCTAGGGAATTATCAGCAAAAAAAAGACTTCATCAACATCATCAGTGCCAAGTTTGTCGATGTCTCCAGTGTCGAAAACATCGATGCCATTGATATCGAAGAAACCGTTGATGACAGGCTTGAAGCCGTCGACGCCTTTTACAAAGCAGGTGGAGGAGACTTACAAACCTGCACTGAGAAAAGATTTCTTCAAATCTTTATCGTCAAATCGTGAAGAGCATGAACCTTCTGATGCAGACATCCTTTGGCCTGGAGTTTGGTACCTCTAATGTGCCAGAGGCCCTGGTGTCAGAAGAGTCCAACATCGAGGACTTATATGAAAGCCTATAGACATCCAGTGGTGTGGATACATCACCTGAATGGGAATTTGCAAAACCAGACCCTTCAGACCATGCAGAAGCCTCCTATAGGCAACTCATGACCAGTGTGGTTGACTTTCTAGGTTGGAGCAAGCCTACATCCCCCTTTTGAGCATGACGATTTAACAGATTTCCTGGCCCAGGGTACACAAAAGGGTTGAATCCTTCCCTTTCACATTGCCCTTCACAAAAAGGTTAAGACAAATTGGGAGGTACCTGAGACAATAGCTGCGGTGATCAAGAACCTCACCAAACAGTATAGGCCATCTAGCCGTGACCCTGAATATTTGACAAAGCACCCCATGCCAGAAAGCCTGGTGGTTCAGGTGGTGACGTCCTCATCTAAACAGGCCGCATATCCCACAATCCTTCCTGACAGGAACGATAGGAGAGTGGACGCTTGGGAAAGAAATATTTCTTCTGCAGAAACCATGGCATTGAAATTTGCCAAAGCCACTTGCGCCTTAGCAAAATTCACATTCACCCTGTGGGATTGTATAGCAATGGCTGCAGACCATTTTCCAGAGGGGGAAGACAGAGACGGCTTCCTGTCCATCATAAGTGACGGAAAAGAGGCTATATGCCGTCTCTACAGTCAGGTCTGGATACTGCTGACAGCATCAATAGATCCATAGTGACAAGTACCGTACTACGCAGATTTGCTTGGTTGAGAAATTAAGGATTTGCACTGGACTTGCAGTCCAGACTTTTCAATATGCCTTTTGATGGCTCTGACATGTTTGGCAGCAAGGCTGGCGAAAGCCTGGAGAAGCTGCAGACCTCTAAAGCGGTGGCAAAATCATGTAGTGTCACAATCAGACACCCACAACAATCTTACCCCAGTGGATCTTCTTGAAAGGGTAGGTCCTTTTGCTTCTATTCCTCCGTTGGTAGAGAGAGGGGACAGGCTAGTCATAGAGGCCAAAGAAGATTACCTCGTGGTAGACGAGGGAGAGGTACTAAGTCTGCCCAAACAGCAGTTGCTTTACCATCAGCCACTGTTCCAGCTGCCTCAAAACCTCTCTGAGGTCCTAATTCACACGACCCCAGTGGGAGGCAGACTGTCTCAGCATCTGCAAGAATGGCGTGGCATTACTTCAGATGCTTGGGCATTAGAAACTGTAGCCCAGGGTTACTGGCTCCCATTCATAAAAAGACCTCAGAATCATCCACCGGTAAACCACACAATCAGAACCCCAGATCCGTTCCTTCTCCAGGAAATAATGAGCCTGCTAGAGAAAGGTGCTATAGAACCAGTACCTTTAGCGGAATGGAACACAGGGTGGTATTCCCCATACTTTCTAATCCAAAAGAAGGACGTGGGATTGAGATCCATATTGGACTTGAGATACATAAACAAGTTCCTCAGGAAGGACAAGTTCAATATGGTTACCCTTTCTCAGATCCTTCAGGCCCTCCAGCTTCAGGATTGGATGGTATCATTGGACTTTCAGGATGCTTACTTTCATGTGCCTATTCATCGCAAGCACAGAAGGTACCTGAGGTTCGCGGTTGGCAGTTCTCATGATCAGTTTTGAGTTCTACCATTCGGGCTTCCCTCCGTCGTGATGGTTTTCACCTAGTTAATTGCAGTTGTGGCAGCAAGTCTCAGGAGAGGGGGGATTTACGGCTACCTCTATCTGGACAATTGGCTGATCAGGGCACATTCTCCTGAACAAGCCCTGGAACATCTCAGCATCACCTGCCACTCTCTCCACAGACTGGTCTTCTCCCTCAATTTCAAGAAGTGCCACATAATACCATCACAAAGACTCCCATTCATCAGAGCAGTCCTGGACACAACCTAGGGGTAAGCCACGCTACGCGAGGTGAGGGCTCAACACATTCTGATGGTCACCAAAATTCCAGAGTGCCCAGCGTCTTCCGGCCTTCGTCTTTATAAGGTTGCTCGGCCTCATGGCACCTTGCATTTTCATGGTGCCAGAGGCTCGCCTCAGAATGAGATCCCTCCAATGAACTCTCAGGACTCAGTGGTCTCAATTCTCATGCAAGATGTCAGACCTTCTTCAGTTTTCAAGCAGAGTTGCACAGGATCTCCTGTGGTGGACCTGAGAGGACAACATTCTGAAGGGAGAAAGTCTTACAAATGACTAATAAAATAAATACATAAAGGGAGAACCTTTTTGGCAACCATAGATGGAGATAACAGTAGTGATAGATGCCTCACTCACGGGGTAGTGAGCCACGCTAACCATCTGACAATCAGCAGTCGTTGGTCTCCATCGGAGACCAAACTATACATCAACCTTTTGGATCTGAGGGCAATCAGACTAGTGCTGATTACATTTCTGCCCTCTGTACGGGGAAAGAATGACCTGATAATGACGGACAACACAGTGGCCATGTACTACCTCAACAAAAGAGGAGGTGTAGGGTCAATACCACTGTGCAGAGAGGCAATGCAGCTCTGGTTCTGGGCAATTCAAGAATGAATCTCCCTATCAGCGGTTCACCTAGCTGGAGACGAGAACACGATGGCTGGTGCTCTGAGCAGGCAGAGCACAGTCTCCCACGAGTGGGAACTAGCTCAGGAAGTCCTTCAAGAGATTGTCACCCTTTGGGGAAACGCTCAAGTAAACCTGTTCATGACCAGTGGCAACAAGAAGTGTGAACTGGTCTGCTCCAGGGAATTTCCCCCAAGAGGAGCTCTATAGGATGCGTTTGTAGTGGACTGGGAATGTCCACTCCTGTACACGCTTAGCCCCGTCAATCCTCAAGTGATCAGGATGTTCAGAAAGTTTGGCAAATCACTGAACCTAATTTCTCCGGATTGGGGCAGGAGGACGTGGTACCTGGACCTTCTGGACATGTCCATCTGCCCTCCAATGTGTCGTTCACAAAAAGAGAGGAACTCCTCTCATGAGAGGAGGTTCTGGATCTACATCCAGAGGTCAACACACTCAGCATTCTCGCATCCTTTCTGAGAGGATGAGATACATGGATTGGGACCTCCCGGATGACATAATGGAGATTTTGCTTTCCCCTTGTCATGATTCCTGCCCCTCATGTCCCCAGCCCTCCAAGATGTCAGGCTGGAGCCAGTCCACAATCACCTACATGGCCCTCAAGGGCCTCCCCATCCCTCCAAAGACCCACTTGGAGTCAAACTTGGCGCTTGTGGCACCAGACTCACTCACTCCCATAGGATAACATTGGGGATTGGACTTGTAGTGCATTGATGGGGACAAGATGGATGCCCCCACATATTTCAGTTCCCAGATCTGCATGTGCGGTCTAGTCTTTTGGGTGTGGTTCAGCCCAGAGACACCTGGGATACCCAGAGACTATTTAAGCCACACCCAGGCTGAGAAACATGCTTTGTGTTTTCTGCACCTGCAGTGTGACACTCACCGTGTTCGGATCGGTCTCCCGTAGGCCTGCATCTTTCTTCTGCGCTCAGCTCCTGCAAGAACACTGTTAGGAACAGCCTTACCTTGCGGCGCTTCTCCCCATCATTCATCGCTCCTTCTGTTCTGAGGGCATCTTTGGCGGTGTCATTCCCATCCCGGCACGCTGCTTCCTAAGGAAAAGGGAAAAGAACAGAAAAAAGGCATTAGTAAGCATACTGCAAATCTTGGCTTATTTTAAAATACTGTACGAGCTTCAAGCGCTTTCCTGAATCCCAGCCGCTCTGGGGGAACTCTGTCTCCCGAACTTCTCATCCATCTGCAAGAGGGAAAAGACACTCCAGGTTAGCGTGGAAACATCTAGAGGCGCCGCATACCGCGCTTACCCACCGCATTTGTTCTTCATAACCAGCATCCACGCTGAAAACGTAGCGGCACCTAAAAGACACAGAAAAAGAACTCAGTTCAATGCAAATACGAAAGGGGGGCATTGCGCATCGCGCTCTCACTCACCTTCAGCGCTACTCATCTCAGCAACACGCCGCCATCCCCGGACGCCAGCCATCATCAAAGGAAGGAAAGGAACGAAGTTAGAGAACTGTTCAAAAGACTCATTATACTTACCCGTCAGACTCTTGCCAGTGAAGTAACTAGGCAGCAACGAGCCTGCATCAATCAACGCGCCCCTGAGCTGAAAGCAGGACGGAGAGCACACTATCCAAGAAAACAAGGTGAGCTGTGGATCAAAGGGAAGGGTTGGACACAGGGGAAGAAGGGGTTCAAACACACAGAGACAATAGGGAGTTAAACTCTACCAATCCTGTGTTTCAGGCCTAGTCTCCAGTCGAATAGCCTCCAGGGAAGGGTTTGAGGTTGTAAGAGGTCAGAACAGGCTGAGTGACGTCCCTGTGGATACCAGGTGAGCGTTACAGAACGCAAAGCCTCACATCAAAATCCACCTGGGCGTCATGGAAATGTCAGAAACCCACCAGTTAGCCCACATGTTGGGGCAGCTACGTTCCGAAGTACATGCAGCCAGACAGGAGACCAACACCCTGAGGAGAGAGCTAATAGTAGCCAAATAACGCACTGATGATTTAAGCCGGCAACTTCTCTAGTCAAAAGCAGGGCATGCACCATTGCCGGGAAGCATGCCCTCGATGCCAGCGCCATCAGCCAATCCCGTTCAGATAACCCTTCCTGGGGCAGTTCCCTTGGCCCCTCCCAAATGATTTACGGGGATCCCAAGAGGTTTGCAACATTCATGGGCCAGTGCCGCATGCACTTCCTTTGTAGGCCAGGGGCCTTTCCGAATGACCAGTCACAGGTCACTTTTGTGCTATCCTACCTGAGTGGTAGCACTGCAGACTGGTCTGTACCCTTTGTGGCCCAAGACGATCCTTTGCTGTATGACTTCAGGGGCTTTCAGCAGGAGATGGAAAAGCTGTTCGCCGGTCGTACTCATGGGCAGGCATTAGACAACAAACCTCTGTCCCTACGCCAAGGGAATCAAGACCTATTAACATACATAGCCATGTTCAATAGACTCATAGTTGAAGCAGAATGGGCAGTGGAGAAGAGAACCACGTTATTTCATCGGGGTTTGCGGGGGAAGCTCAAGGATGTTCTTGCACAAATAGTGAACCCCCAGAAAGACTGCTCAGAATTCATTGACCTTGTTGTTCAACTGGATCAAAGGTTGCAGGACTGAAGAGCAGATCGAACCAGACCGGACCCTCGCCCTATGTATGTGCGTTGAAAGGACAATACTGCCCGAACAACGGAAGGTTCAGGAGAACCAATGCAAATCGGGGGGGGGGGGTCAGATCCCCCTTGACTAAAGCAGAAAGGGATAAAAGGAGACAGCAGCAGTTATGTCTGTACTGTGGAAGGTCAGGTCAGTGCCCTGTGAAGCCACCAAGGAGGACGTTAGGGACAACGGACAAGGAAGATACCATCAAGGAATCGGAAAACTCCCCAGCCCGGCAAGTGTAGGGGTCCACTCCTATGAGCCACGGAGTGCATGTGTGCTGCACCAATGGAGTGCCAGCACTACGGCTGGCGTGGCCAGTAAGGCTTGATGCCGGAAGGCATTTCAGCCTTGTCACGCCCACGCCAGCCGTAGTGCCAGAAGCCTCGCCAGCTTTCCAGCACATCTGGGTAAGTACATGGTGGGGCGGCTGTATGTTTGTGTGTGTGTCTGTCTCGTTCCGTCCTGACTGTGTTTTTTGTTTTTGTATGTATGTTGAGATGCGGAGGTGGGGGAGTGTGTCAGGTGTGTATGGGTGTTTGTATTTGTATGTCTGCAGTGTATGTTGAGATGTGGGGGTGGGGTGTGTGTCGGGTCTGCTTGAATGTGTTTGTGTGCAAGTGCAGTGTGTGTTGAGTTGCGGGGGTGGGGTGTCGGGTCTGCCTGAATGTGTGTGTGTACAAGTGCAGTGTGTGTTGAGATGCGGAGGGGGTGTGTGTCGGGTCTGCCTGAATGTGTTTGTGTGCAAGTGCAGTGTGTGTTGAGATGCAGAGGGGGTGTGTGTGTGTCGGGTCTGCCTGAATGTGTTTGTGTGCAAGTGCAGTGTGTGTTGAGATGCGGAGGGGGGGGTGTGTGTCGGGTCTGCCTGAAAGTGTTTGTGTGCAAGTTCAGTGTGTGTTGAGATGCGGAGGGGGAGTGTGTGTTGGGTCTGCCTGAATGTGTTTGTGTGCAAGTGCAGTGTGTGTTGAGATGCAGGGGGGGTGTGTGTCTGGTCTGCCTGAATGTGTTTGTGTGCAAGTTCAGTGTGTGTTGAGATGAGGAGGGGGGGTGTGTGTGTCGGGTCTGCCTGAATGTGTTTGTGTGCAAGTTCAGTGTATGTTGAGATGCGAGGGTGGGGTGTGTGTCGGGTCTGCCTGAATGCGTTTGTGTGCAAGTTCAGTGTATGTTGAGATACGAGGGTGGGGTGTGTGTCGGGTCTGCCTGAATGTGTTTGTGTGCAAGTTCTGTGTATGTTGAGATACGGGGGTGGGGTGTGTGTCGGGTCTGCCTGAATGTGTTTGTGTGCAAGTTCAGTGTATGTTGAGATGCGGGGGTGGGGTGTGTGTTTGTGTGTGTGTCTGTCTCGTTCCGTCCTGACTGTGTTTTTTGTTTTTGTATGTATGTTGAGATGCAGAGGTGGGGGAGTGTGTCAGGTGTGTATGGGTGTTTGTATTTGTATGTCTGCATGTATGTTGAGATGCGGGGGTGGGGTGTGTGTCGGGTCTGCTTGAATGTGTTTGTGTGCAAGTGCAGTGTGTGTTGAGTTGCGGGGGTGGGGTGTTGGGTCTGCCTGAATGTGTGTGTGTACAAGTGTAGTGTGTGTTGAGATGCGGAGGGGGGTGTGTGTCGGGTCTGCCTGAATGTGTTTGTGTGCAAATGCAGTGTGTGTTGAGATGCAGAGGGGGTGTGTGTGTGTCGGGTCTGCCTGAATGTGTTTGTGTGCAAGTGCAGTGTGTGTTGAGATGCGGAGGGGGGGTGTGTGTCGGGTCTGCCTGAAAGTGTTTGTGTGCAAGTTCAGTGTGTGTTGAGATGCGGAGGGGGGGTGTGTGTTGGGTCTGCCTGAATGTGTTTGTGTGCAAGTGCAGTGTGTGTTGAGATGCAGGGGGGGGGTGTGTGTCTGGTCTGCCTGAATGTGTTTGTGTGCAAGTTCAGTGTGTGTTGAGATGAGGAGGGGGGGGTGTGTGTCGGGTCTGCCTGAATGTGTTTGTGTGCAAGTTCAGTGTATGTTGAGATGCGAGGGTGGGGTGTGTGTCAGGTCTGCCTGAATGTGTTTGTGTGCAAGTTCAGTGTGTGTTGAGATGCGGAGGGGGGGTGTGTGTTGGGTCTGCCTGAATGTGTTTGTGTGCAAGTGCAGTGTGTGTTGAGATGCGGGGGGGGGGTGTCTGGTCTGCCTGAATGTGTTTGTGTGCAAGTTCAGTGTGTGTTGAGATGCGGAGGGGGGGGTGTGTTGGGTCTGCCTGAATGTGTTTGTGTGCAAGTGCAGTGTGTGTTGAGATGCGGGGGGGGTGTGTGTCTGGTCTGCCTGAATGTGTTTGTGTGCAAGTTCAGTGTGTGTTGAGATGCGGAGGGGGGGTGTGTGTTGGGTCTGCCTGAATGTGTTTGTGTGCAAGTGCAGTGTGTGTTGAGATGCGGGGGGGGTGTGTGTCTGGTCTGCCTGAATGTGTTTGTGTGCAAGTTCAGTGTGTGTTGAGATGAGGAGGGGGGGTGTGTGGGTCGGGTCTGCCTGAATGTGTTTGTGTGCAAGTTCAGTGTGTGTTGAGATGCGGAGGGGGGGTGTGTGTTGGGTCTGCCTGAATGTGTTTGTGTGCAAGTGCAGTGTGTGTTGAGATGCGGGGGGGTGTGTGTCTGGTCTGCCTGAATGTGTTTGTGTGCAAGTTCAGTGTGTGTTGAGATGAGGAGGGAGGGTGTGTATGTCGGGTCTGTCTGAATGTGTTTGTGTGCAAGTTCAGTGTATGTTGAGATGCGGAGGGGGGGTGTGTGTTGGGTCTGCCTGAATGTGTTTGTGTGCAAGTGCAGTGTGTGTTGAGATACAGGGGTGGGGTGTGTGTCGGGTCTGTCTGAATGTGTTTGTGTGCAAGTTCAGTGTATGTTGAGATGCGGAGGGGGGGGTGTGTGTCGGGTCTGCCTGAATGTGTTTGTGTGCAAGTGCAGTGTGTGTTGAGATACGGGGGTGGGGTGTGTGTCGGGTCTGCCTGAATGTGTTTGTGTGCAAGTTCAGTGTATGTTGAGATACGGGGGTGGGGTGTGTGTCGGGTCTGCCTGAATGTTTGTTTTTGTGTGCAAGTTCAGTTTATGTTGAGATGCGGGGTTGGAGTGAGTGTCGGGTCTGCCTGAATGTGTTTATGTGCAAGTGCAGTGTATGTTGAGATGCCGAGGGGATGGGGGGGGGTCAGGTCTGCCTGAATGTTTGTTGTTGTTGTGTGCACGTTCAGTGTATGTTGAGATGCGGGGGTGGGGGGTCCGGGGCTGTATGTGTGCATGCTTGTGAGTTTGTTTGGTGAGTTGGGGGGTAGGGGATTCAGGTCTGTATGGCTGCAAGGTGTATTCTTGTGAGTTTGTGTGCTGAGTTGGGGGTTTGGGTCTGTAAGGGTGTATTGGTGTATGCTTGTGAGTTTGTGTGCTGAGTTGGGGGTGGGGGGTTCGGGTCTCTATGGGTGCATGGTGTATGCTTGTGTGTTTGTGTGCTGAGTTGGGGTGGGGGGTTCGGGCCTGTATGGGTGCATGGTGTATGCTTGTGAGTTTGTGTGCTGAGTTGGGGGTATGGGGTTTGGGTCTGTATGGGTGCTTGGTGTATGCTTGTGTGTTTGTGTGCTAAGTTGGGGAGCTTGAGTTTGTATGGGTGCATGGTGTATGCTTGTGAGTTTGTGTGCTGAGTTGGGGGGTGGGGGTTCGGGTCTGTATGGGTGCATGGTGTATACTTGTTAGTTTTTATGCAGGGGTGGGGGAGTTGGGGTCTGTATGAATATGTATGCATGGTGCATGATTGGTGGCATGGGGCATAGTGTTTGGTTGGGGGTGGGGGCCATGGGGCATAGTGTTTGCTTGAGGAGTGGGTGTCATGGGGCATAGTGTTTGCTTGAGGGGTGGGTGTCTTGGGGCATAGTGTTTGCATGAGGGGTGGGTGTCTTGGGGCATGAGGTAGATCCTATTCACCAATGCCAAGTCCTTGCCATGATCCCCGGAAAGTGGGAGGAGAATCTGTGTATCATCTTCATAGATAGTGTAGGTGATACCCAGAAGGTCCAAATCATCGAACAATGGCTTGGTGAATATGTTGTTCAGAGTTGGGGACACGCAAGAGCCCTGAGGGACCCCGCACACGATCGGGGTGGGATCGGCCGCCGCTGATGGGGAGAATACTCTAATGGTTCTGTCACTCAGGAATGATTCTATCCACTTTACCGCATCTGAAGAGACGTGGGCTGCTGAATCAAGATGTTTGCAGCGGACCTTGTGATCCACCAGATCGAATGCAGCTGAGAGATCAAGTAATAGCAGTAGTGCTGTCCTCCCTTTGTCTCTCAGCTCATCTATCTGTGTTTTCAAATATATCAATGCAGTTTCTGTCCCATGTAGCGGGCGGAAACCTGATTGTCTGACCCCTAGGCGTTTGTGTAGCTCAAGATATTTTTGGATCTGCGAGTACGCTATCTTGTCCAAGATCTTAAGTAAAAATGGTACCGTCGTGATAGGGCGGTAGTTTGTGGCGATGAGTGGGTCTAAGGTTTGCTTCTTTAGGAGTGGGAGGACCTATGATTGTTTGAGATTGACTGGGACGGTGCTCGAGGCAAATGAGGCGTTGATCAATTTAGAAATGAATGGAGGTCTCTTGCAGCATCTTTTATGATGTGTGCAGAGCAGACATCTCCTTTACAGTTAGATGGTTTTAGTGATAGGATTGTTTTTTCAACTTCTGGGACAGAATCTATTATTATGACCAATGGTTTTGATATTAGGTGGGATAGAGTTGATTGGCTGTGATAGGTTCAGGGTGTCTTTCTTATTTTTTATTATGGTTTGTAGGGTGTTTATTTTGTTGGTTAAGGCTTGTTGGATCTCTGAGCACCAGGTCTTATTTTTGATACAGATGTCAGGAGTGGAGATAGGGGACTCTAGTTCTCTTAGTATTATTAAAAGTTCTTTCATACTAGAGTTGGAGCTGGCAATGCGTTCGTTGTACGAGTTTGCGTTTTGACAGACAGATTTCCTTTTTGTATTGTGAGGCCATGGACGTTAGCTTCATTTTATTCTCACTGGAGGGACAAAGCCGCCATGCCGTTTCACATTTTCGTTTTAGTAACCGCAAATCCTTTAGTTGCGGGGTGAACCACTTGTTGAGGTGTGCTTTGGTCTTGCTTGGTCTCAGTTTTAAAGGGGCAACTTTGTCTAGTGTGGAAAGCATAATCTTGTTATATTCCTGCACCAGGATGCTAGGGTCAAGGTTATCCGGCAGAGAGTTTAGGGTAGGTTTAGGGTAGGTTGAATGTTAGGAATTACGCTGTTGATTGTGATGTTCTTTTTCATTCTAGTTAGGCACGGTGGTGCGACTTGTGGAGCTATGATAGTTGGTCTGGTGGTGGATAGGCTCATGGACACAAGGTCGTGGTCAGTCCAAGATAGAGGAGAAATTGCTGTTATGGTAGCTGTGCAATTGCACTCAGCCACCCAGTCCAAAGTTCTTCTCTTGATGTGAGTAGGTTCATTTACTTTTTGCTTTATTCCTAAGGCATTAAGGAGTTGGCAATTTGTAAGGCCTGTTTATCCGAGGGGTCATTAAGACCTAGGTTGAAATCGCCCAGGAGCAATACTTGGGAATTTGGCTTGAGATTGCTGGCAAGTATATTATGCAGGTTCTCCTCGAAAGATCCAATGGGTCCAGGAGGTCTGTAAACTACATGCATGGTGAGTGATTGGGAGTTATTTAGAGGGAGTTTGATGGAAATGAATTCACAGGATTGCAAGGTTTGGCGAGAGGCTATTCTCATAGATAAGCTCTCTCTAGAGATGATAGCTATACCACCGCCTCAGGATCAGTCTCTGTCTTGTCTGGAGATGGTGTATCCTTCTGAGATGGCTAGCATAAGTGCGCGTCCTGCAGCGTCGTGTAGCCAAGATTCCGTTATGGCTAGCAAGTCCAAGTTGTTTTCTGAAATTAGGTCGGCTATGTCAATCGCGTGAGCCACCAGAGACCTTGCGTTAAGGAGAGCTCCTTTGAGAGGCTGATTTTCTATTTTAACTGGAGTTGGGCACAGGGAGGGGTTGGTGAGAGCTGTGCCTTGTGGGGGGATGTGGTGGTCTGAGTAGCAATGACACCAGGAGTGGGTGGTGAGATAGACCGTTTGGCAGTAATGGGGGTCATAGTATGGTGAAAGCTAGTTTTCTTGTTAGTAGGAGGTAGAGATCTGGTCAGAGGCTCGTATAGTTTGGGAAGTATGGCGCAGTTTAGGGTTTCTGTTGGTTGTAGTACATGTAGTTGAGGGGTGGGGGCCATGGGGCATAGTGTTTGCTGGAGGGGTGGGTGTCTTCGGGCATAGTGTTTGCATGAGGGGTGAGTGTCTTGGGGCATAGTGTTTGCATGAGGGGTGGGTGTCATGGGACATAGTGTTTGGTTGAGTGGTGGGAGCCATGGGGCATAGTGTTTGGTTGAGGGGTGGGGGCTATGGGGCATTGTGTCGCACTCCAAGAGTGAACCCAAAAATAAAGCTAAAACAGGCACAGTCAGGAGCTGTACATCCTTTGCTTTTTGTAGAAACCTGACTCAACGAAGGCCATACTCCCCTTGGGCAATCCAAACAGCAAAGTATGACAGTCCAAAATAATGGAATGTCCAAAATATATATAATTTAATTAAACAGACGATATGCAATAACTAAATAGAAATAAATAACAATGTAAAATGTGTAGTACAAAAGATAAGTTTGAAATACAAATAAAAATCATTACACCTCAAAAACGTATTATTTTTGCATGTGTTTAATAAAAATTGGGGGTTGAATAAGCCTCCTGCCATGCCACGCCGCACCGCGCCTACCGCCCCACCCACATTTACTTTTCGGCCCACTATAGCCATCATGTAAGGTACTTTCGGCCCTCTGTTAAAATCAGTTGTGCACCCCTGGCATAGACCATACGATTGCCAAATCGACCTGATACCCGGCGCACAAATCCCTTGTGGGTGAATTTACGCACTCACAGAACCAGAAAACCAGCATCTGAAGGCCTATCTTGACCAATACCTGGCCAACGGGTTAATCCGTCCCTCGAAGTCTCCAGCAGCCAGTCCTCTATTCTTCGTACCAAAAAAGGAGGGGGACTTGAGAAGAACGTGCATCGACTATCGCGCACTGAACTAGATTACTATAAAAAATCGCTACCCCCTGCCGCTGATCCCTGAATTGCTTGATCAAGTCAAAGATACCCAAATCTACACAAAACTAGACCTGAGGCAGGCATATCACCTTGTTCGCGTAAAACAGGGGGACGAATGGAAAACCGCTTTTCGCACCAAATACGGCTTGTACGAATATCAAGTAATGCCCTTTGGCCTTTGCAACGGGCCTGCTGCATTTCACTACTTCATGAACGATGTCCTACGGGAATTGATTGATGTCTGTGCTCTAGTGTACATCGACGATATCCAAGTATATTCCGCATCAAAGCAGGACCACGTTAAACACGTCCGATCCGTATTGGAGAAACTCCGTCAACACTAGCTCCACGCCAAGCTCGAAAAGTGCTCATTCCATGTCTCCGAGGTGGAATTCCTGGGCTTTGTTCTCAGCCCGAATGGAATCCGAATGCATGTACACAAGGTAGATGCTATCCTGAACTGGCCATCCCCAAATTCATTCAAGGGGATTCAAAGTATGCTGGGTTTTGCAAATTTCTACCGCCGGTTCATCCCAGGATTTTCGCAAATCGTGCATCCCATCACGTCATTACTAAGGAAAAGCAACAAAAAGTTCCAGTGGGCAACAGAAGCCGAGGAGGCTTTCCAGGAACTCAAAGCAAGATTCACATCTGCCCCAATCTTACGCCACCCTCGCCCTGATCTCCCATACCTGGTGGAAACGGACGCCTCAAGCATGGCTATGGGAGCCGTCCTCTCACAAAAGGACCCCGAAACGGGCCAGTTACACCCTGTTGCCTTCTTTATTTTATTACATTTGTATAGCGCAACAATGAACCGATAGGTGTGAGGGCGCAGACAAGACAAAGAAAGATTAAAAGAAGCCGGGGAATCCGGAGGAAAGAACCGCAGAATAAAGGACTACTATTTGAAGAGGAAGGTTTTAAGGCCCTTCTTGAAGATACTCAGGGCTGGCAAGTTTCTCAATTGATCTGGCAGGGTGTTCCAGAGAGCAGGCGCCGCGAACGCAAAGGCGCCACATTGTGCTTTCTTGCTTTTCACTTTAGGCTGGTGGAGCAAGTTCTGATTATTGGAATGAAGATTCTAAAGGAGGATTTTATTCCTATATACCTTTTTAGATAGGAGGGCATCTTGCCCTTGATGCATTTAAATGTAATAACCATAAGTCTGAAGGAGATCTGTGAGTCCACAGGCAGCCATTGCAGTGCTCGCTGTGCCTCAGATACATGTGCCCTGTAAGCGAGACCAGATACCACTCTAACCGCTCCATTTTGAACCACCTGAAGACGGTTGATGTTTTTTTTACTCGAGCCTGCTAATAAACTGCAACAATAATCCATTTTTGAGCCTATAATGGCACGAGCGATGGTCTCTGCATTGGATTGAGAAATAAATGGTTGCAGATGGGACAACAGTTTAATATAGTAGGTGGCAGAGGATACAGTACTGGCCACATAGGATTTCATGTTGAATGATTGATCCACAACCACACCCAGTATCTTTACCTTGGGAAGAGTAGAGATTAAGACGTCTCCCAGCTGGAATTGTTTGTAGGCTGGGTCTAATTTGGCCATAATGCTATCAGATCCCACAACCATAAGTTCCGTCTTTCCGCTATTAAGTGCAAGATTATTCAGCATCATCCATTGTTCAATAATGGCGAAAATGCGGTTAAATTCTCTTTCGTCCTCGTCATGCTGGCCCGTAAGAGGGATGACACACTGGGTGTCATCAGCATAGTTGGAAAAAAGTATGCCCTCCTGGGCAAGATGGGCAAAAAAGGGAGTCATGAAGATATTATAAATGCACGGCGACAGACTGGCACCTTGTGGCACTCCAAACAGTATCTGGATTGCTGGTGCTTTGGGATTGTTGGCACATACCCTACTAGATCTATTGAATAGAAAGGATAGCAGCCAGTTGGTAGCGTCCTGCGAGCAATTGGCTACAGACATAAGCCTATCTGCTAGTATGGCATGGTCGATCAGGTCGAACGCTGCCGATTGGTCCAGAGAAATGAGAAGGGAGACCTTTTGGGTGTCCATTCTTTGGAGCAGTTGTGACTTGAGTTCCAATAACGAGGTCTCGGTGCCAGAGCCTTGTCTGAACCCCGACTGGAAAGGATTGGGTATAAGGTGGGAGTTAAGATGTTGCGCTATTTGAGTATAGGCTAACCGGTCCAATATCTTTAGTAGGAACGGGGTATTGGTTATCAGCCTATAGTTAGTGGGTACGTTTTGATCCAAGTTGGGTTTTTTCAATAAAGGGGTAACCCAAGCTTGCTTCATGTCGTCTGGGACCGTACAATTCTGCAGAGAAGCATTGACAAATTTACATATGGCCTGTACAAAAGTTGGGGGACATGTTTTGATGATTGTAGAAGCACATGGATCCCCTGTGCAATTGGTTGCCTTAAGTTTGTTAATAATAGAGGCTAACTCCTCCTCTGATATGGGTGTAAAATCAAAAATGGGGATATTGGGATCCCTAGTAAAGGTATTACTGACTAAATGAGTGCCCTGTGTGTCAGAAACACTTTTTTATGGCTATGGTTATACCATCCAGTTTATTTGCTATGGCATTCTGGATGTCCAGACACCAATCATCATTTTTGGTGATCGTAGATAATACCGGTTCTGGGAAAACCTCTTGTTCTTTCAGAATTTTAAATAGTTCCTTGGAATTCGAAGTTGCCTGAAGAATTCTGGAGTCCAAATAAGATTTCTTGGCTTCTGCGATGGCTCTTTTGTAGTTATTGGCAGCTTCCTCATAGTGGGACAGTGCTATGAGTGATTGATTAGTTTTCCAGATGTAGAATAGTTTAAGGGAAAAGGCTTTAAGGGATTGGCGTTCAGGCGAAAACCAAGGATTAGTTAATTTCCTTTCTGATGATTTCTTTCTTCTGGTCGCGTAAATTCACACCCCCTGAACTCAATTATGCTATCACAGACAAAGAACTCCTGTCCATTAAGTTAGCCTTTAAGGCATAGCTGCACTACCTCTTGGGCGCCAGACGCACAATCACCGTAATAACTGACCACCGGAACCTCCAGTACCTAAAAACGGCAAAGGCCCAATCCTCACGACAACTACGTTGGGCTCTTTTTTTTTGCTGAATATGACTACGTGATTACATTTCAACCAGGGGTGAAAAACGGGAAGGCCGGTGCCCTTTCCCGTATGGGGGTGGAAGAGCAAGGGTATCAGACCCCTGACCCAATAGCAGTCATCCCGAGTGACAAGCTCCTAGGAATCACAGCAACCATAACTCAGAAAGAATTACATGAAGAAATCCAAAACCTGATGAGTCCGGAGCAATTACAAGCATGGAGTGCACAAGGAGAACATTACATGATAAAAGATCAGTTGCCCTACTTCAGGAATCGTTTATTCTTACCAAACCAAGAACTACGAGAACAAGTCATGTCCGGTTATCATGATTCCTTGATCGAGGGCCACCCCGGAATTGCTAAAACCCTAGCCAAGGTAAAACGAAATTATTGGTGGCCCACGTGGCGTTAAGACATTATCCAGTTCATCCTATCTTGTGGGGTGTTTGCTCAAAACAAGTCATCCAAGCAGAAACCGGCTTGGCTATTACAACCATTGGAATTCCCACCAGCACCCTGACACACGTCCCTCAATTTTATTACTGACTTACCACCCAGTCAAGGGTTTAACACTATTCTTGTGGTCGTGGACCTATTTTCAAAAATGCCACATTTCATTCCTCTTAAGGGGCTCCCAAATGCTTCCACTTTGGCAAAGGTATTTCTTGAAGGCATCGTACGGCTCCATGGGTTTCCTTCAGTTTTGGTCTCAGACCGAGGTACTCAATTCGTATCTAACTTCTGGAGAAAATGCTGCTCTATGGCCCAGATCGACATCCGCCTATCCATCAGTCACCATCCCCAAAAGGATGGTCAAACTGAGAGGACAAATCAGACGCTCGAGCAGTATCTGCGTTGCATGTTACAAGCAGTATCTGCGTTGCATGTTATACCAAGCAGAAGTAAGCTGGTTCGACCTATTATTATGCTTATAATAATTCACTACACACCAGCACTGGGCAGACACCCTTTTATACCATGTATGGCAGGCACCCACGTACTTCTGAGTTGGACATTCCTACAACCCTGGACATGCCAGCAGTCAAAACCTTGCACACAACCATTTCTCAAACCTTTAAAAGGGCAGCTGAACACCTACTTCAAGCTAAGAATCACCAAAAGAAGTTTGCTGATCAACACCGAGCAAAGGCCCCAACTACCAAGTGGGAGACAAAGTCTGGCTGGCGTCTAAACACGTGTCCATTAAAGGAGCCCGAACTTTCCATCCAAGATACCTGGGTCCATTCACCGTCACCTCCGTGATAAATCCTGTGGCGGTCAGACTAGCTTTGCCGTCAAACATGCAGATTCATCCTGTGTTCCACGTGTCTCTCCTTAAACCTGTTCAACCTGGGACCTGGGTAGCAACGCCACTGTAGCCAGTAGTAGTCGCCGGAGAGCCAGAATTCGAAGTCAAGGACATCCTAGATTCAAAGTATGTCAGATCCAAATTATACTACTTAGTAGACTGGAAGGGGTATGGTCCACAAGACAGGACATGGGAGCCTTGTGAGTTCATCCATGCACCTTGCTTGTTTAGACAATTTCATCAACACCACCCAACCAAACCAGACAGAAGAGCCACCTTGAGAGAGGCCTTGGGGGGAGTGCTGTCATGATTCCTGCCGTTCATGTCCCCAGCCCTCCAAGATGTCAGACTGGAGCCAGGCCATAATCACCTACATGGCCCTCAAAGGCCTCTCCATCCCTCCAAAGACCCACTTGGAGTCAGACTTGGCGCTTGTGGCACCAGACTCACTCACTCCCATAGGATAACATTGGGGATTGGACTTGTAGTGCATTGATGGGGACAAGATGGATGCCCCCACATATTTCGGTTCCCAGAACTGCATGTGCGGTCTAGTCTTTTGGGTGTGGTTCAGCCCAGAGACACCTGGAATACCCAGAGACTATTTCAGCCACACCCAGGCTGAGAAACATGCTTTGCGTTTTCTGCACCTGCAGCGTGACACTCACCGTGTTCGGATTGGTCTCCAGTAGGCCTGCATCTTTCTTCTGCGCTCAGCTCCTGCAAGAACAAAAACACTGTTAGGAACAGCCTTACCGTGCGCCGCTTCTGCCCATCATTCATCGCTCCTTCTGTTCTGCGGGCATCTTCAGCGGTGTCATTCCCATCCCGGCACGCTGCTTCCTAGGGAAAAGAACAGAAAAAAGGCATTAGTAAGCATTGCGCAAATCTTCGCTTTTTTTTAAATACTGTACGAGCTTCAAACGCTTGCCTGAATCCCAGCCGCTTTGGGGGAACTCTGTCTCCGGAACTTCTCATCCATCTGTTATGAATGCACTACGAATTTGTTCCAAAATAACACTGGGAAGAAACAAAAGACCACCTACCTGGGCTGTGTATCAGAAACAGGTATCGGAAGAAGACCTGGTGTTTCTAGGAACTTCATGTGAACCCTTGAAGAATAGTAGGAATTCCCCTGAGGACTCCTCGAAGGGCCTGCAAGACACTTGCTCTTCGAGAAACCCTGAGGGAAACCCTCGTGGGGAATAAAACCCTAGAAGAGCTGCTAGTGAGCGTTGTCTTCCAGCGTAGACCAGGCGAAGAAGTGAGTTGACCTGGTGAAGAAGGCTGGTCTGGTTATTCTTCTGGCAGTTTTAACGCTTTGCTTTCAGAATTGAACTACAGCAAGTGGGTAGAAAATGAACACTGTTAAACCTAATATTCTGCTGGGAAAGAGGGAGTCCTAATTTAAAGGTTCTTAGATCTTACCATACATTTAACATGAAGAGAACGAAGAGGTAGGTCATCTCCGTAAGATTTGCAAAAGATGGAATGGCACTAAGGTTATGGAAAGGGAAATCGGAAGATTAGGGTGGAGATTTCTAATCCTGTAAGAGTAGAATAGACAAGGGAATAAGCCTACCCTTTGACTTCCAAGTCTTTGTGAGCCAGCCTGGAAAGATAAGGTTCGTCTGAAAGATTCCAGCAGGGTATCGCTGATGAGAAGGAATTGACAGTGAGATGCGGAACTCTGATGGCCGAGAGATGACCGAAAGGAAGATGGGAAACAGATGAGTACCTAGTAGTTCCCTGGAGGGAGGCGTAGAGAAAGGCATGGGCTGTGCCTCCAAGGCACAGGGTCTATGCGTGCTCAGACGTAGATCGATCAGATCCGATCCCGGAAATGACAATGAAAGGTATTGTTCTGCCTTCTAAGAAAAGAGAGAGGAATAGGAAATAAGGATGTAAGTAAACAAGGACAAAAGGACTGAATTGGAGAGAGAGACCTTTGTAATCCTAACAAGACAAACTTACGAAGCGTATGCCGGCTCCTATGAGAGTAGCAACGCGTCTTCTTTCTGGTGTCGCTGGATTATAAGTGGGGAAACAGGAAGTGATGATGGAAGGTTGAGAGGCTTCCTGGGAATAAACAGCTAGCCCGAACAGCACGCTTGAGATGGGTACCGCTGCGGCGGCCATCTTGGAATCAGCATCAACTAGGCAGCGGCGCAGGCTATTTCTTGGTCTAGAAGCGGCGGCCATGTTGGAAGTAGGTCAGAAGGCGAAGTATGTATCTGAAATCATCATAGTATGCCCCCTTTTAGGCGTGCTCCCTCCCGGTTTAGACGGATGTTTGTGGTGAAAATTCTTAACTAGGCGAGGAGCATGGATCGCTGTTTCAGGTTCCCACGTACGATCGGCAGGAGAATACCCCTTCCAATCTACTAGATACTGTAACCGACCCAGGTGATATCTAGAGTCACAGATTTCTTTGACTTCGTATTCTGGTCCGGAGTCGCACATCTCTGGGGGAGGACGAACCGAGACCACAGGGTGGAAAGTACTTTGATTGTCAGGTTTTAGTTGTGATATATGAAAGAAAGGATGAATCCGAGACCAGGAGACAGGGAGTCGGAGTTTATAAGCAGCTGTACCAACCGCCGATAAAAGCTGAAAAGGTCCAAAGAATCAAGGAGAAAGTTTTGATGGTACTAGATGTCGGGGGAGAAATCTAGAAGATAGCCATACCCAGTCCCCTTTTTTGATCACTGGTGCTGGAGTTCTGTGTCGATCTGCAAAATATTTTCTTTTGACTTGTGAATTTTGTAACGCAGTCAAGGCTGTGCGATGACCGTGACGTATCTGAAGCATTAAGGAGTCCACATCTGGAAATTTGGTTTCGGATTTCTTCATTATAGGAAATGATGTAGGATTGAATCCATACGTACTGTGAAAGGGAGTTGTGTTAATGGCAGAATTGTATGAGTTATTATATGTGAATTCGGCCATGGGCAGCAATTCCTTCCAGTTGTCTTGAGCTGCTGATACATAGCTCCGGAGATAGCCTTCCAAAGTTTGGTTTAGTCTCTCAGTCTGGCCATTAGATTGAGGGTGATAACCTGAACTGAGAGCCCGAGAAATTCAGAGATTTGAAAAGACAAGCTTCCAATATTGCGAGGTATATTGTGACCCTCTGTCAGAGATGATGGTTTCGGGTAAACCATGTAAGGAGAAGATGTTACTGATAAAGATGCGAGCCATTCGTGCTGCCGATGGTACCCCTACCAGCGGAGTGAAGTGAGCCATCTTGGTTAGTGTATCGATAGTTACCATTATGGTGGAACAACCCCCTGAAGGAGGAAGGTCAACGATAAAATCTGTTGATATTATCTGCCAGGGGCGAGAGGGTAACGGCACCTTTACCAATTCTCCAAGAGGTGCTTTTCGAGGGACCTTGGTCTGTAAACAGACAGGACAAGATCTAACGTATTCCTTGACATCCTTCCGGACTGTCGGCCACCAGAAAAAACGTGAGATCAATTCTAGAGTTGACAGGAATCCACGGTGTCCCGCTGTCTGTGAAGAGTGACATATGTCTAAAACTTCTTTCTGGAGGGGTCGAGTGGGAACGAATGCCTTATTTTCATGGAAATAACAATCATCTTCCTTGGTCAAAGCCATTCTATCTGTTCGTGATAGCTGGTTCTTGGTAATGTGTTTGGATTGGATCTTGAGTCGTGATATAAAATCCGATGTGGTATGTAATCCCGATGCCATCAAAGGAAAGATGGGTTCTGTCTTGAAGAGTTCATTGGGAAGGTGTTCTTTGCATGAAAGAGCATCAGCTTTCGAATTATCCCGTCCGGGAATAAATGAGAAAGTGATCCTGTATGGTGAAAAGAAATGAGCCCAGCGAGCTTGGCGACTATTACAGGTTTGTGCATATTGGAGAATTCTGAGGTTGTGGTGATCAGTCCTGACTTCAACTGGATGTTTAGCCCCTGAGAGTAAATGACGCCACTCCTCAAACGCTCACTTGATAGCTAGGAGTTCTTTTTCTAGAACAGTATAATTAAGTTCAGCAGGAGCAAGTGTTTTGGACAAATACGCTACAGGGCGTTCTTGGTTAGAGTTGTCTAGTTGAAGTAGGACTGCTCCTAGGGCATACTGTGAAGCATCGGTTTCCACAATGAACCTGCGGGATTGGTCCGGTGTTAACAGAATAGGGGCTCAGGAAAACAACTCTTTTAGTTTGTTAAATGCCTGGTCTGTGGTCGGGGACCATGTAAACTGTATTCCCTTTTAAGTAAATTCGTCAAAGGTTGGGTAAGTCTTGAGAATTCGGGAATAAACCTTCAATAGAAATTTGCGAATCCAACAAAGCGTTGAATGTCTTTGCCGGAAGTAGGAGTGGGCCAGTCTTGGACTGTGGAAACCTTTCCAGGGTCCATTGCTATTCCTTTGGCAGAAAGGACATACCCTAGGTGGGTAACCTGAGTTTGATGGAAGGAACATTTCTTTATCTTGCAATACAAATGATTTTGTTGCTGCCGCCGTAACACCTCTTCCACATGTTTCTGATGTTCTTTGATAGTGAAAGAGAATATCAAGATATCATCTAGATAAACGACAATATTGTGAAGTAGTAGATCTGAAAAGATGTGATCCATAAACCTCTGGAAAATAGCCGGGGCGTTGGATAGTCCAAAAGGCATCACTCTATATTGAAAATGCCCAAACGGCGTTCTAAATGCTGTTTTCCATTCGTCACCCGTTTTTTTTCGGATCAGATGATAAACTCCCTTGAGATCCAATTTGGTATAAATGTTGGCCCCTTTGACAGCTTCAAGAATGTCGGGTATTAATGGCATTGGGTATTTGTCTGGGACTTTGATCTTATTCAGACCACGGAAGTCTATACATGGATGAAGTTCAGCCGAGTTTCTCTCCGAGACAAAGAATAGAGAGGCAGCAGCAGGTGAGGTGGATTCAGTGATCAGTCCATTCTTTAGGTGAGTTCTAAGATACTCACAGAGGACCTCTTTTTCGTTATTAGACAAAATATACATTCGAGCAAAAGGTAGTGGTTGGTCTGGAACTAGCTCAATAGAACAGTCATCCCTACGGTGAGGGGGTAGTTGAGTGTATTCAGAGATATAGAATACTTCCTGGTATTTGTGATAGACTTCTGGAAGACCAGAAACATGGTCAAGAGAGGTTATCCACTGATTGTTTAAGGGAGCTGGAGCCAAGTCCACCATCACCCTTTGCTGATCTTTAACACAATGGGTGATGCAGTATTCAGATCCCAGAAAGAAAGATCCAGCTGTCCAGTTTATGTACGGGTTGTGTTTCTTTAACCACGGTAACCCTAAAATTACCGGATGATGGGCTGCCCGAATGATATCCAACGTGAGAATTTCTTGATGGGTTGAGATGGTCATCAGGATTGGATTGGTTTGATCCTTAATGGGTCCGCAATCAAAGGGCTACCATCCACACTTTCCACAGGAATGGGTTCTAATTTAGTGGATCTAGGAACACCATGTGAAATGGCCCATTGATCGTCAATGAAATTTCCGGCTGCTCCACTGTCTACTAGTGCCGGTATGTTCTGCAGCAAACGTTCTCCTATGGAGAAGGAAACCATGAGTACCACCATGTGAGAGTTGGTATGGCTAGTACAGAAGGAGGAGTATGAAGTTTGTGAGGAACCCTGATTAGGCATAGGTTCCCGTACCGTGGTTCCCCTTACGGCCGGGCGCTGGCGTTTCCCGAACGCCGAGGTGGTGTGATTTGGCACTCCTGTACTGTGTGGTTATTGGCACCGTAGTACATACATAAACCCAAGGTTCTCCTTCGGTTTCTCTCCTCGGGAGTCAAGGGACCTCGAGCATCGGTTCATCATTAGACTGTGGGCGAGATGAAGAAGGAGCGAATGTTGTTTGTGTATTCCTTCCCTTTTTTCTCTCTATTACCCTTTCTTTCATACAGTAATCTATTTGCATTACCAATGCGATGAATTCAGTAAGTGTTGTGAGACGTGGAACCCGAGATATCTCGTCTTTGAGGTCTTCAGATGAACCCCTTCTAAATAGTGTGACCTGGGCGTCATCTGACCAGGTGGTTTCGCTTGCCATCTGCTTGAATCTTGTTATATAGGCCAATATGTCTAAATTCTCTTGTTTTAGATCTAACAGGTGCTCTTGTGAAGCCACTCGGATCTCGTGTCGGCCAAACATGGTGCGAATGCTATTGCAAAACACTGTATGAGAGTCTAAAACAGGGTTATTGTTGGTGACTTATGGTGTGGCCCAAGCCAATGCCGGCCCAGTCATTTGTGAGACCATATATCCCACACGATCTCTATCAGTGTGGAAATAAGTTGCTTTAAAAGCAAATTGGATAGTACAGGCATCCAAAAATTCCTTAACCTTATGTGGGTTGCCATCAAACTGTCCTCCAGGTAAGGGTCCTGGAGGAACGTCAGAGCAGTGTGGAATACGAGGGACTGCAGCCTGTTGGGCTGTTTGCTGTTGGACCTGTTTTAAGGAGGCATTCTCCTGTTTCAACTGCTGTACTTCAGTAGTGAGGGATTGAACAGCAGCAATCAGCTTTTGGATTTGCTGTTGTTGTTGCTGTTGCGGATCCATGGTACTTATGTTTCTTGCTCAGAGTACTAGGAACAAAAAATATAAACGGGAGTTGCTAACTGTTATGAATGCACTAAAAATGTGTTCCAAAATAACACTGGGAAGAAACAAAAGACCACCTACCTGGGCTGTGTATCAGAAACAGGTATCGGAAGAAGACCTGGTGTTTCTAGGAACTTTGTGTGAACCCTTGAAGAATAGTAGGAATTCCCCTGAGGACTCCTCGAAGGGCCTGCAAGACGCTTGCCCTTCGAGAAACCCTGAGGGGAAACCCTCGTGGGGAATAAAACCCTAGAAGAACTGCCAGTGAGCGTTGTCTTCCAGCGTAGACCAGGCGAAGAAGTGAGTTGACCTGGTGAAGAAGGCTGGTCTGGTTATTCTTCTGGCAGTTTTAACGCTTTGCTTTCAGAATTGAACTACAGCAAGTGGGTAGAAAATGAACACTGTTAAACCTAATATTCTGCTGGGAAAGAGGAGGTCCTAATTTAAAGGTTCTTAGATCTTACCATGCATTTAACATGAAGAGAACGAAGAGGTAGGGATTCTCCGTAAGATTTGCAAAAGGTGGAATGGCACTAAGGTTATGGAAAGGGAAACCAGAAGATTAGGGTGGAGATTTCTAATCCTGTAAGAGTAGAATAGACAAGGGAATAAGCCTACCCTTTGACATCCAAGACTTTGTGAGCCAGCCTGGAAAGATAAGGTTCGTCTGAAAGATTCCAGCAGGGTATCGCTGATGAGAAGGAATTGACAGTGAGATGCGGAACTCTGATCGCCGAGAGACGACCGAAAGGAAAGATGGGAAACAGATAAGTACCTAGTAGTTCCCTGGAGGGAGACCTAGAGAAAGGCGTGGGCTGTGCCTCCAAGGCACAGGGTCTATGCATGCTCAGACGTGGATCGATCAGATCCGATCCCGGAAATGACAATAAAAGGTATAGTTCTGCCTTCTAAGAAAAGAGAGAGGAATAGGAAATAAGGACGTAACTAAACAAGGACAAAAGGATTGAATTGGAGAGAGAGACCTTCGTAATCCTAACAAGACGAACTTACGAAGCGTATGCCGGCTCCTATGAGAGTAGCAACGCGTCTTCTTTCTGGTATTATAAGTGGGGAAACAGGAAGTGATGATGGAAGGTTGAGAGGCTTCCTGGGAATGAACAGCTAGCCCGAACAGCACACTTGAGATGGGTACCGCTGTGGCGGCCATCTTGGAATCAGCATCAACTAGACAGCGGCGCGGGCTATTTCTTGGTCTAGAAGCGGCGGCCATTTTGGAAGTAGGTCGGAAGGCGAAGTATGTATCTGAAATCATCACAAGAGGGAAAAGACACTCCAGGTTAGCGTCGAAACATCTAGAGGTGCCGCATACCGCGCTTACCCACTGCATTTGTTCTTCATAACCGGCATCCACGCTAAAAACGTTGCGGCACCTAAAAGAGACAGAAAAATAACTCAGTTCAATGCAAATACGAAAGGGGTGCATCGCGCATCGCGCTCTCACTCACCTTCAGCGCTACTCATCTCAGCAGCACGCCGCCATCCCCGGACGCCGGCCATCATCTAAGGAAGGAAAGGAACGAAGTTAGAGAACTGTTCAAAAGACTCATTATTCTTACCTGTGGGACTCTTGCCAGTGAAGTAACAAGGCACCAACGAGCCCGCATCAATCAACGCGCCCCTGCGCTGAAAGCAGGACGGAGAGCACACTATCCAAGAAAACAAGGTGAGCTGTGGATCAAAGGGAAGGGTTGGACCCCGCGAAGAAGGGCTTCAAGCACACAGAGACAATAGGGAGTTAAACTCTACCAATCCTGTGTTTCAGGCCCAGTCTCCAGTCGAATAGCCTCCAGGGAAGGGTTCGAGGTCGGAAGAGGTCAGAACAGGCTGAGTGACGTCCCCGTGGATACCAGGTGAGCATTACACCGCCAGAAGGCCAGCAACTAAATCTTTGTACCATTGCCGTTGGAACAGGTTCTTCAACTGGGGCAGAGATAATAATGTGGACCCATTTCAATGTAGTACACCTATGGGGTTGTCTTTATGGGGCTCCAGATTGGAACCATTAAAGGTTATTTGGCAGTGCTTTCAATTTTGAAGTGCTCTTCTGAGGAAGTGTTATACTTTAAAATTCCTTTAATCAAACAGTTTCTCAAGGGGCTCACCAACCTGTTTCCCGCAACTCCTTTTGAAGTCCCAGTTTGGGATTTGAATCTTGTTCTAAAATGTCTTAAGCTCCTTTTGAGCCGCTTCATTCGTGTCCATTAAAACTTCTGCCATTTAAGACCATTTTGCTAGTAGCTCTAACATCAGCCCTCAGGGTGAGCGAGTTGCAGGCATTATCTTGTAAACCCCTGTTTACTACTTTTTATAGAAACACAGTTTTTCTTAAGGTAAAACCTTTGTATATACCTAAATTAGTCTCCGAATTCCATGTATCTAAAAAAAACGTGCCAACTTTTTACCCGCTTACCCGCCCCCTCATCCTAGAAAGGAAGAGGAGAGGCTACATAGACATGACCCAAGAAGACCTCTTGAGTTTCTATATTTCACGAATGGCAAAGATTCGACAAGATGTTCAGCTCTTCATTGGATAAACGGTCATAAATGAGGACTAGCAGTAAAGAAACAAACCCTGTCTAGATGGATTATTCTGAGCATTGGAGAATGCTATAGATTGGCTGGAAAAGACCCTCCGGAAGGCTTAAGGGCCCCTTTTACAAGGGGCATGGCAACATATTGTGCCCCACGAAGAGGGGTGCCAATAAGGGACAGCTATGGGCAACCACTTGGTCTGCCATCCATACCTTTGTAAAACATTACTGTTTGGACTCATCTTCACCTCAGGAAGGAGGATTTGGGAAGGCAGTCCTTCATTCCGTGCATTACTAATATTAATTCTGAAAATTCATACTCCTGCCTCCAAAACCAACACTGCTTTGGGAATCTATCAAATGATGAGGAATACGTGAGAGGACACAATCCATTCGACAAACAAGATACTTACCCCGGTAAAGTTCTTTCAACAGGAACATTACCAGGGGTAAGTAACTTGTTCTTCTCTGAGTGTGGTGCAGAGTCATGTGGCGCTGATGCTTTATCCAGGGCACTGTAAGCCAGAATAACAAACTTTATTGGACACAAGGTGCACAGCAGGCACACACACATGCACTCACACACCCACACACAGAAACATGATTGATATCGATCATGTAGGTTGTGCCCACTTGTCACTGCAGTCCTGTCACCGACCCCCTGCTTGCTTGCTGTGGTGGCCTGGACAAATGACAAGACACAGTTTGTGCTTAGTGGGGTGTTTATTGAGACACCTCCTGTAACACTGGAACTGGGGAACTAAGAGTTCAGGGCAGGGCTGGTGTAGGTACTCACTGTGGAGCTGTCCAGTTCATGTAGTTGGCTTCACTACATATAAGTGTGTTAATATTCACACACACGACAGCCAGAGCACCCAGGAGGCTACCCTCAGCCTTGGTAATATGCTCTGGCTGACTGGGGCCTCTGTAGGCATGCCCTGCACAAACTGTGGTCCTCAGGCAGGAGGAGCGCCGGGGATGACTGACTCCTTCAGCCTCCCGGCGAGTTCTGCCACCTTCCTGTTATTTGCATGCTTTGCGCTCACGAGATCTCGCGAGATCACGTGGATGTGATCTCGTGAGACGGAGTCCCCACACACCTCCTTTGGTGGGAAAAGATAGTAGCTAGTTCATGACAAAGTCAATGAACCTGGTGGGCTTTCTTCTCTCCCTTTGGGTCTGTCCTTGTTGGTGATGACGCCTGGGGCTTGGGTGGTGATGTGAGGTGTGTCGGGTGGGGTGAGGTCTTTCAGTGTCGCCTCCCAGTGTGTTTCTTGCGACTGGGGCCGGGGGCTCATGTATGTAAGTTCCCTTTGATCCTTTTCTCCTGAAGTGTCTGTTTCTGAATGCTGGGGGTCACTGACCGAACCCCATTCATCATGGTCACTTCCTGTTTCCGTGGAGGGGTGGTTGGTGGATGCCCTCTTGCGGTACATGGCCACTCTTTCCAGGTTCCATCGCCTTCCGTTGCTGGTGTGAACATGGTTGGTTCCCCTGCTGGTGACTTCTATTGCCCTGCTGTATTTGGATCTAGCAGTGGTGTCTTTGTGAGGTAGGCGTATCTTTACTAGGTCACCTTCACTGACTTCTCTGCGATGGGCCTCCCTGCGTTTGTTGCCTTGGGATTTCATGACTTCCTTGTTCCTTTGCATGTGGAACACAATGTCTCTCATGTCAATGTCTTCATTTTCTCTGATTTGGTGTAGCCACGGGGGTACTATCGTGGATGCAGCCCTTAGTCCTCGTGGTGTACAATGCTGTACAACGAACAACATATGCAGAAAAGGGTAAAGGCAGCCTGATTCGTAGCTGCACAGCAAACTGGGACTTCAAGTATAATTGTGGTTGAAGTGAATCATGGAAAGCGCGTTCCGTTGTGCTAGCCTCAACAATCAGCTGTTTACAGCTATGGAGGCACGCAAGCCCACAGGCTTACCTGGGCAGACAAATATTGTTCCAGGCTGTCTGGAAGAGAGCGGACACTGCTCCAGCAGTGTAGGAGGGGCTCCAGCTGCTCTGGGGGATCCTCAGCTTCTGTTCCAGCTTGGGACAGCCACCTTTGTTCAAGTGCCTTCATTCAGAGGGCCAGCTACGCCTGCCGGCGTCTGCTTGGTTGAAAATGCTGGTACTGACCAATCAGGCGTCCGGATGCAGGGAACAGGCAAAGTTAGGTAGAGGGATAAGTTTCAGAGGTGTAGGGCGGCCATCTTGGGATATGCTAGTCCTCGTGGTGTACAATGGCATACAATGAACAACATATGCAGAAAAGGGTAAAGGCAGCCTGATTCGTAGCTGCACGGCAAACAGGGACTTCAAGTATAATTGTGGTTCAAGTGAATCATGGAAAGTGCGTTCCGCCGGGCTAGCCTCAACAATCAGCTGTTTACAACTATGGAGGCATGCATGCCCACGGGCATACCTGGGCAGACAAATATATCTACGGGCCGTCTGGAAGAGAGCGGACACTGCTCCAGCAGTGTAGGAGGGGCTGCAGCTCCTCTGCGGGATCCTCAGCCTGATTCTGCAGGCCTATGAGTTTGCAGACCTCTGTCCTACAGGGCGGGTCCAGGGTCAGTTCACAAGAGGGCTGGCTGCCTCCTGGGAACCCCTGCAGGGGGTTACCTTTGTTGGACATTTGCAGAGATGCCACATGGGCTACACCCAACACATTCATTCGGCATTACCAACTCAACGTGGAGGGGCCCCAGTCTACTTCCTTTGGTGTGGGTGTTCTGAAGGCTGTGTCTGGATGAGCTGGTGGCTGGAGTCATGTTTGGTCTGCCTTTTGCTTTTTGCTGTTCCTTGAATAAATTGGTGTTGGGTGGGTTTCACATTACCCTTGGTGTATGTGTCTTTTGCGACAGGCATGGGTGCCCTTCCTGTTTCTGCTTTGGTACAACTCAAAGGTAAGTACTGGGATGAGGAAGAGGGACGTTCAGGTAATGCTCAGATTACTTACTCGTTATCTTCATTACTCCTAGTTCTACTCTTCCTCCTCCCAGTACAGACTTCCCTTCCCTCCCGTCCACTGGCAGAAAGTTTCCATTCATGGGCTTTGGATTACTGCCATGGGCTGGTTGGTTGAGAGGGTATACTTCCTGGGAGGGGAGGGTCCAGAGGAGGCAAGCTTGAAAAGAAAAGAGTTGGAGTGAGTATGGCGAGTACTCAAAGGTAAGTACTGGGACGAGGACGAGTAGGACTAGTAGTAATGTAGATCACTGGTAAGTAATCCGGGCATGCATTGAAATGAATAGGACATGGATTGAAATACATATGACATCTACTGAAATGAATATAACATCAATAGATATGACTATAACACTGATTGAAATTAATATTAATGTAACATGCATTTAAATCTATATGACATTCATTTAAATGAATATGACAATCATTGAAATTAATATAACCTAGGATGAAATTCTTATGACACAGATTGAAATTAATGTAGCATGTATTGGAATGTATAAGGTGCTCTGAATTGTGTGTATAACACATGCTGAAAAGCACATGACATAGTCAACAATCATATTGCAGTGAAATGAAGGTTGCAAAGCCTTCCGGTGAATGCTGCTCAATCTTCTTTCTTCAGGCCTAACAGTCTTTCTCTGCATTCCATCTCGTGCAGAGCTCGAGGTGCTCCTGCAAAGCCAGGCTGCACCAGTCACGTTCCTTTGTATAATGTATATTATTGCTAGCACTGCAGCCTCAGCTCAGGGCGGCAATTAGCAAATAGCAACATTTGTTGCTTCATTTCACTTCCCCAGGTGGCGCCAGACAGCCAGGCCTCGGTGCACGTGCCCTCCTACAGCCAGCGCATGCGCTGCACAGTGCGCTGACACAGGGGGTTCATTGATTGGGCAGCCTGCCCTGCTGTGACCTGCCCCTGTCTTTATCAGTTGACACGAAAATTGTGGAGGAATCGGGATCCGATCAAGACCCAGCCAGACCCATTGAGCCAGAAGCAGGACATAGCCGCCGGTAGGAGCCCGAGGACGAGCCCAGAAGTGGGGCTCACATGAGGTTGGCTGCGGGAAGAAGGTAATCGAGTTGCTGAACAAGCAGCTAGTTATCATCTCTTTAGGACACGTGGCCGAGTGCATATTTAAAAATCCTTGCTAGGGTTCGGAGAGATTTCCTTTCCTCGCTCGCCATCCGAAAGTAAAGTGTTCATCTGGAGTTGGAATGGAAACACCTTTGGATCTTGCGGGTGGCCAGGAGTCAGGACTCTATTTCTCCTACTCTGGAGTGCTTTGCACCACATGTGAACATGGAAAGTGTTTTAGCAGCAGTGAAAACTGAAAGAGATTAGGATAAGCATTTAGCGCATTTATTCGACATGACATAGACTGTATTTCTACACAATTGGAAGGCAGCGGTTTGAAAGCTGTTGTGCTGTAATTTATTGAGGATAATTCAAAATGCACAGCATGGACTAGGTTATCTAATGGAAAATCATTGTGTAATGCCTTTTCAGTACATCGTGTTTAAACCATATTTTGTGGGGCGTTGTGTGGTGTGGGAAATTATACAGCTCAGCCTCCTCTTCACTAAGTATGTAAATCATACTAATTTAACTGCTGAAACAATTGCAGTTGATAATTTTGTGTTAACTCTTTGGTCTACCTACTTCACATCTTGCCCCATCTATCACTCTGCCGTCCGCACCCTCTGTCTCCTCACCTCCCGTGACTCCATCTCTGCTTCTCTATCCTCCATTGGCTGGCTTCCCTTTCACTCCCAACTTAAATTTCATTTTCTCTGCCTAGTCTTCAAATCTCTCCATGATCTTGCTCCCCCTTATCTCTCCTCCCTACTCTCTTTCTACACTCCCTCTCGTTCCCTTCGTTCCGCTGACCACTTCCTCCTCACTGTTCCTCCCTCCCCTTGTGCCTCCTCCCGTTTCCGCTCCTTCCAACTCCTGGCCCCCCTCCACTGGAACTCCTTACCTCTCTCAATCTGCTCTATCCCTACCTTTTCCTCATTCCGCACGTCCCTTAAATCTCTCCTTCTCCATTCCCCGTCATGATTCCCCTCCCTCTTCTCGCTCCCCCTCTCCCATCCTTTCCCTCCTCTCCCTCCTATTCCTCCCATCCCTTCCTCACCCCCACCCCTTCCTTTCCCTCCTCCTTCCCTTCCTCCCTCTACTTCCCAGCTCTACTCCACTTTTCTCCCCTTCCCTCTGTCTAATTGCTCTAAATACTGTTTTGTTGGCTGATTCAAAATTGTAATTTTGCTTTCTTCAGTTACTGTTATTTTGTTATGTTAATGTATCATGTTGTTGTTAATGTGCAGCGCTTTGGTGTAAAGCGCTATATAAACCTAATAAATACAAATATAAATACAAACTTACTAACCAAAAAGAACATGTATCAACCCATGACAATTTTCTCAGGTCCAGTGCCCCCATGCTCCCCCTTAAGCACTCAATGCGGGTTTGAATCACAGATAGCTCACACAGGCGTGCAGATTTCTGTCAATACATTGGTGTGCACACTGTTCTAAAAGTCATATGTACAAAAAACATGTATCAATAAACGCACCCATACTGAGTTGTTGCTGTTTGTGAATTGTCCGACATGTTGTAATTACAGACTTTCAAAGTCCGGTCCACAGAAGACAGTCATGTTTAAGCGGTTGCCTGAAAACCTTTCATTTGTGCCAATTTTAAATAAAATATTAGGTAACCATTCTTTTGGTGTTCATCATAAACTGCAAATGAGAGCATTCATTTTAAAATCTCCCCGACCCCCAGAGTGGTTAGAAAGAAACTCCCTTGCAGGATACTGCTTTGCTGTGCAATGCTGCAGCGAGCGCGCCGCTCCCCGCATGTACCCGGGTAAAAGGGGACGAGGCATTATCTGCGCTTTAAAATGAAGCGTCCATCCCAGGCTTTGCAGCATCCCGCGAGCCTGCCCGCAGGATTCCAACCATGCCACGGCACGGCCTCCGCGCCTGGCTGCAGCAGGACTGTGACACATTCCCGTGCATGGGATGTTTCCGAGCTCTGCAGCCAGAATGCAAGGCAATTTCTTGTGTTTTGGGGAGCAGAGCAAACAAACAACGTGCATTCCTGAGGTTAGGGTGGGATTTTTGGACACGGGTGGCAACACTGGTATTGCACCCTCTGCTCTACTGCAGGCACAGGCATCCAAGATAGAGAGGCAGGCAGCAGTGTTAGCAGCGAATCCTTCTGCATACACCCCTCGCCCGGGCCACACATGTGTAGCATGGGGCTTGCATTGATGTGCACAATGCAAGCCACAGAATGTTTAGCTGGTCTGGAACCTTATGTCACCTCAAGGTTCCAGGAGTGACGGTTGGGACACACAGGATGGGAGACCAACTTAGAAGGAGGCATTTACTATAGCTCCCTATCTCCATTCATATCTAATCCCTGTACCTGACCCCAGAGTGCTTCCTGCTTAACTGCTTACTGTGTGACTCTAGACACTACAACACGCCATCTTTCCAACCCGCCTCTCCATACCGACATAAGCAAAGTCAAACAACTTATCATTAAAACCAACTCACTTTACTCCTAGCTCGAACACTTGGTCCTTCCCCTCCTTCTGAAGAAAGGTATTGCCTCAGCAACCCCACTAATACTCTGTTTAGACTATCCTGGCTGTCTAAGCTCCCTAAAAAGATGGTTGTCCCCTTTTGGCATCTGTAATGTGAACTTGTATTTTGCTCATAGCCGAGAGGCTGAATAAATCTTTGGCCACATATGTAACATGCGTAGATAGTAATAACCTTGCTTGCCAAGACATGTCAGCTAGACTTGCATAGCAAAGGTGAAGAACAAATGTATAAAAAAAAAAAAATTGCTAGAGTTGCTTTCGAGAAGGTTATTTTAATTATTTGAAGCAACATGCACGTTCTTAATGCGCTTGCCATGCAGTATTGAAAGACACATCATGAAGCTGTGCCTCTTAATTTTTTCAATGTTAAATATTTGCCAAATGAAAATAAGATTGTGCATGGCCCTCCCTATACGAAATTACAGAAGGTCACAGTGAAAACAATAAACATGTTTTTCGTTACACTTTGTCATGACTGTTCCAATGATGATTATAATGGTAAAGATGTCTGGTGTAAGCCAGTGTCTTATTGGCTTTCTCAGAGTGCTGTGTCAGGGAGGAACCACTGCTTTGCATGTGCAATTACACTTACGAAACACATCTGTGGTAGCATATTAAACATTACCTCAACCTTGTTTTAATGGTCAATCAATTGGCATATTACACTGTGTAGCACTTTATACCTGTCTGGGTGTCTAGTGGTGCTGTGTCTGGGTAGCTTGTGTGTTCTTGTTCCAAAGGGGGGATGTGCTTAAATGACTATAACATTGATGGTTGAAGACAGGCAGACTAATAAAGTTTAATTTAGAAAAATTATTAGTTACTGGTACGATCGGCAGTACTCCATAGTGATGGTCTGCATGTGTTTCACAATATCAGAGGACCTGCAGAAGGTTAATTCCCTTGATCCTGTGCATTTGTGATGGGGGGTGATGAGTATTTTTTGTTTGCGGGTCCGAGATCAGGCCAATTGAAAATTATGTTGATCTTATGTGTCAGGGAGTGACGAGGCTTCTGTGTGATGCAGGAATGTGAGCTCTGCTGAGGGTGTGAGCAGACACATATTCACTAAGGAAGTCCCAGAATTGTTCAAGTATCAGCCGAACAACAGAACTGAGCCCCCTACTGTCTGTATTTGTGGTGGGTGGGGAGGCACACAAATCACGCACATGACTCTGCCAGACCGGGGGCCGGCACTGCTGCATTTCCAAATACAAGACCTTTGCACAGCTCTGCTGACTGAGTGAGACACTTTGATCTCAATCCTGGCCAAGTTCCTCCTCACTGTTCCAATACTGAGACTCATCTATTCTAAAACATGTCAATCCTGACTGCTGCACTGTGACAATGCACGCCAAGCTCCGCCGTCTGCACCCTTGCACTTCAGTAGTGAGAAGTGAACCCCGTAGATAAGTGCCGATGTATCTGATTTCGTATCCAAAAACAGTGCTGCTAGTTAATGGCACATTCAAAACACAGCACTGGACATGCCCCTCATTCCTGAACATTGCACCCCGTGTTGTTTCAACAAATAACCTAAAACTACTCTACTAGTACTCTGGAACCAGCAAGCTCTGGCAATGCACCCAAGCCTTAACCAGTCACATCCTCTGCTTTTCAAGTACTGGAATCTGCAAACAGTTTTGCCATTGAGCCGCAATCGTGACGTGTACATCCTCCTACTGTTTTATTAATGGGCATTGGCATCATCAAAAAAAACTGCACGTGTACAACCATCTGGACCTCCAAGATCATCTGATGTGTCTGCTGGGACCTACAGAGCTATGCCAATGCATCTCAATTCTAAACATTCCCAATTAGGAGGTAGATGGAGTTTAATCATGATGCCAATTCTGTGTTTATCTCCTCTTGCCTGGTACATGCTTATGGGTGTTAGCAGGTGTTCCTGCATTGGAGAGAGCTACATCTCTGATATCACGTGGTGACTGTAAATGGTCTGGCTGGCTAACTTGCCTGACAGACAAGGACGACATTTGTTTGTCCCTTCCTCAATGCTGCTTCCTCCCATGTATAGGAAACTGGGAACATTACGGAGGGAGCAGAGGCACCATGTGTGGCACCCTCATAATGTGTGTACGGACTGCAGCGGTCTTGGATGCTATGTCGGGTAACCCAGAGGAGAGTTTGCAGATGTCCCAAGCTGCCCCTTTTCAGTAGTGAGATGCTCAGCCAGCCTTGGCTTTGAGACTCCCATCACTTTGCATTTTATTATTTGCAGAACTTCATTTATTGTGAGGAAAGACTCTACTAGAGTACACAATGACATGAGCTAAAAAGTGGACACTTGGAGGACATATGTACCCTGACAATGAAGAATATGAACTTTGTTTCAGAATTTTTTTAAGAAATAGCTATATGACTTGTTTTTATCTAGTGCGTTATGCCACACTGCTCCGGCTTTTGAATGGTACAATGTTAGGTGCTCTTAATACCCAATTATGGTACACATGTTTTCAACTTTTTGAGGATGAAGAGTGGCCCTGCCATGCGGTAAACGTGTGACTGCAATTTGCACACACATGTTAGCAGCGGGCACTTCATTTGCTAAGTTATCTCACCAACAAATGTGTGTAAACAAGCAGCCCTTTCAGTAGATGTCCTTGGTCCTCATTCCTGCCCACTGTATTTTATTTTGTTCAGGCTAACAAATGACATTTGAATCCCAGCCAAACATTCTACTAGCCACCACTCTAATTTGTTTGGGGCAGATGGCCGCTCTGTTGTGAAGTCCTAGCAGGCTGGATCAAAGGTTGCATCTGAAGAGATAACCCCATACACCCCAAATCCCAAAGAAAATTCTAGACGCTGGCACCCATGCACATAATAATTTTAGAGCTTGACTGGTAACTACACTTATAATTTCGTATTTTGGTGTAGACCTAAAGATGGGACTCGAGAATGTGCAGTTTCAAGACTAAAGCATAGTAAATTGTTTAGAAAACTGATGCTCAAAGTCAGCTTGCGCCCAAAACAATATAATCCCTAACACATTAATTAGTCTGAGTTGTTCTCTACTGTCAAAATTGGGATCACTCAAAAGCAATTCAATCATGTGTGAACTGTTGTTGATTCCTGCTTCACTGTTTAGCATTTAGTGAGCCTCCATGTCTTCATTAGGTACTTTTTTCAGTTTATGGTGCTACGCATGCTTAGTTCCTATGTGTCTGTACAATATTTCTGGTTGATATGATATGATATGGTATTTGTAACGCGCCTATACACAGGTGTTTCAAGGCACGACGAGGCAGGGAGGGGAGGAACAAGGGGAGACAGACAACGATCCTACTAGGCCAGGTGTCATTCAGATCGCGCAAGTGCAGGGGTGGGGGAGGGGGAAAAGTGCAAGGGGAAGGGGAGGGGGGGAAGTGCAGTACAAGGTAAGTGGCGTAAAGTAATAATTAAATAGGGCCAGCTGGTGGCAAGTGCAAGGTAAGTGCAGACAAGTGCTGGGGAAGGGGGGGGGCTGTAGGGATACAGAGACAGTCCCGCAGTGCAGAGGGGTTCAAGGGCATCAGTGCAAGTGGAGAGTGGCTGGGCCCAGGGCCGAGGCCGTTTAGAGAGGTCCAGTTGCAGGATCAGTGCAGTTTCAGTGAAGAATATTAGCTGTTCAGCAGGGGAGAGGGAGAGAGAAAGCAGAAGCAAAGAGGAAGGTTTTGAGGTGCTTCCGGAACCGGAGATGGTTCTCCTCGAGTTTCAGGGAGGCAGGAAGGCTGTTCCAGAGGGAGGCCCCTGCCGCGGAGAGAGATCTACCCCCAGCTCGTTGCTTCGAGAAGCGGCTGACCCTGAGGGAGTTGGAGGCGGATGAGTGGAGGGCTTGGGAAGGAAGATATTTGGGAAGAGAGAGTTGAAGGTATTTAGGACCCAGGCCCCAGAAGGCCTTGTGGACAATGCAGAGGGTTTTGAACTTTATCCTCGCAGCCACTGGGAGCCAGTGTAGAGATTTCAGTCCTGGAGAGATACGATCCCTGGGCTTGAGGCCAAGGACAAGTCTCGCAGTTCTGTTCTGGATGAGTTGCAGAGGGCGGAGAGTGGAGGCAGGCAGATTAAGATAGAGGCTGTTACAGTAATCCAGCTTCGAGAGAACCAGGGCTCGGGAGACACTGAGCTTCTGGGGGAAGGAGAGGAAGGGAAGAATACCTCTGAGGAGGTGCAGCTGGTAGTGTGACCTCTTGGCGACGTCAGAAATATGAGGAGAGAAGGAGAGTGTGGAGTCGAAGATGACCCCAAGGTTTTTTGCCTTGCAGGTAGGAGCAGGGAGGGGGCCAAGGGAGGCAGGCCAGAGAGCTGCAGGGAAGGAGGGAGTGGGAGTACTGATGAGTAGAATCTCAGTCTTACTGGCATTAAGGCAGAGGTCATTGGCGGCACACCATTCTTGGATAGCAGACAGACAGAGATGAGGGAAGGAGAGGGGGAGGCTGAGGGTAGCCTGAAAATGAGCTGGGTATCGTCCGCATAGCACTGGAAATTAGGGCAGAGAGCGGCGATGCGGTGGGCAAGGAGTGCCAGATACTGGTTGAACAGCCAGGGAGAGAGATTAGATCCCTGGGGGACACCACAGGTGGAGAAAAAGATGTCTGAGAGGAAGGACCCCAGTTGGACCTGGGAGGGTCGATTTGAAAGGAAAGAGGTCAGCCACGCCAGAGCCTGACCAGTGATACCCAGGTTTTCCCGGAGACGGTTGAGCAGGATGGCATGGTTGACAGTGTCAAAGGCAGAGGAGAGATCGAGCAGAATGAGAACACACGGAGTGTTGGAGTCGAGGTTCAAGAGCAGTGGTTGACCACTTCTGTTATTCATTATGATTGTTATTCATAGCAAAAGGGCACATTTTGCCCAAATGAGATGTTTATACATCCTCTTCTGGCAACTCATTAGAAATGGAACTCAGAAACCTTTTAACTGACTTGGAACATATCTTTCAGAAACAGCAGAGCTAGGAGAGTGGGAGGGACTCTGGAAATGCTACTATAACCTTCTCCATGTAGCTTTTGACATAATGCATTCTATTTCTTGGTTCCTACAGTTCCCCTTGCTCATCCATATTAATACTCACATACAGCAACACAACAAAGTTTTACATTGACATATAGAGGAGCATAATGGATACTAGCACTGGGAATGTGGGAATGAGCCCATCAAAAGAACATTCACTTGCAGGCTGCTCCTATGGGAAGAGTCCTCAAAGTATCAGCTCACTACCTGAGCAAAATGATGTTTGTGAGAAACGAGTTAGAATTGCACAATTATATGAGCATTTTCCTCCCTGTGGGGCATCTGTTAGATTGATCACTTAGTTTCCCAATGTATTGCCCTTGACTCTTGAGATTTAGGGGGTAATTCATAGAATTCAGCGCACAAGTGGCGCACGCGGCTGGCGCACAGTGTGCGCGTGCAAATCCCTGCGCCAGCCGCGTGCGCTAAAATCCATTTCCGCGCACAACGTATTCATGGATTCCAGCCACCAAAACCAGCCGTGGCGCACAGTGGCGCAGCGACCCTGCAGCAGCGCCAGTTACGCCCCCAAGAACGCCTCTCGCGCAGGGAAAAGCCATCAAAATCCCCAATCCAGCGCAAAGGGCTGCGCTAGCCCTGTACCAGCACGGCAAGCGGGCTACGTGTATCACTGGGGTGCGCGGGAAGTTCCACACGCGATTGGCCCCGGGCGAGGAGGGTACGCATATTTCAGGGGTGCGCGGGAAGTTCCACATGCGATTTCCACAGGGTACGTGTATTTCAGGGGTGCGCGGGAAGTTCCACACGCGATTTCAGCAGGGTACGTGTATTTCAGGGGTGCGCGGGAAGTTCCACACGCGATTTCATCAGGGTACGTGTATTTCAGGGTGCGGGGGAAGTTTCACACGTGACATCAGCAGGGTACGTGTATTCCAGGGGTGCGCGGGAAGTTCCACACGCGATTTCCGCAGGGTAAGTGTATTTCAGGGGTGCGTGGGAAGTTCCACATGCAATTTCAGCAGGGTACGTGTATTTCAGGGGTGCGCGGGAAGTTCCACACGCAATTTCATCAGGGTACGTGTATTTCAGGGTGCGGGGGAAGTTTCACACGCGACATCAGCAGGGTACGTGTATTCCAGGGGTGCGCGGGAAGTTCCACACGCGATTTCCGCAGGGTACGTGTATTTCAGGCGTGCGCGGGAAGTTCCACACACGATTTCAGCAGGGTACGTGTATTTCAGGGGTGCGCAGGAATTTCCACACGCGATTTCATCAGGGTACGTGTATTTCAGGGTGCGGGGGAAGTTTCACACGCAACATCAGCAGGGTACGTGTATTTCAGGGGTGCGTGGGAAGTTCCACACGCGATTTCAGCAGGGTACGTGTATTTCAGGGGTGCGCAGGAAGTTCCACATGCGATTTCAGCAGGGTATGTGTATTTCAGGGTGCGGGGGAAGTTTCACACCCGACATCAGCAGGGTACGTGTATTCCAGGGGTGCGCGGGAAGTCCCACACGCGATTCCATCAGGGTACGTGTATTACAGGGGGGCGCGGGAAGTTCCACACGCAATTTCATCAGGGTATGTGTATTTCAGGGTGCGGGGGAAGTTTCACACGCGACATCAGCAGGGTACGTGTATTCCAGGGATGCGCGGGAAGTTCCACATGCGATTCCATCAGGGTACGTGTATTTCAGGGGTGCGCGGGAAGTTCCACACGCAATTTCATCAGGGTACGTGTATTTCAGGGGTGCGCGGGAAGTTCCACACGCGATTTCAGCAGGGTACGTGTATTTCGGGGTGCGGGGGAAGTTTCACATGCGACATCAGCAGGTTACGTGTATTCTAGGGGTGCGCGGGAAGTTCCACACACGATTCCATCAGGGTACGTGTATTTCAGGGGTGCGCGGGAAGTTCCACACGCGATTTCATCAGGGTACGTGTATTTCGGGGTGCGGGGGAAGTTTCACACGCGACATCAGCAGGGTACGTGTATTCCAGGGGTGCGCAGGAAGTTCCACACGCGATTCCATCAGGGTACATGTATTACAGGGGTGCCCGGGGGGCACCACACGTGAATTGCACGTGTGGGTCCTCCCAGGTGTTCCCTCTACACCCTCCACGGCCCCTGCAGGTGGCTCACACCACAGGGGCCGACCCTGCACATGTCCTCCAGGCACCCCATCCACCATGGCCATGCCCCCCAGCCAACCCACATGTCAACTTGCACTCCTGCCCACCAACGCATGTCCCCCTGCACGCCCAGCCACCAGGGGCTCCCTCCACCAGGCCCCCACCCATGTCTCCCACCACCCCCACCCCCCAGCACTGTGGGGCACCTGCCAGCAGGCCCCCACCCATGTCCAACTCATGTTCCCCACCACCCCCATCCCCCAGCACTGTGGGGCACCTGCCAGCAGGCCCCCACCCATGTCCAACTCATGTTCCCCACCACCCTCACCCCCCAGCACTGTGGGGCACCTGCCAGCAGGCCCCCACCCATGTCTCCCACCACCCCCAACCCCAGCAGTGCAGTGTCACCCTCCACCAGGCCCCCACCCATGTCCAACTCATGTTCCCCACCCCCCCACCCCCCAGCACTGTGGGGCACCTGCCAGCAGGCCCCACCCATGTCTCCCACCACCCCCACCCCCCAGCACTGTGGGGCACCTGCCAGCAGGCCCCCACCCATGTCTCCCACCACCCCCACCCCCCAGCAGTACAGGGTCACCCTCCACCAGGCCCCCACCCATGTCTCCCACCACCCCACCCCCCAGCAGTGCAGAGTCACCCTCCACCAGGCCCCCACCCATGTCTACCACCACCCCCACCCCCCAGCAGTGCAGGGTCACCCTCCACCAGGCCCCCACCCATGTCTCCCACCCCCCCACCCCCCAGCACTGTGGAGCACCTGCCAGCAGGCCCCCACCCATGTCTCCCACCACCCCCACCCCCCAGCAGTGCAGGGTCACCCTCCACCAGGCCCCCACCCATGTCTCCCACCACCCCCACCCCCCCAGCAGTGCAGGGTCACCCTCCACCAGGCCCCCACCCATGTCTCCCACCACCCCCACCCCCCAGCAGTGCAGGGTCATCCTCCACCAGGCCCCCACCCATGTCCACCACCACCCCCACCCCCCAGCAGTGCAGGGTCACCCTCCACCAGGCCCCCACCCATGTCCAACTCAGGTTCCCCACCACCCCCACCCCCCAGCACTGTGGGGCACCTGCCAGCAGGCCCCCACCCATGTCCAACTCATGTTCCCCACCACCCCCACCCCCCAGCACTGTGGGGCACCTGCCAGCAGGCCCGCACCCATGTCTCCCACCACCCCCACCCCCCTGCAGTGCAGGGTCACCCTCCACCAGGCCCCCACCCATGTCTCCCACCACCCCCACCCCCCAGCACTGTGGGGCACCGGCCAGCAGGCCCCCACCCATGTCTCCCACCCCCCCACCCCCCAGCACTGTGGGGCACCTGCCAGCAGGCCCCCACCCATGTCTCCCACCACCCCCACCCCCCCAGCACTGTGGGGCACCTGCCAGCAGGCCCCCACCCAGGTCCAACTCATGTTCCCCACCACCCCCACCCCCCAGCAGTGCAGGTTCACCCTCCACCAGGCCCCCACCCATGTCTCCCACCACCCCCACCCCCCAGCAGTGCAGTGTCACCCTCCACCAGGCCCTCACCCATGTCTACCACCACCCCCACCCCCCATCAGTGCAGGGTCACCCTCCACCAGGCCCCCACCCATTTCTCCCACCCCCCCACCCCCCAGCACTGTGGGGCACCTGCCAGCAGGCCCCCACCCATGTCTCCCACCACCCCCACCCCCCAGCACTGTGGGGCACCTGCCAGCAGGCCCCCACCCATGTCTCCCACCACCCCCACCCCCCAGCAGTGCAGGGTCACCCGCCACCAGGCCCCCACCCATGTCTCCCACCACCCCCACCCCCCCAGCAGTGCAGGGTCACCCTCCACCAGGCCCCCACCCATGTCTCCCACCACCCCCACCCCCCAGCAGTGCAGGGTCACCCTCCACCAGGCCCCCACCCATGTCTACCACCACCCCCACCCCCCAGCAGTGCAGGGTCACCCTCCACCAGGCCCCCACCCATGTCCAACTCATGTTCCCCACCACCCCCACCCCCCAGCACTGTGGGGCACCTGCCAGCAGGCCCCCACCCATGTCCAACTCATTTTCCCCATCACCCCCACCCCCCAGCACTGTGGGGCACCTGCCAGCAGGCCCGCACCCATGTCTCCCACCACCCCCACCCCCCCAGCAGTGCAGGGTCACCCTCCACCAGGCCCCCACCCATGTCTCCCACCACCCCCACCCCCCAGCACTGTGGGGCACCTGCCAGCAGGCCCCCACCCATGTCGACCACCCCCCCACCCCCCAGCACTGTGGGGCACCTGCCAGCAGGCCCCCACCCATGTCTCCCACCACCCCCACCCCCCGAGCAGTGCAGGGTCACCCTCCACCAGGCCCCCACCCATGTCTCCCACCACCCCCACCCCCCAGCACTGTGGGGCACCTGCCAGCAGGCCCCCACCCATGTCTCCCACCCCCCCCACCCCCCAGCACTGTGGGGCACCTGCCAGCAGGCCCCCACCCATGTCTCCCACCACCCCCACCCCCAGCACTGTGGGGCACCTGCCAGCAGGCCTCCACCCATGTCCAACTCATGTTCCCCACTACCCCCACCCCCCAGCAGTGCAGGGTCACCCTCCACCAGGCCCCCACCCATGTCTCCCACCACCCCCACCTCCCAGCAGTGCAGGGTCACCCTCCACCAGGCCCCCACGTATGTCCAACTCATGTTCCCCACCACCCCCACCCCCCAGCAGTGCAGGGTCACCCTCCACCAGGCCCCCACCCATGTCTCCCTCCACCTCCACCCCCCAGCAGTGCAGGGTCACCCTCCACCAGGCCCCCACCCATGTCCAACTCATGTTCCCCACCACCCCACCCCCAGCACTGTGGGGCACCTGCCAGCAGGCCCACACCCATGTCTCCCACCCCCCCCACCCCCCAGCACTGTGGGGCACCTGCCAGCAGGCCCCCACCCATGTTTCCCACCACCCCCACCCCCCAGCACTGTGGGGCACCTGCCAGCAGGCCCCCACCCATGTCCAACTCATGTTCCCCACCACCCCCACCCCCCAGCACTGTGGGGCACCTGCCAGCAGGCCCCCACCCATGTCCAACCATGTTCCCCAGCCAACATGTCATCACAATCCAGATCCCTGGTCCCTATGGTCAGCCTCCAAATGCAAAACACCCACCCGAGTATTGCATCCACCCACTCATAATTGGCAATTACATGACAGAACACCAATTGCAAGTTCCGAAACAAACACATTTCCCTCACATACAGCCAATGGGTGTCAGTGAATCTCAAAACCCATATCATGATATGCATGAAACCAATGAGATACTACACATTGAAGTTCGATAAAAAAATATGTATTAAAGGAAACATAAATAGAATCAAAAATAAAGAAACAGAAATGGGAATGTACAAAAATGAAAAGAAGCATGTCCATGAAAAAAAGCAAAACCAAAAATCATAATCCAAAGTAATGGTGTCCAAAGTCACTGTCCACAAAACAAAATCCAATGGGAAATAAAATTGAAAGCCATTGCTCCATGGTTAAAATGTGAAAGAAAAATACAATCCAACAGTGAACTATGTACATACGAACAAGCCAGGGTCCATTATCCCAACAAAAGAAATGAAATTTATCTAACTACACTAACTAATGAAATAAACTATATACAAAAATGTGGCCAATGTCCAAAAGGTCCAAAATAAATCCAAAAAAAAGGAAACCTAACACTACCTACATAACTATGCACAAGGGCAGCGGGCTAGTTTGACGGCTCACTTTTGGATGTCCCGGGCCAGGGCATCATCGAACTCCTGCTCAATGTCCCGGAGGCGGTCCTCCTCCATGGCCCCGAGGGGCCGCATGGCCGTCGACGTCTCCACCTCCAAACCCCTGCGGATTGCCTCGAGGCACTCAGCCCGCCTCAGGGCCCTCCGCATGGAGTTCTCCGCCCTGACCATTGTGAGCCGTGCCTCTTCCGCCCGCTGCCGCTCCGCATCTATTGCGTGGCCAAACCGCTGCCACACGGAAGACACTCTCTGTCCTGGATCCTCCTGCCCTTCGGCCGATGCCTGCCCCTCCGATGTTGAAGGCCCCGAGCATTCATGGCTCCCACCACGTTGCTGCTGCTGCTGTGCCTCTGCCCGTGCACTGCCTCCTGCTGCCTGCACATCCTCCGCCGGCTGGGGTGCAGTCGTTGATGTGGCCACCCCTGCTGGACGTCCGACTCCCGACTGTGGCAGGGATGCCTCCTCCACCAGCCTGGCCGCACCGTCAGAGGCAGCTCCACAGGGCACCCAGGTGACTGATGGGTGGGAAGATGGCACGGAGGACGACTGGCGCGTAGGGGGTTCAGTTGAGGAGGGGGTCGTAGCAAGCCCCATCATACGGAGGAATCCGGCCTGGGTGACCTGTCCCAGCAGGCTGACGTGGTCAACGAGCCATTTGAGATGACGTGCAGTCTCCTCATGAAAAGACTGCAGGTCACCTCGCATGGCCCGTTGACGCAACGCCACACCAGTCAGAACAGGCTCAACCCGGACCCGGATAGCCACGTCCGCAGGCAGAGGACGGCCAGTTGTCGTTTGCTCATCCCCTGCCTGAAAACGGGTCTGGACGTAGGCATCCCTGCTGGTGCAAGATGATGCAGGGACAGGATTGCATACTGGCACCTCCGCGGCGGCCTGTGCTGCCTCCTGTCCCTGGTCCTGCACTGCACCACTAGCACCAGTGGGATCCCCACCTCCAGACCCCGTCTCTGTTGCTTGCACGGCCTCCTCCTCCACCAAACCCCCCACCAACCTGGATGACTCCGTGCCATCTTCCCCCGTTGGGCCCTGTGGAGTCCCAGCTGCCCCTTCTGCTGCCGAGGAGTCCAACTCCAACCTCCGCCTCTTGGACCTCCCCCCGGCAGCTGCGGCCTGGGACGCGGCACCGGACTCCTCACTCCCCGACGAGATGACAACATGGGAGGGGAGCCGGGCCTTGCGTCTCCGGCTGGCGGTGGGATCCCCGCCGCTGTGCTCCACAGCACCTTCTCCACCCTCTTCATCAGTTTACGCTGCAGACAGGGAGAAATAAAACACAGGCATCAGGGCACTGTACAATGGACACATACACACATGACAGTTGTACATGAGTGGCATTGGCAAACCTCAGACATGCCATCACAATCCCCAACACACATGTCATTTCAACTCGCACACATGAGCCATACCACAGCCATATCGCAACTGCCAGCACCATCCATACACATACAACAGCATGAGCAGGCAAAGGTGAGCCAGACATCACATGCAACACAGGAAGTGCACCACACATGTACACACACCACCACACTTGCATGCATGTGTACACCTCTGCCAAGTGGCACAGTGTTCAGATGGGCATCCATGTCACATCTGCCAATCAGGCTTCCACATACCGCGGTCACATGCATCCATGTTGCATCACTGTTGCACCCTTGTCAAATACACACAGATGCACCTGTACACAGTGCTGATACATGCAGCTGAAAACAACATACATGCATGACATCACGGACATGTCTACTTACATACACATTCATCCAAACATGTGTGCCCACACAACTGCATTTGGCATGCAAGCCTACACACACAAGCACCATCCATGACTCACACATTCCAGCCCTTGCATGTGTTAGCCCCACGGCCCTGTACACCCCCACCCATACTCGACCCCATACAAACAGATGTGCAACCTGCACACTACTGAAAAATCACCACACGCACAGCTCACAATCAGGATGCATGTACACTTACCGCTCGACTCCAGACGGGTCTGCTCTCAAGGACCTGGACGTGGAGCGCTGGGGATATGTGTTCCAGGACCTTCATCTGTTCTTCCGACAAGTGGCCCCGGCGCCCCTTGGCATCCGCTGCCTTCAAGAGGTGCCGGGCCTTGTTCAGGGTCCTGGACCTGAAGTCCTCCCAGCGCTTCTTGACATGTTGGAAGTCGCGGACTGCCACCCCTCTGCGTCGATGGCAGTCACGATGTCAGTCCAGATCCGAGTCCGTCCTTCCTTGTCGGCACGGGAACTTCCGAAGAGGGCACCATACTGCCCCAGAACTTGCTCCACTAGGACACCAACTTCGGTGGCACTGAAGCTGGTGCCCCTCTGCCTCTCTGGCCGGGGGTTGTCAGTGGTCTCAGATGGTGTTTGCCCCGACATGACAACCCCAGAGGCAGGAGTGGGTGGGCAACGGGTCCTGGTGCTGGGCTGTGGAGCGATGCAATCCCAGTCGGGAGTCTTCGGTTCCAGCAGGGGTGGTCACAGCAACAGCACCCCTGGCTGATGTGCAGGCAGCAAATGGCAGGGCACGTGGGCAGCAGGCAGTCAGGCAGCAGCAGATGGCAGGTGGGAGTGTGCTCGGGGCTCTGGGGGGCAGTAGTTCGGCCTTCTGGGCAGGAGCATGATCTTCCGTGTGCTTACACGTGGCCAGCTTGATACGGAGTGATTTGGCACGTGAAAATTCGACACGTCAGCGTGTAATTCGAGGAAAGGCCCTTAGCGCGTAAGCGCGTCAGCACGCATATGCAATTTCATTGGACAGAAGGCCCCTGAAGCGCAAGCGCCCCTGTGACGTGACGCGCACAGGCGTGCATGGGCATTTCAGCGCGCGTGAAAAACTACACGTCCGCGTGTAATACGAGGAAAGGGCCCATGCGCGTAAGTGATGTGACGCCTGCGTGCGTTTCCCTCAGCATGGATTAAAGGTGAGCGGGCCCAGCAGTTCGCTGTACGTGCCTTTCGTGGAGACCGACGTGTGTTGCTGCTTCCTGTTGTTTCGCGCGCCATCACAACTTCACAGCTATCAAGGACGTATCTCTTCTTTTGGCGGGGGTATTGGCTACGCGTGTTTTTCTGCATCGCGCTAGTCAGACGGTGAGTCGCACACGCTCTTTTTCCCACTGCGGGTGCCCCTGTGTATCACACCCATTTTCGATGTCATAGTAGCCTGCCTGTCCCACGCGTACGCGTTATTCGTGTTACTGGGTGCCACCGCGTACTGCGGGAGGTTGAATACACGCACGTAGGCTGCAGGGTTGCGTGCATGGTTTTACTGCAGTTTTAGGGTGCATGAGCGTTGCGTGACCCGTCACCACATCACCGGGGTCACATACAGCCTTGCAGCTGCAGGGGGGCTGTTAACATCTTGCTTCCCACCCCCTTCACCCCAATTGCCCAGGTCAACTGTGGTGTACACCTCCCATTGGCACCACTCCATCTGTGCCAGCACTACTACATCAGTGCCATGGTTGGGAGGCCACCAAAGGTGAGGGGCGCCTCAGCTGGGCGTCCTCGTCGTGGCGGGCGTGGTCAGGGACGTGGCCGTGGTGACCAGGGAGTAGGGGGACTCCAGGGTGTCCAGGGCGGCCACAGAGAGGGAAGAGGCAGGGGTGCGCCACTTGAGCACAATGTTGTGCCATGTGTCGGTGCAGTCATGCCACCACCCCCTGTGGTTCCGGGGGATGCAGCTCCTGCATCTGGCACTGGCACCCGTTTGACCCGGCAGTCCGTTCCATCGACTGCCACGGGCCCAAGGGTAGTGGTAGCTGCAGGTGCAGCTGTGGACACCGCCACCCAGGCTCGGTCTGCCAGCGCAGGCTGCGTTGGCACTTGAAGAGCCCTTGGTAGATCTCCAACAGGCCAGGGGGGAAACCATAGGGGCAGGCCGGGCTGCTCAGACCAAGACACGTGTCCCTGGGGCAGTCATGTCATCTGCTGCCCCGAACAGCCGGGTGTTGGCAAGTGCAGGGGCAGATGCACTCAACAGCACCCCGGTTGTTAGTCTGCCAACCAGGACCGTTGCGGTCAATGACCCTGCCACAGCTGATGTTGCTGCACAAGGTCCATTAGTGGGCACCCAGCTGCCACTGACACAAGTCAGGCCTTTGGTCATCCCTCCACCTGCCACTCCCTTGGCTCAATCCACCGAACCCACTGGCCATACTGGTCAGGGCGGCATTAGCCAGCCAGGGTCTGCACCACAGTCCAAGAGGAGGAAGGTTGCACCTGCAGCACAGGCTGGGACCCCACACACAGCCACGACCTCCTGCACGTCGAGGAAGAAGCCTTTCTGTAAGCAGGAACTGGACTTCCTCGTGGACTACGTGCGGGGCCACAGCCGTGACATGCTAGTGGGTGCCAATAGTCAGACTACGGCTGCCCAACGTGACACCCACTGGAAGCATGTTGCGGAACATGTCAGTTCATTCGGCCATGAGGTGCGCACGGCGCAAGAGTGCAAAAAACGTTGGAATGACATCAAGCGCAGCATTAAGGCTAAGCGTGCCTCTAATTACAACTTGACTCTGGTCACTGACGGTGGGCCTGCACCAGAGGAGGAAGAGCTCACTCCGCATGAGGCTCTCGTTGCGGAGTTCATACCACCTGAATTGGTCGAAGGAGTGGGAGAGATGCTGGACTTTGATGCGCAGTCCAGTGAGTGTTGATGCATGTTTGTTGAGGACGTGTGTGTTTCACTTGTGGGATGTGTTGTGCATGATTGCCGCTACATGTGACGTGTACATGGTTCTGATGTGTAAGTAATGCAATGCTTCCGTCATGCATGTCTCCTCTGCCTGCATGCGGGACTCCATGTAGGCATGCTCCCTTGCCCCTCCTCCGCCACTCTGCACCCCAGTTCCACCTTTGCACTGGTCTGCTTCAATCTTGCCAATGTGTATTTTCTTGTTCATGTGTCCTGTGTAGATGCTAACTTCCAGCGTAGAATCTGGCAGACATATGCCGTGTGGTACAGCCTTAGTACTCGATGCAGGGTATCTCACTTGTACTGTGCATGGGTCCGATGTCCCGCAGGGACATGAGTGCCCATTCATGCTCCATGTGCATTGCACGCATGCCCCTATGTGTCCTTGACTGGATGATCACTGTAATACAAGTCCTTGGTTACATACATTGACTGCCATCTCATCAGCCTTCCCATGTCAACTGTGGCTCAGTCCTGCGTTGCACACATGTTTAGGCTCTGACAATCTGTGTGGCTCACAGGCCTCAGCCTGTTCAATGGCCAATGACTCTGTCCAACTCTTGCTGTGTCTTCTTCACACGTGGGCGGCCTCCAGAGTTTTCATCATGTGTCCTGCCTACTGTCCCAGCATCATTTGCAGTGTTGTCACTTGAATCACATTAAGCTGTTGATGCCAGTCAACACACAGGTGTATGGTCAGCCTTTTGATACCATGCTAGGCATCCCTGCTTTGGTACTGGGGTGGAGGGGTGCTTGGCTTCTAGATATGGTACACATTGAATGCACAATGCACGTGATGTCTGAATTTGACATTGCACTGCCTTCACATTTCCTGGCACACACCATGGAGTCCTTGTACATGTAGGTAGTGAGTGGCGTACACATTTTCTGCACTGCATAGACCCACTTCCATGGAAACTGCCACCTTTCAACAGGTCTGATCACAGAAGCTATTCAAAGTTGACCCAGCATGCATGCCAGGTTATATGTTGTGTGTCACATGTCTGCTGGATGCGTTTTCTGTCGTTGTGTGTGTGTGTTGTGTGCTTCTGACATGTGTAGTGAACTTTTTTCTCTCTATTTTTCAGGTGATGACGCAATGGAGGCGGAGGATGGTGTTGTCATGCCAGACACAGGGTTGGTACCACCACATAAACCCGGCACTAGTGGGGGTAGTGGGGTGGTAGGCCACGAAAACCCCCAAGTGCTGCAGTCCATCTTGTCTCTGGCTGCCTATGAATCTAGCCTTGATGACGACTCTGACGTCCATGTTGAGTTGGATGAGCATCAAGTCCATGTGTAGGGGTGAGTGATTCTGATGTGGACACTCCTCTGTCTGCGACCCCTGCACTGAGGGATCAGACAGTCTTGGTTCCTCCGCCCGTGGTGGATTGGGACGCAGGTTCACCCTCCACACCAGTCACTGATGTGCCTGGGACATCACGTCGACGGGGGCATGTAGTCGTGCAGCCACGGGCGGTGCCAACACAGCAAGGACCCCCGGTCCTTGGGTCCCGCAGGGGTGAAGCCTGGCAACGCCATCGCCGCGCGCAACCGCAGTATACTGAGTGGGAGCAAGACATGACTGCCAATTCCGAACGGCAGGGGGCAGCAATGTAGAACATCGCTGAGAGCATGGAGCATGTGGCCCGATCTCTGCTCCCTCCTGCTAGGCAGGTGCTTCTCCAGCAGCAGGCGGCACGGTCCACGGCCCGCTCGCTCAGGCTGGGCATGGCGGCCTCAGACAGGGCACGCCAGGCTGAAATGTCATTTCTGCATCAAGCAATTGCTGCTCACGCAGAGGCGCACATGGATGCCCTGAGGGAGGAGTATGCTTCCCTCAGATCCACTCTGGGTGTCCTTATGATGTCCCAGAGGCAGCAGGCAGAGGAGAGGTTTGCACAGCTTGAGCGCATCATCTCGGCTGAGCTACAGGCTTGCCCTGAGGTGCAGCGGTTGTCCAGCCAGGCCTTGCAGGAGGAACTCTGTGTTACACGTGCTACCTTGCAAGAGGAAGCACGTGTATCACGTGAGGTTCTGCATGCAGATCTACGTCACATCGCCACACAGAACCAGGCTCACCCGTCTGGCAGACTTGCTGCCGATGAGGGGCAAGCTGCGGCTAGGCGTGGCCAGGCTACTATGCCACGTGCTCCTTTACAGGATGAGCCAGACTCTGACGACCATCTATCTCCCACATAGGTCGGGCTGTGCAGGCATTGAGCCCATGGAGGTTTGGCTCAGCATCATCGCATGTGGATGTTGAGCAGCACCCTGTACCTCCTCCCTCCTGGGTGCCTCCCCTCCCCCCCGGGTCGTATGTGGCCATTTTTGATTTTTCTTTTAGTTTAGTTAGTTAAGTTTCTGTTTGATAGTTAGTTTAATTAGGTAATGTAGGTTTTCCATTGTTAGTGTAATTAGTTAATAGTTAATTTAGTTTAAAATTGCTAGTCTATTGTGCTTTAATGTGACGGTGCTTTGTGGCTTTTGAAGGCATCCACTATCTGTTCCAGCTGGGCCCTTCAGGCTTGTCTTGTGTATGTGTTTGCTGCTTGGGGTCCTTGACTCACATATGCCACTCCTGCCTCCCTTATCCATGGGCTCGCAAGGATGGTTCGGTGTTACAGAATTTTACACAAGAGCTTTGGACTGTCATATCTGTGGCATGTCTGGTGCTGTGTGACTTGTGTTGACACCCCTAGTGGGGATGATTTTGGTGTTATTGTCCACTGTTCAGCTTTTGCTAGATGGGGTGTGTCATGATTAATGTGTACATTAATTGCTATGCAGTGTGTAGTATGTTTCATATCTTTACTGTACACGTGCTTGTTGCAATTCATGCTGTAGATAGTGTTCCACACGTTGGATGTGAAAGATGGACTGATGGTGTGATTTGTGATGTCACTCTCTGACATGGTCAAGTAATGAGATGCCTGATGAGACACACACAGATGACTTTGAAGCATTAATCATGTGTTTCATGCCCTTTCTGCAGGGGGATGAGCCTCCTGAGCACCTTTGCCAGCAGACATGGCCCATTGGACGACGGAATTCTGGACACGTTTGTTGGTGCCCACATGCACATGTGTGCACAAGCAGAGGCACAGGGATTGCAGACCCACATCCTAGAACTGCTGACATGTTCCAAGGAACTCCAGGCAAGGTGAGCAGCACAGGGAGGCCACGACACAGCAAAGCTTGCACCAGGCGAGTTGCACATGCAGGCTTAGTCACAGCACTGAGGGTGAGCTTAGACGAATATTGGTGTTGAAGCACACAATGCAGCTCAGATGTGTTGGTGGACTGATGGCTGTTGATTGTAAGGTTGTCTGGGACACATGCAGGGGCAGTGGCACATACCCTCCGGTACACCAAGGTCCATTGAGGCACTTGTATCAACCATGTAGCCTTCCGAGACATGGAAAGGGGCAGCTCACAGGGACATACAGCAAGGGACATACTTGGGTGCAGTGCATGTCTTTTCCATGTACTTTATGATAAATGCACTGCCAACTTTTTTTCGGTCATGGTGGTACGCAACTTGCTCAGAAGTCATGGCTTGCTATATGGGTCTGTCTGCTTACCCAGGGAACATTGCATGTTGTGTGAATTGTGACACATTGGTGTTCCATTTGCCACGCACCCACCGGCGGCTGACTTACTGCATTGACTGTGTATGACCCGTCACAGGGGTGATGTTATATATGGGTACGAAGCATCTACACCAGATTGTCTGTTTGTAGAGTAGTTTGTTGCTATGGGGCATGTTTGGTGTTGTGTTTTTGTGTAATTGGCACATACAGGTTGTTGACTGTGTCTCTCTTTGCAGCATTGCAGTGCTCCTGTAACCGGACCTGAGAGTGCGCAGGCAGGAGGCCAGCACTCAAAACCAGAGCTAAGTGTCTTGTTGTTTTTCTTTCAAACTGCTCTGCATAGGCTTGCTGGGGAGTGTACTAATGCATGGATGTATGTGTGGTTCAATTTGGTATGTTTTTTCCCCCTAATCACACGTAATCCTATGCAATTTTGAACCCTCTACCCGGTGTTCCTGCTTCCCGTACCTATCCAAGCAATGTTCCCTGACCCTCTTTCCCCGCTGGGGTTGCAGATGCCTGTGTAAGTCCCGAACTTGCAGGCGCCAAAACCCTAGAGGGGGTGGTTGGTTCGTACCACTCCTGAGCCTGGACTACAGAAGGCCATGACAATGATGTCCAAGTTTGTTTGGATTGTGTATGTGTTCATGCAGGTAGTACATTTTCGTGCATTCCCTAGTTTCATGTGTCATTCCTCCTCCCCTCTCCTGCCACTCATTCCAGTCATCCAGTGTGTCAACACCCGTCCCGACTGCATATCCCTGAACCTCCTTCCCCACCAGGGTCTCAGGGGCCTGTGCGAGTTTGACCTTGCAGGCACCCGGGACATGGTGGGGTTGGTTGTTTCGTGACACTCCCGCGCCTGTACAGGGGTCCTGTGACAGTACACATCCGTTCATGGTGCATCATCCTATGTCATGTACCACACATGTTTCACATCCTGTTGTGACATTGTTTTACTGTGCTACCTTGGTTGTTGCATCATTGTGGTAGTACTTGGCCTTTGTGAGGTACTGCTACGTCAAGTCATCTACTGGAGGGTGTTCTGGTTCGTTTTTCTGGCTTGGATTTTGTGATTTTGGATATGAGTGTGGATTATGAGGGTGCAGGCACCTTTTTACACACAAGGTGGGAGATGGTGACGAAGGGTAAAGGTGATCCTGTGGCCAGGTGGAATTGAGGTTTGAAGGCTCCATGACCCAGGTGCAGTTGTTCAGTGGGTCATGGTCATTTGTGAGGGAGGGGGGGTTGTTGTTGATAGTTGCCTTGCCCTGCAGTGTGATGGGAACTCTGACATTGTAATGGTGGTATCATATGTACATGTTGTGTTCTGCTGATCAATGCCTGTTCATGTGTTGTGTTTACCTTTCAGGTGCGAGGGATAGTTGTGGTTTGACATGCTGGGGTGTACACATGGTGAATGTTCACATGTGATGTGTAGAGAACACTAATGGTCACTTGAGTGCACATGCACTCTGATGCACTACATGTACTCCCACCCTTGCATATCCACGTGTACACTGTTTGCCTTCTGGTGCCCACTGTGTCCCTGCAGCACATGTTCTGTGACCGATTATGGATCCTGTACATGCCTAATTTGCCTGTTTGATGTGGTCTGTCACTTAGATGTGATGCTCAGGGTGTGCATCACACACAATGGCTGTTCACTGTGCTGTGCGCTGATCAGTATGTTGCAGGAGTAGGACACAGCACACATGAGCTGCAGTGTTGATTTTGCAATGCACAATGTGCATGTAGACAAGCATTCATTGTTATGTTACGTCTACAACTCTTGTAATGCATTTGGAAATGACTTATTTTGGGTGGGAGATTTTGTTGGTCTGTAATTTCATCTGATTCTGGGTCAGGCATCATTGTCTGATGCCACTGTAGATTTAGGACATGGCAATGTGTACCTTATCGTCACTGTGTTGGTGTATGGGTATTGCTTGCCATGTCATGTTGTGGTTTGGGAGGGTTTGAGTGACATGACAGTGATGGCCATGGCCTGTTTTGCAGGTGTGTGTGATGCACACCTTGCATGTCAGGGTCATCCGCTTCTCAGAGCAACTAGCTGGGGGTAGATCTCTCTCCGCGGCAGGGCCCTCCCTCTGGAACAGCCTTCCTGCCTCACTTGAACTTGAGGGGAACCATCTCCGGTTCTGGAAGCACCTCAAGACCTTCCTCTTTGCTTCTGCTTTCTCTCTGCCTCTCCCTTGCGGAATTCTTCACTGGAACTGCACTGGAGCTGCAACTGGGCCACTCTCACCGACCTCGGTCCCTGGCCCAGCCACTCTCCACTTGCACTGCCTCCCTGGCAACCCCTGCACTGCGGTACTGTCTCTCTATCCCTACAGCCCACCCTTCCCAGCACTTGTCTACACTTACCTTTGCAGTTGCCACCAGCCGACCTATGTATTTGTTTTTTGGTCTACTTTTCCCTTCCCCCTACCCCTGCACTTGCACAATCTAAATGACACCTGGCCTAGTAGTACCGTTGTCTGTCTTCCCTTGTTCCCCCCTCCCTGCCTCATTGCACCTCGAAATACTTGTGTATAGGCCATATCATGTCATATTTCATATGTGTGCCTTTTGGTCACACGGGATAGCGTTTGTTTAAGTAGCTAGGGTTGCAGACGATGTGGCACTTCCATGGCAACTATCTCAGGGTGGTAGGGTTGTGACAGTTGACTGTCTCTTTGTCATCATCGATTGTCACCTGGTATGTGCCAGGCCTGTGTGCACTCCGCAGGGGTGGGAGTTTAGGTGAAAAATGTGGCCACAAGCTGGGTCCGGGCTTTCTCGCCACGTGCCCTGTCCCCTCCCATGGGCAGCGCCTGTGCCTGTGGTTGGGGATGTGGGGGCACCACCATGTCCACCGGGACGCCCTGCCGTGTTGCAACATTGTGCAGGACACATGCTGCCACAATGATCCTGCACACTACTGGTGGTGCATAGAGTAGTTGCCCGCCAGACCGGTCAAGGGAGCGGAAACGTGACTTGAGCACTCCGAATGTGCGCTCCACTATGGCCCTGGTTGCAATATGGGTGGCGTTGTACCTTACCTGGGGTGGTGTGGTGGGGTTCCGGATTGGCATCATCATGTGGTTGCTCAGAGGGTAGGCACTGTCCCCTGGTGAGGTGATAATAGTTGAGATTATTAGGGTTTGGGTATTTGTCTGTGTGTGACTTGCATGCATGTGCAAGGACATTTGTACTGACCTAGGAGCCATGTGTCGCCATGCTGACCAGCTTCCAGGGCCCGGCTCAGGGCGGACATTCTGTATATGAAACTGTCATGGGTGGAGCCAGGGTAGTTTGCATAGACAGAGGTGATGATTCCCTTTGCATCGCATACCACCTGTACATTGATGGAATGCCAGTGCTTGCGGTTTCGGTAGATGTGCTCAGTGGTCCTAGGTGGACGTAGGGCCACATGGGTGCAATCTATGGCACCGAGCACTTTGGGGAAGTGTGCCACCCTGAAAAAATCCAGGACAACGGCCTGCCTTTCTGCGGGTGTTCTGGGAATGTATATGTGCCTGCGGACTGAAGGGCGCACTGTCATGATTGCCAGTACCTGGTGTAGGCAGCTTGACTGCGTGGCCTGTGAGACCCCCCCACTATGGCAGTAGTCCGCTGAAATGACCCAGTGGCCAAAAAATGCAGGACATTGAGCAGCTTCTCCAAGGGGCTCAATGCTTGGGAGCAAAGGGCGGGGGATGTAAGGTCATCTTCCCACTCCCTGACCAGGTCTAGGATGATATGGGGTGGAAACCTATACCTGCCATAGACCTGGTCGTCAGGCATCCCAAAAAGGCTTGTCCGTGGTGCGAAAATGAGTGCCCTGGCTATTCTCCTCCTCCTGCGGTGTCCCACGATCAGTGCTGCGACAAATGGGGCATTCATCGTAGCTGTATATACGCGTTTGTTGTTTGTGCGCACTTTTATACTGTGCGCGGGGACGCTTCCGCCTGCCTTCGTGTGGCGGACGGGTTAACGCCTGTGCGCGTCTTTTGCCGTGCGCGGGTTTCCCGTATTCGGATCCATGAATACGGGTTGTTCGCGTGTGTGTGGGCGTTCCGTGTAGTTCCCTGCAGTACTTCCCCAGTTACGTCTTCTTTTTCACGCGTTGTTCCCCATTCCGCGTGTTACGCCCACTGTTCCGCCCACTTTGGTTGTGTGCACCGCGCTATGTGCGCTTTTGCTGTGCGCGTAGCGCACGCCGTGTATGCCTGCGTGCGCCATGGCTGGATTGGGCGCACGGACAGCGGGAAACACGCGCAGCGTCTTCTTTGAATCGCACGCATGCGCGTGCGCTGCGTTTCTCATGCTTGTGCCTGCTTGCGCATGGATTTTCGGCGCACGTTTGTTCCATGAATCGGCCCCTTGATGTACAGAGAAATCCAAAAAACCCATGCTCTTATGAATGAACCCCTTGATGGGTTTAGTCGTGCCAATAACTGCAGTCACAGAGTTTCTTGATCTAATTATAATACGTGATTTAGGGACAGAGCTAGGAATGTGGTGGGAGAAGTGAGGTACATTTTTTCAAGAGGGAGAAACTCTTCAACCCAATTGGAATGTGGTAGTCCACAAAGGCCATCAACTAATAGTGCTCTAATACGCATGAGTCGAATAGTATGACACAATCACCAATGTTTAATTTCAGCCACAATTTTGGAAGACCGAACTCCCCGAGAATGCAGCGGGCAAAATGAAGGTAAGATTACAGGTTTTATACTTGCCTTCACTATACTTTATTTTCCTCCAAAACATTTCTGTACATTCAGTTTGCAAAATGTAATTTATGGAGTTGCAACTTTAATATACTATATGTGAACAGTTTGTTTTTGATGCTATTTAATGTCAGGTTGTCACTATATCTTCAGAGTTCATATTAAAAGCACTCCCAGCACCCCCCACAAACAGCTGCTGCTGTCCTTGCTGTCTTCACATGGAAGGGGTGCATGCCGGGGTGACCTGTGAGTGAGATGCAACTGGCACATTACTGTTTTGTAGCTCATCCAGTGTGCACCCCACCATGAGTGACTCACATGACCCTCTGCCTTGCTTCCTTACTCAGGGCACTATGTGGCACTCAGTTTGATATTCTGGAGTGGACCCACTGTGATTAATCCCTTCCACTGAGTTACAATATAGAGGGTGTTGCAGCTCACCAGCCGTAAGCAGGGAATGGATGCAGGAAGGGTGTGTTGAAGACGGCGTCTCAGTCAAGGATAGGCACTGTGGGCGTCAGGGGCAGTGCTTGCTGAATAAACATGAGAAATCTTATGGTAAACAAGAGAAGGGCCCTCCCCTATGTATCCTTGTGCCCTGAGGTAACATCTGTGCTGCTGGCAGCAAATCAAATTGAGTCTTGCAACTTGCCAAATAATTACTTAGTACACTATTAATTACTGTATTGGTTTGTGCCTGAATCCATATTTCCTCATTGGGGTCCAGCTTAGACTAGACATTAGAAACATAAAGGATAGCCACAGATTGACTCAGGCAGGCAACACAAGTTATTATTCTAGCCAAGATGTGTATTATTCTAGCAAAGGTATGATGGCAACCAAAAATGCCCTTTGGCATATTCATGTATATGTTTTGAAATAAGATTTACAGGGTATCTTTACACACAGAGGGACTCATTGACAAACATAAGAAAGAGCTGAATATCACAGGCTTCTTTTTTATACGTTGTAGCCCTAGTTTTCTTGAAACCATGCACATGCTAGATATCCATCAGATGAACCTATTACCTAGTCCATCTAGTTCTGTCCAAAAGGAGTCCTACTAACATCATTGCCAGACACAAGCTGAGTCTTTAAGCGACAAATAGCGCACTTTGACACACTTCTTCAATCAGGAGCTTGCTTTCTCTCACCAAATCAGCAATTCTACTCCTAGCTCACACTGTGTCATGATTAAAGGAATGGTTCGCCTAAAAGTTTTATTTCAAAAATAGATAGGCAATATTAAAAACATATACTCGCGCTTTTTAAAAAAAAATTCCTATGTAAAATTGTGAGCTATTCAATCTCAAATTTGCAAAAGCAAGCACATGGGCGCATCCATTTTGTGAAATGGATGCCCGCCTGTGCTGGCTTTTGCTTTTGCGGCACTATTTATGTTTGCGGTCGCTTTTGAAGGCTCCTCCATCCCGGAAAACTTAGAAAAAAAACTGCAGCTAGTGTTTATTTTTATTTAAAAAATAGCACTTACCAAGATGCAGCTGCAGCTTTTTTGCCTGTGGTCTCCAGTCCCCGTCCTCCTCGTACAGCACCAATGAAGGAAAAGCCACCCAGTGGTAGCTTTTGTTTACTACAGCTGGCTGGCTTTTCCTTCATTAGTGCCACAAAAGCAAAAGCCAAAACAGGCGGGCATCCATTTCACAAAATGGATGCGCCATGTGCTTGCTTTTGCAAATTTTGAGTTTGAATAGCTAAACATTTTATATTGGAATTAAAAAAAAAAGTGCAAGTATATTTTTTTTAATATTGCCTATCTACTTTTGAAATAAAAATGTTAGGCGAACCATTCCTTTAAGTGTAACCTGTCTACCTATACCTGAGGGACTCCCGCACTGAGGACAGATCAACCCTTTCTTAACTAAATGCAACTTTCTTCTGTCACTTCAGCATTTCAGTTTCTATGACCCGCTTGACTCTGGGTTGTTTGGACTCCAATTAAAATTATGCATAATTCTTTATATGCACTTATTTGGACTTGTGCCCTGACTTGTGTACAAGTTTTATGAGTCCACAAAGCATATACTGAAGTGTTTTGCTCTTTACTCGTTCTCTCTTTCACTGATCTCTACCTCACTTTCTCATCTTCCTTTTGTTTCCCCACTTCACTCTAACACAAATGGGCAGCTCTTTATACCTCTTGAAAAAGCCTGTACACTAATTACTATGATATGATATGATATGATATGGCATTTGTAACGCGCCTATACACAAGTGTATGAAATTATGCCCACACATGTGCCTACACATGTGCACATCTGTATCACTATTGCCCCTTACTCAGCTCGCACCTTACAACTATTCATAAATCATCTTCCACATCCACTCAGAAACACTCACACTGACTGCCACATCCAGTCTTTGTGTGGGTACATCAATTCATATGCGCTTTAAAATAGTTGATTACAATCATGCTGATAGCTGCATTGCTAAAACATATAAGCCCTGGCCCAATAATGTGTGGTTGCAGGGAGGTTGTGCCTGACGCAGCTGAAGCTCATATGTAGCTCCCCTTTTAGTACATCTACTACTATAGTACCAATGGCAGGAAGCAAAACACATGACAAAACATCTTGCATGTGTTACAAAGCAAAAGGTATTGAAAACAAGGAAGCCTGATCTTGAAGGCATTTTGATGTCTTTAGGAATAGTCATTTTCCAAATGAAATAAGTAAAACTGAGAAAGGGAACAGTGTGGTACACTGGGCCACAGTAACTACAATGTTCCTTGGATTAATTGACTGTCATCTCGTAATCAAGAGTACTGGGTCCTGCCACAGTACCAAGTTCATTGACTGGTTTTAATAATACAACACCATTGAGTTGGATGCCTTTTTGAAGACTCATTGAGGGCACAAACTACATTATCTCCTTTTCATTTTCTGTTACATCGCCATGACTCTGAGGGGAGTTCTCTGTCAGTAGATTTCTATGATTTAGACCAAACAGATGTCACTAAATCCAAATGTAATTTTAGATTTTGAAGTGGTCTTCCAGCTCAAGTTATTGTAGTGTACATTATTTTATCCCATTTGCATGTTCCTGTACACATCCTGCCTTTTTATAGTCTCCAGGTATAAGAATCCTTAGAATGTTATACATCTTCATCACATTGAAGCATCCAAGAATGTATCCTCGCCTTTCACAACCTTTGTGTTTTATTAAATTGTGTAGTATAGTCTAGCACTGTATTCAGCTTTGAAGGTTAAAATTCACATTGACTTTACTTTTGAGGCATTTTCGTGGCCCGCCTATGTTCACAAAATAAATAATTCTTTCATCTGGTCCTCATGATGAGACAGTCGTCAAGCAAGGAACACAACAGTTACTTAATGAAAGTGGACATATCATCACTAGATTTGAGTTTAACACATTATGGACTAACACTGAGATGCAAGAAAATCTCTGTAGATCATTTAGTCCAAAAATGCATACTATTGAATAAGAACATTTCCATTTCATATATTTTTTCTGAAGAAGAATGCATTTTCTTTTTAAACGAGCATGTTGCATTTGGAATTGTTAATAACACACAATTTGTAATCAATGGTAGTGCTTCACTTTATAAAATGTTACTATTGTAAATCAATTACTTTCAGTGTAGTATTATTTTTGCTTTCATTGATTGATTGATAGTTTATCTGTGTAGCGCCTATACACACATGTGTTTTAAAGTGCTCCAAGGCAAGGGAGGCAGCAAGGGAAAAATACAATGACATTCTTACAAGGCCTTGAAACATTAAGAATGTGAAATTAACTATTGTACTAGACCTGGTGACATTTCAGATAGTGCAAGAGCTTTGACAATGATAAAGAAGGGAGGGGGGTAGGAGGTGAGAACAGACAAGCGACTATCGTACTAGGCCTGACGACATTTCTGGCAGAGCCTGGGATTGACAAGAGGTGAGGGAGGGGTCGGGGGGGTGGAAGGAGAGGAACAAAACAAGGGACTATCGTACTAGGCCTGACGACATTTCAGGTAGTGCGGGAGGGGGAGGAGCAAACAAGTGCGGGAGGGGGAGGAACAAACAAGCTACTATCGTACTAGGTCTGACGACAGTTCTGATGGGGTGAATGCATAGAATATAGTCAGGGGAGGGGGGAGAGGAGAGAAGGAGTAAGTGCAAAGAATATAGTCAGGGGAGGGGGGAGAGGAGAGAGGGGAAAAGAAAAAAAAAGATAGGGAGAGGAAGAGAAGACTGAGTGCAAATACAGTGTTATAGAGCGGAAAAGCAAGTGGTGAGAGCAAATCAAGTTGCAGAGGTAAGTACTGAACACATAATGTTCCAAAAGAACAGCAAGTACAAGCCAAGGATACAAGTCGTAGATGGGCACAGCATGATTCAAGGCCACCATGATTACGTGATGCTAAAGGAAGTCCAACATGAGAACGAGATTCGAGATGGGTGAACCAACATGAGTCACATGAGTCCAAAAAAAGTCAAATCAAAGCATCAGCAACAAGGTGGTGACGGGATCACCATAATGAGTCAATACAAACTCCGGCAATGGGCAGGGTGGTGGTGCTTGGTTGATGTAGTGGGGGATAGAAGGAGAGAGCTGCCAAAGGAGGAGGGGACAGCAAGATGAAGGATTCAAGCATACAGGCAACACATGCATATAACAGGGGGGAGCAAAATACAACAGGCAGGCATGCAGGAATCTCATGCATACAACAGGGGGGGGGCAAAATGCAACAGCCAGGCATACAGGCATCGCATGCATACAACAGGGAGGGGGACAAAATACAACAGGCAGGCATACCGGCATCTCATGCATACAATGGGGAGAGGTGAAATACAACAGCCAGGCATGCAGGCATCACATGCATACAACAGGAGGAGGCGAAGTACAACAGCCAGGCATCACATGCATATGGGGGGGGAGTGGAGCGAAATACAACAGCCAGGCATACAGATATGACATGCATAAAACGCGGGATGGGCGAAATACAACAGCCAGGCATCACATGCATACAACAGGGGGGGGGCAAGTTACAACAGCCAGGCATCACATGCATACAACAGAGGGGATGGAGCGCAATACATCAGCCAGGCGTACAGGCATCACATGCATACAACAGGGGGGGAGAGAATGCAACAGCCAGGCATACAGGCATCTCATGCATACAATGGGGGAGGGTGAAATACAACAGCCAGGCATACAGGCCTCTCATGCATACAACTCAGAGGGGGGCAAATACAACAGCCAGGCATACAGGCATCACATGCATACAATAGGGGTGGGCAAAATACAACAGCCAAGCATACATGCATCAGATGAATACAACAGGGGGGGAGCAAAATACAACATTCAGGCGTACAGGCATCACGTGCATACTGAATCCTAGAATCATTGAAGGCCAAGAGTCATATCTACAGACTTAAAGCTAAAAGCAATTCGTAACAGGTACAGGATTCCACACAGGATTCCTTTCAAAAGAATCAACCAATATTTATTCTTTCTTGTTTTCTGGTGGGAAATGTATAATTGTATGTTAAGGATTACATAGCAAGACAGACCACAATTAGATGGAAACTGGTGAAATACACATACTGAATCCTAGAATCATTGAAGGCCAAGGGTCATATCTACAGACTTAAAGCTTCAAGCTATACATAAAAAGTAAGTCAGTGATTTGTATTACCAGGTTGAGGCACACACTCGCACAGACATGCCCACAAAAGTGTGAGGGTATGACACCCTCCCCTGAATCACAGCAGCCAAATAGATCGACCCCTCCCACTGTGGTTGGCACGGGCGCCTGAATGTTAGAGTAACAAGTGACCATGTGGCAGCCAATGTGGGGTATGAGGGATTAGGGAGAGGTTGTGGATAGGTAGAGGGTAATAGGAACACCAGAAAGAGGGTAAGGAAAATGTAGATTGGATGGGTATGAGGGAATTTAGGGAAAAGAGACACACATAGCATTTGCTAACACTCCTAACTCAATCCTACCAGAAACCCTGCCGGTCATAAGTACATAACCTTTCAGTGGCATTCTACCTGATCCTTTTCTCTACCTAATGCAGTGTGGAGTTTCCACCATGTAACTTGAGACATAAAAGTATTTCACCTGAAGGACATGGCGCATAAAGCATAACACAACATAGAGCCTGCAAGCAACTACAAGTTATGACCACATGAAAGCACATAACATTAGCACTCCTGTTAACTTGCACATCAAACAGAGAATGTTTTTAGCACATAGAACACATATGGGCACAAGAGCAATCGTGATGTGACACACACACACAGATTTTCCCCTTCATAAAAGAAATAAAAACATGGCCCATTGGGCTAGCGAAAGCAAAACAAGACTGGCACAGCATTAATGGGCAATCCTTTTTGTCTCATGTAATGCTTCTGAACTGAACGTGGCACTTCTGTGCGAAATGGAATGAGTGTTGTTTTCCGAGTGTTTCACTCGCGGCGAATAGGAATTTCCCTTCTAACAACGTGATAACATAATGCCTCTCAATTTTGAACAACCCTCTGACCCCACGGAGCGCTAAATGAAACTGCTGTCACCCCATGGTCCATTGAGTTTGTCAGTGTGGGCTGAACACAGTCAGGAAAATGCCCTCATCAAAACACAGCAAATGTTTTCACAAAGAACTTAACTGATGGCCCTGGCCCCCCAATGGACGACCCAGACCTGGAGCTGAAGAGCATTGCATACACCGGACCGGTTCCGTGCTCACGGCTGCGGCCCACGATGAAGGTACTACAACATTCCTCTGGCATCCCTTCCTGGATCAGAATTCCTCACACCGACCGCCGTCACCGCCCGCGGTGCATAATCTTAAATAAGCCGCACCCGAGCACGGGCGGCCGGCAGTTGAATAGTCTCGCCCTAATGGCCTCAGCTGTTTATGCGCACGAAGCGCAAGGACTACAGGCTAGTCCCAAGGCTGCTGGGAACTGTAGTTCTCAGTTCTGAAAGCGGAGTTAACCGTGCACTCAACACCTCTTTCTTCCCCAGCTCCAATTCCTGACATTCCCCTTACCTGTAACACCTTTACCCATCCTACCAGTTAGGATACTTAGGAACTCAACCTCACACTCTAACTCTGCCTTCCTGTGCCGTTGCGCCTGGCAGGTCTGACCTGCCGATCTCAACGGCCCGGGTAGGTGGAGCTACCAGGAAAGCAACAGCACTGTTGGCAACGGTGCTGTTGCTTCCATGTCCCCATTCCCATGGAGTCCTATGGAACTCCATGGGAATGGGGACTTACACTTTCGGCCGCCTGATATCCCAGACCACCGCGACTTGTAATGTCCCGGTGGCACTGGCATATCAGGCAGTGGAAACTGTGGTATGAGTTCAGCTGGTAGCTCCGGCGGGTTACCTCTGAACTGTAATGTGGCCTGGTTTCCTAACATGAGTGGAATGAGCCAGATTTTAACTCCATAGATGTGCACACAATTGTCTGGTATTGTAGTAGGAAGGGTAAGCTATTAATACCCTAGATGTAAAAGCAGGTTTGTGGTGTGAATCATGAACCACCACCATGGGTGCCCTGTCAGTCAAGATTCATCCAGAGATTGGTGTGGATCTAAACCATTCAGTGTGTAAACTCCAAACAGCTTCCAAGAACTTTATTTGACTCTCAAAGATTAAACAAGAGGATAATGGTCGTAGAAATAGCACAATTATGAAACTCTACAATAATTATAAACCTCAGGGTTCTGTCCTGCCCCCCTTCCCTTCTCCTTGTATACTATTCCACTTGCTTCCATCATCATCTTGTTTGGTCTATCCCACCCCTTCTATGCAGATGATAGACAACTTTTTATTTAATTTTTAACTCTTGTTATTCATGAGACTATTTAATTCTGCCTCCTTGCTATCCTGTCTTGTATGACTAACCACTTCCTTTATCTCTTCCAAGGTGGAGGTTCTCTTTTTCCCTCCTTTCTCCATTCCTCCTCCTCGCCCTCATATGTTCATCGCGTTCACCCTAACTCCTTACCTATTTTATGTTCCGCTCGCAACCCTCTTGAATATATTGATTATTCTGTTACCTATCCTCAAATGGCTGCACTTTCTCATTCATATCGATTTCATATCTTCCCGCTCTAGTAAGCTAGACCTTTTCCCCCTGCTAATTTTTATGTGTTTGGCCATTAAAGCCATACTAATCAATGCCCAAGAAATGAAATTTAACATGGTCCTCTTAAAAAGCCACCCTATAACAGCCATCCATTGAACAGGAGGGTCTTTGAGCTCCTTCCTGAACTGTAGAAGCGAGGGGGCGAGTATGATGATGATGGTCAGGAGGTTCCAGAGTCTTGGGCCATAGACAGAGAAGGTCTGTCTTTTGATTCTTTCCTTCCTGCACAGGTAGAGTTCAAGTTTGCACATGCCCCTACTTCTGGTGGAAAAACACAAGCTGTGATGGCTGGAAAGTTCTGAATTAACCTTAACCTCTGGCAGTGCTCTGAGCAATCCTCCAGACCATTGTTCTTCTAGTGGATCATAGGCCTCCAGAGGTGCTGAGTTTCTCAGTGAGTTGGCATGGGGACTTCAAGGTGACAGGCTTGTAGATGATTTAGTAGGATTTGAAAATTATACATGTTTGCAGGGGGAGCCAGTGCAGTCAGGCTGGATTGATGTGATCCAATTTGCAAAGTCCTGTGAGTCGTCCTTGGGTTAGACTTGTTTCTGCACCCCACATGCCACATTTACTTTTAAAATCATTGAGTGTAATTGCCTTAAAAAAGAGCATCATGCCCCTCCCCCTCCCCGAAACCCTGGACCCCCTTCAAATCCCCTTATATGGGCCAGCCCCACAGATTGAGATCGACTGGTTTGCTGTTTAGGTGGGCGGGAGTCAATCTGAATGTAATAGCATCATATATCAGTGGTTTTGTTGGAGAGGTTAGCCTGGGAATATTTTGTAAGGGTGAAATATGTTAACAATTGATTACAATACACATAGCTAATTTTTCAGAAGCGGTGACTTAAAAAAATAATCTGTGTTAGATTGTAATAGGAACGCTAGCTTGAAAATTATTTTCCCCACAAGATTAGTAGGTATACTTGGCAATATGTTCTTTTGATAGTTGTTTTCAGTCAGTTTAAAAAGAATGGAACACACAATTAAAAGCAGTAATTTTAGGATATGATTCATATTAAATAAATAAACATTAGTTTTCTTCTAATTTTGTTTTCTTTTTAAAGTCCTTTGAAATGATGACTACTAACTTGCTGGTGAAGAAATGGCAATTTCTCTTGTACACGGAGGGCCTGCTCCAAACTTTGTGTCCAGTTTTGTACAGATGTTTAGTTTCAGAACGAAAAAATGTGCACCCTGTTTTGGCAGATGTACGGATCCTGAGACGCAAGAAATGTTATACGAGGTGATCATTGGTATTAATGATTCTTCATAAACAAACATAACTGTTTCAGAATCATTTTCTTTCATTTGTTATGGTTTAGTCTTACATCTTTGAGCCAAATTGTGTGTGGAACAAAATAGTTAACCTTGTACACTGTAAACATATGTATAGCTACCACATGATCGATTGTGTAAAAATATACTCTTGGCTTTCAGATTAGACTGTGTGTGTTCTAAACTATTCCTTTGTCCACTGTGTACCCCTACATTGCATGTATTCATTGGCCTCCATATTTTCAGACCACTATTTCACAGCCACTATTAATTATGAGTTCAGTCTAAAGCAAGCCATCTGTGCCACATGCTCAATGGTCACTCCCTCCATACGTTAGAAAACATTTTTGTCACAATATTACAAGAATTTATAGTGCACTTTCTTTCTACACAGGTCATCTGAGAAGGACAGCCTATGTGATTACTGGAACAATTCTATGTCTGTTAATATTATCTTACTCTTCTGGTTCTTTAGGCTTGCTTTGAAATGTTTCGGCTTGCTTAACAATTGTTTTTTTGTGGTGGACCATCAAACCACTGATTTAGCAGCAACATTAATCATGGTTGTGGAACTAATTAAGTTCAAGACAATTTTTACACTATAGCATTCATTCTAATGTTATTCTAAAGTAAAAATGTATCATTTTATTTCTGCAACTTAACCATATATGTTTTTCTTAATTTTGTTCCATAAATTGAAAGCTCTTCTTCACTTGAAATGCTTCAAGAAATAATTCTGAAGGACAACTCTATTTTAGGTGCAGCAGGATGCCTCTGTGCAGTAAAATGCCTCAATGACAAAATGGAGCTGTCACAAGATTCCATCAACTGGTACCTTTTGTGGAGGACTATGCCTTCACTTGATAGGAAGTATGATGATTTTGTTTAAAAAAAATGTATTACATGGATATGCCAATAAAATGCAATATAATTATTATGTAACTCACTGGGTAACCATAATATCATTATCCACCGTGCATCTATGATGTTTCCACGCAGGCCGATTTCTTTGAAGCCCGGTTGCCTGGGTCCAATTTTGGTGCTGAGAGGACACATCTTTCCCTTTCTGCACACCCTTCCCTCTCCACTCCCAATGCGGGTGACTCACCCGAGCAGCTAGTTCCCTCAACCGCACCTCGCCCCCCAGGCCGTCATCTGCTTTGCCACCCGATCCCACTTTCCAACATACTTACACACACACACACTCGCACACAAGCATGCCCTAACAGATACACATACATCCCTACCCGGCCTTAATCGCCATCCTTACCTCACAGTCCACTATCCTCCTCCTCCTATTTGCTTAGTGCACAGTGGACACTGGGTTTACTTTGGCTGCACATATAAAACAAGAGGGTTAGTCCTCTGTTTTCATCATCACGTTAATTTCACTTTAATCATCACGTTAACCCATTATATGCAGAACCTGCGGTGCAAGCAAAACGGGTTGGCAGGTCGGACACCCTGAACCATGCAGTAATTGAATACCAGTTATTTTGCATGTGATCTATTTGGTCAGATCGTCGTTCGTAAGTCTCCCACTCTTATCTATACATCAGAATCAGTAAGCAGCCTTGGAATTATCATCAGGTACCTTTTAAAATGGACTCTTGCTTCTATTTAGAACCACTGTAGTAACAAAGCACAAACCTATCATTACTCTCATGTCAAGTACTGTCATATTCCCATCTTAGGTTATGAACCCTTAAAACTTGTAGCAAAACCAGAAATTGCTTCTAAACTAGCAAAACACTTTGCAAAGGGCCAGCATGACAGCTTACCATCTCTCTTCATGGCAGCTGTCTGGCTCCGGTGTTTAACCTGAGTAGCTACTTTGTTCCTTGTTAAGAATGACCAAAGGAAATGGGAAGCTGCTTTGGCTTTCATAATGGAAGCTCCTCATCATTTAAATATGAAGCTTATGTGTTCTATTCTTCCCGTATTGAATGGGGAGTTCTGAAAGATTCCAGTTTCCCTAACACTTTATAACTTCTACATTTAGCCCATTCATGAATTACATCGTTCATGGAAGGAGTGTGACACAATTATGAAGACAGCATGCTTTAATGAGATTTGGATGACAACTTGAACTGCATGCATGGATTCCTTGACATTACTGAGGATTGGATGTATGATAGTTGACTAATTTAGAATCAATCCAGGATGGAATTCCTTCTAATCACATCCCAACACCTAAAGTAAACGACAAAAGCCCTCTGACCTCACACTGTCATCTCCAAGTTGATAAGTTCCCTGAACATTGAAACACTTCTGCCCAGAGCCTTTATGGTCAGAGTTTGAAAATAGGTGCCCTAATACCTGTTGATTAGGACGCCATGGAAAACTTTCTCAGATATGATTTGCGGGCTGCTGCGAATCTCCTAGTCAGATTTGGGTAGGTTTACAAGTTCCCACAGATTTTTTTCATCATGGCCAAATCTGGCTAAATCTCCTTCAAAAATCATATATCTACTGGGAAGCTTGGGATACGTTCAGGCTGATTCTTAGAACAAAAACCTTCACATTAACTTAAAAGGCATCAAGAAACGGGAGAAAGGTTAGGGAAAAGGATGGGTTGGATGAGGCTGTGAGGGAGGTGGAAGAGGAAATCGCACAGTGAACATATGTGAATGTTATCCAAGTAGGACATCGCATTAAACTGCTTTAAGATATGTAAGTAGATTAATGGACCTACTGCAGATATCTATGTGTAACCTATTGGTCCTAGGTTTGAAGCTGGGTAGGAAGAACTCAGCGTTTCATCCGTCTGAAGTTGATCCAATTAGTAAAGTTGAAGTGTGTAATTGTAAGACTGCATGGAAGACCAGCTGAGTCATTCACGTCATGACTGCCTGGGTTGGCTCTTCATCATTCAGAGTTAGGAACCCTGAATATCATAACGTTTTATACTGTTAAAACATAGAGAATTCATAACAGACAGTCATCTCTGAAAAGACAATAGCTATGTGGAAGAATCAGTCATGCATTACAGGTGCATGAATTTTCATCCTGCTGACTTTGCTTCCATGTTGACTATCATGATTATTTATTTAATCACTCTGAAAGTCTGTGGCTGCAAGTCAGTGGCCTATGGAAGTGCAGTAGGACTGAGCAAGAGTCAGTCACATGTCAAGCATTCCTGATGTAGGCTGTGAAGTTCCTTAACACAATACCATTTAGTCAGGTAGAATTGCAACGTTAGGAGTTTTGTACATATATATATATTAAGTGGCCAGTTCTCAAAGGTTTTACTGGCTCAAAGGTTTTACTGGCTCATCTGCTCACTTGTGCACAAACAAAAGATGTGCCCTATTTACAAGGTTTGTGAATAAGGTGACCTGAGCTTTTCTCAAAGTAATGTATTTGTTTATTTGCATTACTTATTGTGAAGTATGCAATATTTGTTTTTAGGTTTACAATTATTTGTCAGCTGCAAAGAGTGAATCTAAATGGTTTCTATATTAAAGAAACAGCCATGTCAAGCCATTGGTCATATATTTGCTTTCACTGTGTGCTGGCAGAAAAAGGTCTGAGCTCTTCAACCCAATGTTTACTGCAACATTTCATCAGCATTCAATTGTCATGACCTTCACCTGAATCCTTCTTCTGAATCTATTAAAAGTTTGGCCGAACATTATCGCCCAAATAAAATTACTATTTGAGTTTCTGATAAAGAGTTTGATAGGCTTATTGAAAAGTCATCAAATATTATCATTTACAATGCTGTCATTTTGTAAAAATATTATTCAACTTTTTTATGTTACAGATTAAAGGAACGATTAAAAACGCTAGGATTACTTGATGCGATGGAAGTACATAAACAACTTTTTTAAGGGGCTTTTATTTAGATAGAAGCAATGTTTGACATTACATTTAGTGTACCTGGAAGTAACGAGAGAGTGCAGTAATAAAAAAAACATTGGATACTGGAGAGACTATCTGCAGGATTGTGAAGGCAAGTAAACCTTTAATATTTATATATTTCTTAGCTGAATGCAAGGTCTAATTCAGTCCTTAAGCATATGTGGAAAAACAGTGTTTTACTGTTGTAAAGTAAATGATTGCATGAGTCAAAAATAATAGACAGATGGTTGAATAAGGGAATGCAGAAGGGGATCAGCTGAGGAGCTCTTAGTGAGCCCTTGTGCAAAAGTACAGACTGAGCTGCCTCCTGTTGGTTCTATGTTGTTTGCCGGCAGTTTTTCTTTCGATGCACATTTTTACAAAGAATGTTCATCGAAAAAAACTAATCAAATTTTGTTTATTTGGGGGTTTCTCCCAAGGTACCTCTTTCCCTTTACTTTAACTATATCCCTATCCAACCCCCTCCCTACCCTTTTTATCCCCTTACCCACCCTCCCTGGTGGTGGCAAAACAATGCCGTGCTCTCCCGTCACTCAAATCTTCTCCCTTCTTGCACTTATGGGGACCTGACTACATCTCAAGTGGATTTCCAGTACGCTTGGCAACCCTTCCGACAAATAGCAAAATCAGATGGTGCTAAAGAAATGCAATAGTGTTGCACACCTAATCGGTCCAGTTGTCTCAATCCACAAGATAATATTGGTGTCACAAAACATTTTTGAAGTGCTCTATGATAAGAAAAATGTACAGGGAAGTGCATCATCGGTTAAAAACTAAGATTGTAAAGACTTATTATTGTATGTGAGTTTCCACTCACAGCTGACTGTAATGGTCCCACCGGATAGCAGAGTATTAATCCAGTTTTGAATCTTTAGTGATGTTCGTTTTCATTGTTGATTTGTGTGTGTGAGTCACAAAGAAAATTTGTGATGTTAGAAATATATATCTCTTTTTTTTATTTAAGAGTTGACATGTCAAGCTAAATTGGAAGACATCCTGTGTTTTGTGACTGGCGCAAACACTGTATCACCACTTGGTTGTCATACTCAACCCGCAGTTTATAAATAAATGTGATCGAGCAGTAGAACCATCAAAGTTCCCAAAGGCAAGCACATGTGGAAATATATTGCGCCTACCTCTTTCAATGACCTATGAAGAATTTAAAACTAACATGGACTTTGGAATACCCAATTCCCCTGGTTTTGGATGTGCTTAGTAATCATACATTATTAATGCATAAAATAATGATGCTTTGCTATTTTATTTAAGCCTCTTTCAGTGTCATTTCCTGTAATAGTAAATATAAATATGAATTGAATCCCCAATTCAAAAAGAAAATTCAAAGAGTTTATAAAAAGTATTGCATCCTCTGTACCAAAATGCACATCTAATAGGGGACATAGTATACAGAGTCACCAACAAGACAACACAGAATTCATAATATGGCAGGGGTGCATCTGTTTTCCACCCATTCTAACACAAAGACAAAACGCTCCATTACACGCAAACAAAATAGTATAGATCTTGTTCTTGATTGTGTTGATTTGTGCAAGATGTTAATCCAACATGCTTCCTGTTTCAAATTTCATAATCTCTTGCCCTGTTTGGATACTGATATACCATAATACAATGGAGCCATGGATCATTATTAAAAAAGTTATCTTTACTGTTACTGACCATGTGGAGCTCGTAAAGTGAAAAGGATGCTAGGTTGTAGGTTTGCCTTTGTTGAATGGTCACACATAATATTCAAATTCTTCATGTGTTGGATTTTATTGAAAAGTATGGTTGTGCAGAGTGGTGAGTTGTGATGGGAGTACTTTGTTAAAGTGTGGGTCTTTGGCTGTGGTGTATATTGGTATATGGGCTTGAATATGGTGATGTGTAGAAAAGCATTGGGACTTGATAGTGGTGGAGCATTATGGGAAGTGGTGTGCTGGGGAATAGTACAGCTTTGTAGGAACTGAATGGTTTAGATGTGACCCATGGTTAAATTAAGTAAGTGTGGTGTTGGTGCAAATTGTGATGAAATCTATCTGAGTCCCCCTTCCCTCACTGCCCTAACCAACCCAATTTCTTACAGAACCATGTGAGTGCCCAAAGACCATGCTAATGTGTGAAGCCCAAAGGTTGTATACTGTTTGAATTTCAAGGTGTTTTCCTGACATCATCATACCCTGAAGAATTTCAAAGGTGGGAGGGATTTTGCTTCAAATTGAAATGCAGGTCAACTTAAGGTCAGCAAAGTGTCGACTGAATTGAATACAATGCTATCCAAACCACAAGATCTAGTTTTTCTGTATTGTGTTATTTCATAATTGTATCATGTTCACATTCAACATTATTTCACATCGCAGGATACAATCGACTTATCAATGAGTTGTGCTGTATTATAAAGCAAAAAACAAGTTAATTTAGAACATCACAATTGAAGACAACTGGTGCATTGGTTGACATTCATATTTCTACAGTTCAGAATAGGTTTATTTTCTTGCTGATTCACATTGGCACACTTGAGCAATGAGGAGAATTTTGTTTGGGCAGTTCAATTTCAGCAGACACAGCTCTCCATGAAAGCATAATCAACTTAAAGGTCTTTGAAACTTAGTATTTGGTTGAAATGTGCTCAGAGGCCCAAGATACTGAGTTTCATCTCTTAAGTCTGCAGGTGATTACCTGCTTCCTGCAGGTGCACCCTTGTCATGGTGGCAAGTAAGAGGCAGAAATCATAACTCAAATGTTGCATTTGTTACAGGGGCCTCTCTCACTTAACCATGAAGCATTCTCCATTGGTCTTTTGTTCTCACTACACTTTAACAATCTGCCTCGCACTTACAGGGAGCAGCATAGTTTGCAGTTTTTGGCATCAGTTTGCTTTTGGGAAATAGTCTTTGGTTCAATTTATTTTAACAATTCATACTAGAGGACTTTTTGTCATAAGAGCACTAACCTACTAACACGTGGGATAAAGGAGTGAGCTAAATCACGTAGAAGGAAAAGGTCTTCAGTAATCTGCAAAATGTCAAATTATCAGACACGCAGCAAAGGAGAGAGGGAAGATGATTACACAGCTGCAAGCCTGGAACACATGAGGAACAAAGGGCCTCTGGTGCTTTAGCAGCTTTAGTGATGATAAACAGGTTATGAATCCAGGAATGGAATAAATTACTATGCAGAAATATTTTGGATGGCACGCTCGGACAAAAGTCATGCACAGTGCAGTGACCATGCACAGAACCTAGAAATCTACGTGCTACTCCAGCAGAGACGGAGGCCATAGGATCTAAGTGTAAAAGGGTCCAAGCCATGACATTTTGGACAAGTTGCCGACTGGGTATGGAAGATTTGGGGAGGCTGGCATAGACAATGTTGCATTAATACATACAGGAACTAGGCTTTAGTTTAAATCACTTGCAGTGGAAAAGTTAAAAGGTCTTTATGAAGAAGAAACTATGTTTAATTGGGATGTAAAAGTGAGCTCATTGTAAAAAAAAAAACACACCTATCCTTTATACTTGTATGACTGGGAAACAAATTTGACCTAGCGTAACTGGCCAGAGAGATCGTATCAACAGAGACACAAACAAACAAGCATAATCTCAGTTAAAGTGAAAAAGTGTTTGCCTTCTGCTTTGAGTGCTGGAATCCATGGAGGACATGCCAGGAACACGTGCAGTTAGTGCAAAGCGTTTAAATAAATCACTGATTTTGAAAGAATCATCATCCGTGGAAACAAGCGCTTTCAAGGGGTATGCCAGCAGACTTCTTCTTTAAATGTGGGATACCTGCCTCAGGTAAACAGGACGCAGTATCAGAGGAAGGACCAGCACTAATAATGACTTTAGGACTTTTTTAAATAATCAATCGTGCTGGTGAATCAGACCAGCTTCTAATTAGAGCTTTGGGGAAGAGTGGATAAAGGTGCAGATTAGGGCAGTACCTTAGATTCCACATAGTGTTAAAAATGTGAGGCACAGACGAGTACAGATTCACTCTTCTTTATTCAGTTACAAGTTCATTTAGCTCATAGGGAGAAATATCCCACCTTCTCACTGTGCTCTCTCTTCATTCAAATGTCACTCCATGAACTGGAATCGAGAACTCAAAACCGTACTACACATTCCATTCACAACATACCGTCCTTCCTTCACACTCACACCAGAGCCAACCTTCACTACCCGATTAATGCTGCACACTTGTCCTCCATGTAGGCCCGCAGTACTTCTCAATACCCTTTACACTTGCATTGATGCACTCCATAATCACGCACCTTTATGCCGTATCCCCGCTTTCCTCACATATATCTATTCTCCCACATTAAACTCGCATATCTTCACTCCCTTCCTGCTATCATTCCCCCACTTCACACGCTCTCTCCTCTCTACATACTCCATGCTTGTATCTACCCTCCTTGACCTCAACCACGGAGGAAACACCACGGTCTTTCCCTTTCTGACCCCTCCTCAACACAAAAGGGGACATGCAGAGCTTCTCAGTACTCTCACACCCTCCTCTATCGCCTCTTTCTTTCCTTTCCCACACACCTCAGCCATTCTTACAGCCTCCATAAAAGACCTGTTTACCCTTTCCCTGCACCCATTTGTCTGTTGACTGAAGAAGATCTCTTGTGTTTTATCCCATGAGTTGATAGGTACTTTTCCATCTTCCTGCTGACTCTCTGCACTCCATTGTCTGGGAGGATGCTACTCAGATACTCCTCCCTTCCAAACACAACCTTCATGAAGTTGATGATAGACTCTGTGTTCACCACTCTTGCAAACTTCTCCTCAATCCATCTGGACAATAAATCCACCATTACCACTATGAACTATGATCCTCCTCTACCCAGGAACACAGGCCCCAATATTTCAATAGCCACAACCACCCACGCCCCATTTGGGAATTCCACCCCAATAATCGGCTTTGTATAAATTTGAAACTCTTTTCCTGATTCCTCACACTCCACACACCCTTTCTAATTTCTTTCCACTTTCTTATGAATGTTTGGCAACCAGTAATCCTTACACAGGACTGCCTTAGTTTGCGCCAAACACCTATATGCCTCAAATGGGCCACATCAACCAATTGTTTCAACCCTGCAGGTACCACAATCTTCCCAGTCCTTTACACCGCACCTCCTTCCATACTCAACTCATCCTTGACCTCATAGCATCTTTCCTCACCCTCTAATATATTCTTTAATGGTCACTCTCTCTCCACACCTTGCTATCATTTTTCATCCCTTCCATACACTCTTCAATGCTAATGATGTCATTGTGCACCACAAAAACCTGTTCCAACTCTTCTACTGATGTGTTTTCTGTCACTTGAGAGGCAAGAATGGACACAGGTATGACACTGGACCAAGTAAGTATAAAAGGAGGGTACGTCTTTGCTCGGGTCTCTCCTGCTTCTGGCAGCTTCTTTGGCTTCCGGTTAGCAGATGGCAGGCTGTCTTCAACACGGCTTCTCCTCAAGCTGTAGCTCCTTGCCTCTGCACTGCCGTTCTCACTCCTCTGCTTTCTCAGGTCCTCTGCACCGCTCTCATTGGTTACTGACAGCCTTCTACTCTGCCACGCTACCTCATTACCATCAGCTGTGTCGGTTCTAAACTTCCCACAGAAGCTGAACGTTTCCCAAGACTAGAGTGTGGCATTGGCTACCCGCATCTAGTCATCTTCATTACTCCTCGTCTCTTCCTCGTCTCAGTACTTATATGGGAAGGTGTATTTTGCTGACAAAACCTGGGATTTCTTCATCTATGCTGCAATAAGCCATACACCTATGTTGTACAGGTGTATAAGTGTCATGAGGAGTTAAGGTATTCAGGTTATTTTGCACTATGGGTGCTCCACCTCCCTGTAGTTGGTATTCCCCCATGTGGTGCTCCTGCAGATAGCCACCCCCAGGGTCAGAGTCAGGTAGCTTCTGCCTTTCCCTTGACACATAGGAGAAGCTTCCCTTCAGAGTGTCAGTGACGATATTATCAGATTTGTCACATAGTTTATACATTCTAACACAATTTCTGAATGTAAGCTACTTCATATTGGATTTTATGCTTACTAATGTTGATAAACTATTTTAAAAGAGAATCAATGAGAGAATGTGTGTATTAATTTGTTACAATGTGCATGCTAATGATCCACATTTTCCGAATTCAAACATACATGATGTGAAGGAAAAATGTGCAGATTGCAGCAAGTTTAAAACAGCAAAACATTAAACATTGCCAATATAAAAATTCTGGCTTGCAACTAAGTTACATGAGTTAATGAAAATGTCCACTCCATGATTAGAGTCAACAGCATTGGGGTCTATTGTTTGTTGTAATGTCAACAAGTCTTCCTCACACAAACTTAAAGTATTTTCTGGGACAACTACAAAGTTGATTGTTTCTGGAGTGAATGAAATTCCATAGTTATCAACACCATAATCATCTCCATTGCAGAATGTGTCTAACATTGAGGTAGCACTGAGCATACCACTTGTCCACAACTTTAGAGGAGAAACATGTCCTTCTGTACGCATACAGTGATTATTCCATTGGCTCACAAACTCAGCAGTTGCTTTATATATTCTTGGCAAGTACATATAATGTAATGCAAAAATATGAATTTCATTCTGAAGATCTAATATTCCGTTCTCTTCCACCCAAATAAACAAATCTTTGAAGTAGGAAACAACAACTCTGTTGACCTCTGCCCATAGGCGTTCTATACGTTGATTGTGAACAATTCGACCACAAATATAATTACCTCTGCTTAATTATATGCTTTGTGTATCATGTAACGTGAAACAAGGACATTTTCAACACCCATGTCTGCCCTGGCCCTCAGAGGCAGTCCAAATCTGGATACTCCATCATTGAAGAGGTTAAAAACTGTCACACCACGATTGCTGGTATGGCATTGTACATAAATAACAGATATGCTGAGGCCATCGATGCAGCCATGGAAAACAAACCTCCAGTGTATGAGCTTGTGGTTACTGTCAATGTGCCTGAAAAAGATACACACTGATAGTTAGAATGATGAAAATATATCTCATACGTTCTAAAACAGAAAAATAGAAGTGACACTGCCTTGAAAAAGCTTATTGTTTGAGGCATAATGTGCAGAGGGTCGACACCCATTTTTAAACTTTACAAATAGAATCAAATTTAAGTTATGATTGAATGTGAAAGTGTGCTCAGCACATTTTGTAACATTTGTTTATACTATGATCAGTGCTTTAAGTGGGCCGGGGCCTACCGGGGCCGGGCCCCGGCAGTCTCCAAAAAGTGGGGCTGAGCCGGGGCCCTGCCGGGGCCCCGTCCCACCGCCCGCAACATTGGCAGGATGCATTATCCCGTCGCGGCCGCAGCCGCGACGGGATAATGCATGTGCCTGCCATGAAGTCAAGCGATCTGACAGAAGTGGCAGCCAGCCACAGCGATGCTGTAACTGGCTGCCACTTCTGACAGTCATAGTAACTGCATCTGGTGACCCCTCGCGCGAGAGGTCACCAGAGGCAGTTACTGTTCCTTTGTTTCCCCAGGTCGCCGAGGCGTCTTTAACCCTCGGCGAACCTGGGGATTCCTCGACATATTTCGAGGTTTATAAAAGATGGCTTTGAAAGTACACATTTCAAGCCATCTTTTATAAAGCTTTGCGGACGGACAATTTTGTCCGTAGTCAAAGCTTTATAAAAGATAGCTTGAATTGTGTACTTGCAAAGCCATCTTTTATAAACCCGAAAACATGGCCTGAAAACTAGGCAAACCGTAAGGTCTGCACACAAATATATATACATGTTATATATCTGTGTGCGTACCTTACTATGGTTTGTGTACTTTGCAGGCCATCTTTTCTAAACATAGAAATATGTAACATATGTAACATAGTTCTATGTTTAGAAAAGATGGCCTGCAAAGTACACAAACCATAGTAAGGTACGCACACAGATATATATATATAACATGTATATATATTTGTGTGCAGACCTTACGATTTGCGTGCTTTTTAGGCCACGCCCCTCCCAGAAGCCACGCCCCCAAATGAGGGCCCCCTCTCGATTTCTTACCCCACTTAAAGCCCTGACTATGATGGAAGTTAGCGGTAACATTTGCATAATAATGTAGGTACCTCGCCAATCAGAGTACTTACAGCAAGAAGTATAATGACAGTGAATGAATAAATGATTGAAGTGCAAAGCACAGCACCAGCCACCTGTATGGTTTACTAACAAGAGAACGCTTCCCCACATTTTAAATATTCATATAAGATTGGATGACCTGGACCCTTGAATCCAATAACTTAGGACAAGAGATTGTGCTATCCATGTAATACAATGGTGTTCGTCTCTAGTATCTCCACTTGACAAGTTTGGTACATAGAAGCAGGTATTTTAAATGAAGCAAGCTCAGAAACAAATATACTTCTCTGTCATGCTGCGCCACCTCCTTCCCAACTGGGCGGGAGTGCCTTCATTTTCAGGAGGGCCTGTAAAGCTTGCTGAAAAAGACACCCACTTTAGGAAACATAACTTGCAATTCAAAAGGGATGATACATGTATGGCTTGCTACCCGCGCTGTCCTCACTACCGCTACCCACTGATAACCAACTTTAATACCAAAGTTACTGTATTTATACCAGCAATACAGGGCGGTATTGCCTTCAATCAATGGTGCCTTTTTTTGGGTTCTGCTTTTAACTGTCACTTCCCACCTTTATAGGAACGTAATTTCATCAGAAATGTATTAATTCTGTTTGTGCCTCCCTCTATGGTTCATTACACAGCAGGCAACTTGTATCAACTGGTTGATCCTGCCATTTTACAATTAAAGCTTTCCATGGCCGTGGATTAAAACATGTTTTCATAGCCAACCATCCATTATGGAATGCATTATTCAATGTCAGATAGGTCTGCACGGTACCTGGACTCAAAATTACCACAATCCTACGATTAAAAGTAATCACAAGCTCTGTCAACCGCACAACGAGAGAGCTAACTCAACACGGCAGTTCAAAAGTAGGAGAGAAGCGACCTTGCCCTTTCTGACCAAGGCCTGTGAAACCTCGGCAGAAGGAATTGTAAGACAGTGAACAGTAGCCAGTGTATGTTGCAGCAGATGTCAACAGTACATGAGACCATCCTCCGCTGATAACCAAGCCGGGGAGAGATGCTTGTCTCCGTGGTACTAACCTTGAGTGCAAAGAGAAAGAAAGCCAAGCGGTTCATCACAGCCAGTGAGTTGAGGGGAGAGTCGATAAGAAGCCGATCTGTGTAGAACGAAAAGTAGAAAACGGCAAATTTGAAATGTGAAAGGCTAAAAGAGCATTTGATGAAAAAAGGGGGAAAACCAGCAACAGAGGAGTCCAGCACCATGTGGGTGCTCACTCAGGAAACTCTGCCCGATTACCCGATTGTTTAAACTACCATAACCAGAAGGCCTTGGGAAAGGTGAGAAGGGGGTCAAAGTGGTCATACAGGGTCTTGTAAAATCCTCTGTATAGTCTTTAACCGACAGATGATTGTGAAGATAAGGGAAATGAATCCCACATCATAAGAGTTGAATGAGAAAGGTACGAAAGAGGGATGCCGATAAAAAGGGAGTAAAGTCTGAAGTCCCGAGATACAGTGTGTTGACAAGAGTGAACCCGGCCAAGGGATGTTCACAGTCAACTGTTTAAAAAGACATTAAGATTTGTGAATGACACAAAGAAGATTGTGTTGAAAGCCATAGTGACCCGGGCGGAAGGAGGCTAACAATAGAGAAGGGTCCGTGCCCGGAAGAGGGCGATCCAGGGGTGGAAAAGGCATCACCCAATGTATATGTGAAAAAGGAACTCTTTTTTTAAATTATTTTGATCCATCAGGTCTACAGAGGCAAGATACTTTTTTTGTAGAAAAGAGACTTAACCACTGAAGGCCCTGATTGCTGAAAGCAGAACTGTTAGCTTGTGCTGGGAAAGCTCAATCGTGCGCTGTGCTCCAAAGTCCTACCTTGTCCAGTGCTGAAAAGGTGGTGAAGGGAGACCTTGACAACCACATCCCGATTTATTATTTGTGAAAACTTCCTTCTTTCTTAGGAACATTATGCCACACTTCTGTTTGTATTTAGCGTAAGGATTGGCAATATTTATTTTTATAATAGGCCTTTTTATTTGACAATGATACCACTAGGACTGCCTTATTATTTTTTCATGGTTGAAGCTTGCTCCCCTCTTAGATTTAGGTTTAAGTTAGGTGTCTTTCCAACCTACCACCACCGTTTAATAAACACCCTTGAACTGTGATTGCTTGTGTCTGTCCTTACTGTTACCACCATGAGTTCCTTACAAGTATCACAATGTCTGCTACAAGGGAAGAAATAACATAAGGGCTCACTAATGTGATGTCGCTGGTGGTGTGGGCCAGATCTGTATTTCTTTTATTTATTAATCTTTATTCATTTTGGTTTACCCATCTCCCACAGAACAATAAATGAAATTGAAGAACTTTCTTTGAAAATCTGGCAATCTGTGGTATCCATGAGTGATCAGCCCTTTTCTCTCCCGTCAACATAATTTAATATATACATAATCCAATTAATGGGACTGCTAAATGTCCAATGGTCTGTAGGATATTTTGTGTAGATTTGGGGTCTGGCGGTATTTTCTTGCTGCCAAAAATAATGGTAATTTGGTGATGACTACTCCTTGCATTTAGATTGGGTTTGGCCTTATTTCCTTTCAGTGAACATTCCTTATTCCATTATATGGGATAATTTAGTAGTATACACTATTGTTGGTATTTTAGTGGTGAGCATGATTTTTCTGTTGTACTTATGGCCCCAGCATACACAAAACCTTCCTCTTACAATGTTCTTGTGATCCATAGAGGGCCTCGGACCTACATTCAGAAACACCACAATTTCACATATAGCATTTTCAATAACTTGTGGTATTATCACAGATTTATATACATCAATGAACTATGCTTCCATAGGCCTCATTACAGATTTAATACTGGTTCATGGACCCCACAGTAATCTATATTTTGTATTAGATTCCACCCAGACACCATGCACTGAGTGAACACACGCACACAACTATTTATCACTGCTAGTTCTATCTATTCGATCTGCATGGGAAACATGACACATGTATTACCTAAAAATCTTCCCCCTTTCACGATATATTATTCTAAAGGCACCAAGCAAAGACAAAAACAAAAACACTCTACACGATCTGCGTATATCATTTGTATTATAACAGTTGCATTTCAAAGTAAACCTCTTACCCTTTTGTACATTGGGATTACTGCATTGTCTCTAACAAAAAAGAAGAGAAAAAATACAGCAACAGAACAACATTCACTTTGCAACATTACAGCGTGGCAATTAAACACAGGGGATTCCCTTTTTCTAATCTGCCTGCCTGATATTTTTAGAAGGTCATTCGTACAGCAGCACACAGTAACCTCAATTCACTTTGGATATTTACCAATTATCTGTCCCCCACGCGACCTCCCTTCGCTCGCCTCCGAAGAATGGGCCCAAGGTTGTCTTTGTAATCTTGAAAGCTTGAAGTGCACAGCGAGAACATGGAATTCTCAATCCGGTGCTAAGTGAGACTGGGCACACCTGCCTCACAGCCCAGTCTCAGATCCTCCGTCTCGGCAGCTCAGCAAAAGCGATCTGAACTTTTTTTCTGTCAGACTTTGCCCAGCAAAACTCGGCTGCTTACGCAGCCCATCTGCAGATATACTTCCCTCCAATCATATTAGCAGAAAGTGTATTAGGTTGACACCCCTGTGTAACAAACAATGGGAGCTTCATATTATAACAACTGTTTCTGTTTGATATCCTGTTGCCTTCCTGTCCTTCACATTCAGAGCAGCCAGAGAAAATCTGAGAAAAATGCATGTTTAAAATCGAATTTCAAAACATGTATTTCCACCCCGTTTCCACATAGAGATTACATTATACTGTTAATGAGCCAGTACTAGTGATTAGTATTTGTTAATTAAGTCAGTCAATTAGATAGCTAATGTAGTCTCCTGTGAATGAGGCATTTCAGGTAAGAGAAAATAAAACAAATTTGATGCACATTTATGCTCTATAATGAGCTTTTTGGCTGCAATATGAATTCCATACCTTGCATACCTCTAGCCATATATTCATATGTTCTGTTGGCAACATAAAATGACTATATGTGTGTGCCACATTATTGCTGGCAATAGAATGCTAACACATTCAGTGAAGCGCCATACTTCAAAGCACTATACTTCAAAGCACTATAAATCAAAGCACTATAAATTATACTACAGGTCCCCTTCTATTCCTATGCTGAGGAAACTGAAATAGGTTTAAGAGTTACAAGCCCCTAGGAACTTTTTTCCACTGTGTTGAACAGAAGAGGGATTTGAGAAATTAATGGGGATGGTTACCAGAACATAACTGGGGCCAAGATAGAAATACTTTTTACTTTACTGATAATACTTTCTGAAATCCCTTACTTTATCAATTTCCCACTCTAATTTGGTGACACTATTGAATACACAAACGCAGTTAAAAGTCTAGCCCTGAGCCTGACATCAACTTGGATATGAACATGCAAATCGCTCATGTCTCTAAAGAAGGATTGTTACAATTGAAACTTCTCACAAGAATGTTTTTGCTTCATGAAAATCAGAAAGTAGCTGTAGCTTATAACCGATGTCGGGGTGAAGCTTGCCTTTGCAGATGCTCTCTAGTCCGGCCTTCACAAAAAGTCATATGCCAGACTCCAAAAGGTGCTAAACATGTCACACTGAATACCTGTGACCTCAGAACCATCCAATTCATCACTCCGGTCAAATGAGTCCTCCGAAAAACACATATGAAACTGCACTGTTATTGTATGTTGCTACGCATCTCTAACCTACCTCAAACATTGTATATGTACCTCTGATTCGGTACATAATCTATTTTGAGACATCCTGGAACCTATGTTCAGCATTTGTGATCATACACTCATGATTCTTTTTTGAAAATCTGAGCATGAAGGACCATTAATGCAGTAGGCCGCATGACCTGCCTGAAGAACAATTTGACATGCACTGACCCTAAGTATGTGAAGCTGGTGTGCCAATGTGCCATACTACTGGTGGTGCCTGGTGCTCTTAGCTCTGGGAGAGAGTGGTTAAGTCGGGGGTCTGTAACCTATGTCTCTCAAGATGTTTTGGAGTACGACCCCTATCATCCCTAGCCACCACAGTCAATATCAATGTATCATGGATATTGTAGTGCAAAACATCTAGAGAGCCAAATGTCTCGGACCCCCGGGCTAGCTGAACAGCACCATAGACCTCCTATTCCATTCACATCCTATGGAGTCTCTACATATAACATATCATACATGCCACTTTTCTTACATTTGAGAAACATTGTCTTACCATAAATAATTTGGATCCCCGACATGGTACACCCGTCGTCGAATAGCTGTTCTTTGTCTGATGGCTCTACCAATAGGGTCAAGGAGATGGAGTCTATTTCTCACTCTCCATCTTTCAATTCTTAGTCCCCTGCTCCTTAGACTTCCACATATATAAGGCTCAGACCGCTGAAGAGAGATCAGGTAGGGTGCTGAGGGCTGCCATCCTGTGGGTGGCCTCCCTGTATTGTTGCTTCTTCTCTCATGGCTCTGGAAAAGAGAGAGATAACTTGGTAGCACTTTCTTCAGGAGGTATGCGGTGATGCACGTTGGTACTGCACATGTAAAGATAAGAACTTGGGGAGGGTACAGGAAATGGGTCCCTCTTAAGTACCACCATTCCCCTTAGGAGAAGGACTGGCTCTTGCTTCCATCATTCCCACCCCATGATAAGAGTGGTTTCTATTCCCTCATGAAAAAGTCAGGCTACTGATCTTGTCACATAATTAATTAATTAATTAATTAATACATCTTTTATAACGTTCCTAACCAGAGACCAGTCTCTAAGCGTGGGCTGGGATTCTAACCTGTGTGACTCTACATGGTCTTGCTACCAAGACAAACACATTGCCCCTGAGCTATCCTACCAGCACATAGGGCTCTCTTGCTTATCTGAATGGGGGCACTACACCAAGATTGAACCATTCTATCTTTGTGTGGCAGTTACACTTCAACTCAATCCTCTCTTTGTACGTCATGTGTCTTCACTGCTCTTTTCATGAAATTCTTTTCTTTTCCTTTGCAAATCATGCACTCCTTAACTGGGTTCTCCTCCATTGGTCTCTTGTCTTATTCTTCTATTGTGTAGTCTGACTGATGACAATTTGGTATTGGCTTATCTTTTTTGCATCATGAAGAAGGGGGACACCCCTGTCACTCTGTAGGGAGTGGTTCCATGGGTTGTTACTCTCCTAGAGCTTCTGCTACACAGTCCAGTCCACTGCAACATACTGCTTGCATTATTACATTTATATAGATGTTCATTCTTTCCACCTGTCTATTCCCCTAGGGGTGATACAGTGCAGCCATCTTGTGTTTTATGTCATTTCTTTCCAGGTGTCACCTAATTTCCTTGGTTGTAAATTGGATATTGTTAACCATTACTAGGTATTTAGGGTTACCTTCTCTTCTAAAAACTTAATTGAACAACTTTATTGTGGCTTTTGTACTGATCTCTCACATGAATTTCAGATTGTACATTTTGACATGTAGTCAACTAGAAATGTAATATACTTTTGATCTTCTGGTATGTCGTACATTGGTCCCAATAAGTCGACCCTCTGTTTGAACCCATGCTTCCTCCTGCCAATTCACATTCATGAGAGGAGTATGCCGGGTGTGAGGAATTCGACCATCAGCATGGGGAGAGTGTGCGCGCCTGGGCCTTTTTGTTTTTGAATAATGAAAAAGAATGATGGCCATTCAGCGCACATTTCATCTGCTTCACGCACAAAACATATAGTCATGTGTACTCCAGGAAGACACCGCCTACAGGCGGCGCCTTCCCCTGTCATATTCAGCTGGAATGTGACAGCCCCGGTGTAGTGATACACAAAATTGCAACCTTGCCAATCAGGGCTTTAGATGACAGCATTAGCCGCTGAAAGCCAATAGTGTATTCAAAGTATGTGCCAAAAATGCTGACAGTAGTCTATTGTAGCACTTCCATTATGCAGTAGTGAGCTACAAGGAATATGCAGGCCTAGTATGAGTGATAGGTCACATTATGCATTGTTGATAGACAGGCAGGGCGAAGGCCCCAGCTCTGTAAGCTAATAGACAATATTGGAGTGTTTGGAACATTATGGCACCTATATAGCGCTTAGATAGCCAGTCTTAAGCGCTATGAACACTAAGCTATGAGTGCATGTCTTTTAGAGCTTGCTCTGCCTCACTAACGGTAGCCCTGCATGGCCCCTAAGCTAATCTTCCTTTTCTCTGGGAAGGCACTGATAAGACATTCCTGAGCTTTCGCGCAGATGGGCTCCAGGGAGGGGCTCAGAAGAAGGAGCACAGTGGAAATTAACAGAGTTGGGTTTTTTCCATGAGCCAGCCTATATTTTGCACAGGGAAAGTTCTGGAACTGTGCGTCATGGACGAACAGTACGAGATTATAAAATATGCATGCTCACATGACTCAGGTGGGAGATCGTCCTGTGGACTTGGTTCGAGCAAGATCAAGTGCCCGGAATTGGAGCTCTGACGGCACCCAGCAGCGCTGTCCTCTGAGCGGGGCTTGTTACAGCTAGCTTATGAGGGCCAGGGTCTCCCAGTGCTGATTGAAGGGGCGTAAGACTGTGTTTCTCTATGTTTCTCTATGTTTATCTAAGTTCTATGTTTCTCTATATTTTGCATTTCTCTAAGTTTTGTGCTTTGTAATCTTCTCTAACTTGAATCCCAAATGTATATGAAATTCACTGTTTAGAATAAATACTAAAACTTATTGAAGGTGTCATTTGTCACTAGCATGAGTTCACTGCTCAGCACAATAGAACCTGTATTTTGGGCTGAATTGGGTATTTTTTGCTCTCAAAGGGCTGGCCCCGTGGAAGATTTTGCCCATATCAAGACATTTGGTGGCAGCTTGGGGATTTGTGAAGAGCAGTGCCTTGCTGTGAAATGACAAATTGTGTGAGAGAACACAGTGCAGAGTGAGGAGCAGGCTGTCGCATTTCCTTGGTGGTCTCACTGCAGCTCTGAGACTTCAAAAGACAGCAGCGTTGTGTCGGCTTGCCGTGGCCGATAGCTTGTGTGGTTAAGACTCCCTTCAGTAAATCAGTCGTGACTGACTTATTGCTTGGGAATGGAGCCAGGGAGTACAAGGCGATAAACAAGCGGGAAATGGCTTTGTTTAAAGCGCTCCGATGAATGGTCAAGAAAGATGTATGTTCAATTAGGAAAGAATTTTATCATGCGGTTTCCCCTGTTTAAAGTTGTAATTTGAAATGCAAAGTGAGACGGAGTTCTCAACTCTATTCTGTCATGAGGGCAGGGAAAATAGTTGCGAGGATTTGACATGCAAATTGTGAATAGTAATATAACCATTGACTCAGCCCCAGTGTGCTAGTGAGTGGGGGGCTGTAATGTACGGAGGCGAAGGTTCGCTTTTTTTTAATGTATGCTTTTGAAGTGTTGACATTCCTGAAGATAACGTGGGGAATGAGCCGTGCTTAGGAGAAAGAGTAACATCTGTGCTGAGAGCCTAAAGGGTTTGTTTTTCTTTTGGCAACTGTAAATTCCATGTGCTGGTGGCGAATTCTGTTTAAAGGAAACACACTAAAATGGTTATATTGCATTTTAAGCTGTGCCATGCTTATAATGGGTGAGAGACTCACTTAAAAAAGAAAGTGAGTGATGTTATTTAAATTTTCGATTTTTGTGTATTGATTTGAAATTGCAAAATCAGTTTGCAATGGTTTGGGGGGAAAAACAATTTATATTTTTCTAAATTGCCTCTAAATTGCCCCTGGAGTATTTTTGAGTGTTCCCACGATATGCCATGGATTTATACTGTTGCGTTATAAGTGATGTATGTTTTTGGAAATAGTGACCTGTTAACTGTGGTACATGGTGAAAAATGTTGTTGACACATTTAACAGCCCACAAGCAATATAGAGTGTGGGTTGCTCTTGCAGAAAAAAAACGTGTAGGGAGCTGCACTAAACATGGGATTTTTTTAAATGCACTGAAATAAGTGGTTATATTCTGGCAATGGTACAACAGAATTAAAAATCTGTGTGTGATAAAACAGCACAAAGATTTAGTGGGTTGCGGGTTCTTTTGAAAGATCGCACATTGCATTGGAGTGAGCTCGTGAAGCCAAACTACAAGGTTACGAGGAAGAAGAGAAAAAAAAAACGTATGCTTTTAAATGGGACATTAATCAGTTCAAAACAGTCTAAAAGACGCTTTGACATTTTGCTAAATTACATGGAGTAGAATCTGATGACAAGAAAAAGTGCCTCTTTTGAAAATAAGAGTCTTGCTGTGTGTGCAGAGCTTGTGCCTTGAAGATAACTTGCACTGTCTTGGGCGAGGTGCGCGATGAAAAAAAAACTGTTTGAGGAAGGCAGACAAAAGCAGAATACTGCGCTCCTGTTTAGTGAAATGGTGTTTACAGAAGCTGGCAGATATGAGAGCTTTTCTGAGTTGCTGGAGCAGTGCATGAAAGAGTTAATCTGGATGAACTGTCTGAAACGAGTGCCTTCCATTGAAGCCGCCACAGTTTAAGAGTTATAGAGCAAAGAGATAAGCTTGCTGCGCGAAAGATAAACAGTGACATTCCTGCATTCCATCCCCTGTGAGAGACACCGTCAGTGTGAGCAAAAAACTGAGGAGAGGGGGTGCAAAGACAGAAATGCTGATCAGAAGTAAAGAATTTGCCCAGTATCAACACTGGAAGGAAAACAAACGTTGCATGCAGGATGGCAGATGGGCACATCACATCTGAACATTTGGGGAACCTGTGCATCTGTGAATGGGCTAAGAAAACACAGCTGCCCATTTCAAGAGACATTGCCGTGCAAGCTGCATTCCCAGGCACCATGTGATGTGATGTGAAGTGAAGCGACATTGCTGTGCAAGCTGCATTCCAGTGCTCCATGTGATGTGAACTGAAGTAAAGCGCTGTGCACTGGAGAAGAAACCTCTAGGCGCTTTGAAAAGTGAAAATACACAGCTGTTTAAAAATGCAAGCTACATTGCCAGGGCTGGAGTAACTGACAAAGACATTATGGCATTCCAGATGGAAGCAAAACTGACAAAAGCGCTTAGCCGTTTTGCAAGAGGCAACATGCAGAGCGGGGCTTTGGAGTACAACCTGAACACTGCACATTAGCCATGATCCAGAAGCCTCACGGCTTAGTGCAAGAATGAATGATTTGTTGAAGCAACAAAAGAAACTGACTTAGACTATCGCGCTCAAAGGGGTGGGCCAAGAAATCAGCAAACACCCTTTGAGAAAAATGATAAGTGAAAAACCAGAGGCTTGAAAGACACTAGCTGTATGGAGAAAAATAAACAAAGCTGCTTGTACAACTGCAGGCGGTATTGGGACTGAAGGACTTTACCTTTGAAATTACGAGTGATGCCAGCAGGGCAAACTAAATCAAGATCATGAGACACTGGAAGCAAGTTGGCGCCTGGCATTCGTGATCGCTTTGGTGAAAAAGAAAAGCATTGTGCGACCTGGGTACTTATTATATGGCTTTTGTAAAAGCACAAATCAGTCTGAGGTACCATTGACCAACTATGATCGCATTGCACAAATGAGTTTGTGATTAGGCAGTTACACCCCGTATGGTTGAGTGTAAATAAGCCCCCAATAACATGCAGAAGAGTGACAAATAATTGTGGTAGCAATGATAAAGTGTGTAGTTACCTGATGAGACTTCTGAAGATGGGGGTGGTGTTAAGGGAAGGGGTGGATAACGCTGATATTGAAGTTTTGGTGACATCCTAACATTTCTTTTTGTATTTTGCCTAGGCAAAAAAGCAAGACAGGTGCGGGGACATTATTGAAGTAGATGTGTTCAATTTGCGGGTGACACTGATCAGTCAAGCAGACGCATTCTCAGAGAAAGCGAGTCACTGCGTGATGAAATAGCGAACATTGAACGTGTCCTGCACCACATTCAATGCTGCTAACATGCATGACGTATGAGGACATTCGTTCTGCAACCTGCAAAAGGTGTCCAACAGAGTAATAACTTTTGCTGAACTGGCACGGTGCAGACTTGGCTAGTTATCAAATATTTGATGCTGCACATTCAAATGATTCAGTTGCTGGAAATAACTTAATTGACATGTCTTGCCTTTCTTGTTTAAAGGACTGTGGACAATGAGTTGTGGACTGTGTGACACAGCACTTGAATGCTAACACATTGGAAAATGGTTTTTAAATGCATTTTTGAGATGAATCTGAAAAAACGAAATGGTTTTGCTCTTCCAACTGAATTGCTTTAACCAGAGATGTTTTGCTTTTTGAAAAAAAAAAAAAACTTCTACGTTGCACGTAGGCAGGAAAATGATTTATGAATTGTTGGGGCAGCAGGATTATGCAAGCAGGAGTGTAATTTATTTTGAGAAAAGATGAGTGCGCACGTCAAAGTCACCTCTGCGTAGGTTAAGATCCTTAATTTGAAGTAATGCTGCCAAGTGTGTGAGCTCCAATTTGAAATGGTAATCTTTGAAACACTGGATACTTTTACAGCCAGCTTAAGGCAGGTAAATGAAACCATGACTGACTTGATGTTTGATTTTATGACACAGTGTGTGACACGGTTTTTGTTAAACCAACCAGTTTCATGTTTTTGTGGGGACAGCTGTCTCCAGCACACTAATGCAAAGAGTCACCTTTTGATTGTAGACATTTGGAATAATTCTTTGGAAAAGCGCTACAAATGAGTATCCACATGGAATTGCTAGCGTTCTGGCCTGGCACATTGTCGGGCATCTTTTGTCACTGACTCATATGACTGGTGTCTATGAAATCCTAGGCCCAAATGTTTCAGTGAATGGATACAACTATTTGTTTAAATTTGTTTAATGTGATGTTTTTTCTGACCAAGAAATGCAGTGAGTGTTCTCGCCAAGATTTTATGGACTATAATTTGACTAAATGCATTTTACACAATGGTGTGATGAAACAGCCACTGCCGGATGGTAGTATGGTGTTTGTAGCTAAAACTAATATTGTATATGGTAGATATCCCACTTGAAGAAGGGTATTCTCCAAGTCATATAGGTAGACACTGTGAACATGTTAGATTTTCCAGTAGTAAGGCAACATTTAAATTGTAGGCTGGTAATGCACACCTCTATTATTAGAGTGATACACTTAGACATAGATTTATCATGAGGCAATGTTTCCTTAGTACTACCAAGCTGCTACAAATGGAGTCCATTTCTATGGCCCATCACTAGAGTGCGCGTAGCTAGGGAGCTAGATTCATTAATTGCAGGAGCAGCGGGGAGTAACAGGAGCTTTATATGCTTGTGACATAGAAACTGTGCACAATAAGCTAGCCACTATGGGTTCTGATGCCAGCTCTGCTATAGAACCTCTGATCTAGTGGTGCCCATTGATACGCCCAACACTGCTACAAGTATTGGCAACCACTGGAGATGACAGAATTTTAGGTATGAAGACATTTTTTCTGCCATAGGGCAGGTCAACAAGACTGCTAAATACACACGATGCATTTTATGGCAAACATTGTTAAATCAGCAGGTGTTGGCTTTTTACTGGGTAGGGGCGACCATCCTCCACACACTGGCACACAGAGCTACAGTAACCAGCATACATATGGATCAAATTGCTTGCTTTTGATTGCATGAATAACACATGCCATGCTTGATGTAAATTAGTAGAATTGTTTTTATTTAGATAACCTGGTGCCCATGGGTTCACCTTGTTCACGAAATTAGATGGTTTCTGGTTGGGTTCCACATATATGGGGAAGTGTCCAATCACACAGCCCATAGTCACGTTTGAATGCCCTGGGATCAGGGGGAGGGTAGGCCCTTAGAGTGAAAGGCTGCCAGGTTTAGAATTGGTAACCATACATAAATGCAATAGTGCATTGTAGATTAGACTACACTGGATTGCCTTGACATTCTAACTGCATGCTGCTTTTTAACTGACAATCAGTTATACAATAATTATTTAGGTATTGTTGTGTAGGCCAGGTTTTGGCTAGAGTAAATGTCCATGTTCACTTTGTGTAGGTATTTTTGTGTAGGCCAGGTTTTGGCTAGAGTAAATGTCCATGTTCACTTTGTGTAGGTATTTTTGTGTAGGCCAGGTTTTGACAAGGGTATATGTCACTGTTCACTTTGTGTACATTTTTGTTTAGGTAGTGTTTTACCTTGCATGCCACGCTGACTAACCGCTAGAAGATAGTTTGCTTAAACCTCTTGCAAAGCCCCAAGGTCTTTATCACTGCACTAAATACTATATTGATGGGTATTAGTCAGCATTGTCGCACACACTTTGAATAGGGGTGGAATGTAGTGATACACAAAATTGCAACCTTGCCAATCAGGGCTTTAGATGACAGCATTAGCCGCTGAAAGCCAATAGTGTATTCAAGGTATGTGCCAAAAATGCTGACAGTAGTCTGTTGTAGCACTTCCATTATGCAGTAGTGAGCTACAAGGAATATGCAGGCCTAGTATGAGTGATAGGTCACATTATGCATTGTTGATAGACAGGCAGGGCGAAGGCCCCAGCTCTGTAAGCTAATAGACAATATTGGAGTGTTTGGAACATTATGGCACCTATATAGCGCTTAGATAGCCAGTCTTAAGCGCTATGAACACTAAGCTATGAGTGCATGTCTTTTAGAGCTTGCTCTGCCTCACTAACGGTAGCCCTGCATGGCCCCTAAGCTAATCTTCCTTTTCTCTGGGAAGGCACTGATAAGACATTCCTGAGCTTTCGCGCAGATGGGCTCCAGGGAGGGGCTCAGAAGAAGGAGCACAGTGGAAATTAACAGAGTTGGGTTTTTTCCATGAGCCAGCCTATATTTTGCACAGGGAAAGTTCTGGAACTGTGCGTCATGGACGAACAGCACGAGATTATAAAATATGCATGCTCACATGACTCAGGTGGGAGATCGTCCTGTGGACTTGGTTCGAGCAAGATCAAGTGCCCGGAATTGGAGCTCTGACGGCACCCAGCAGCGCTGTCCTCTGAGCGGGGCTTGTTACAGCTAGCTTATGAGGGCCAGGGTCTCCCAGTGCTGATTGAAGGGGCATAAGACTGTGTTTATCTATGTTTCTCTATGTTTATCTAAATTCTATGTTTCTCTATATTTTGCATTTCTCTAGGTTTTGTGCTTTGTAATCTTCTCTAACTTGAATCCCAAATGTATATGAAATTCACTGTTTAGAATAAATACTAAAACTTATTGAAGGTGTCATTTGTCACTAGCATGAGTTCACTGCTCAGCACAATAGAACCTGTATTTTGGGCTGAATTGGGTATTTTTTGCTCTCAAAGGGCTGGCCCCGAGGAAGATTTTGCCCATATCAAGACATTTGGTGGCAGCTTGGGGATTTGTGAAGAGCAGTGCCTTGCTGTGAAATGACAAATTGTGTGAGAGAACACAGTGCAGAGTGAGGAGCAGGCTGTCGTATTTCCTTGGTGGTCTCACTGCAGCTCTGAGACTTCAAAAGACAGCAGCGTTGTGTCGGCTTGCCGTGGCCGATAGCTTGTGTGGTTTAGACTCCCTTCAGTAAATCAGTCGTGGCTGACTTATTGCTTGGGAATGGAGCCAGGGAGTACAAGGCGATAAACAAGCGGGAAATGGCTTTGTTTAAAGCGCTCCGATGAATGGTCAAGAAAGATGTATGTTCAATTAGGAAAGAATTTTATCATGCAGTTTCCCCTGTTTAAAGTTGTAATTTGAAATGCAAAGTGAGACGGAGTTCTCAACTCTATTCTGTCATGAGGGCAGGGAAAATAGTTGCGAGGATTTGACATGCAAATTGTGAATAGTAATATAACCATTGACTCAGCCCCAGTGTGCTAGCGAGTGGGGGGCTGTAATGTACGGAGGCGAAGGTTCGCTTTTTTAATGTATGCTTTTGAAGTGTTGACATTCCTGAAGATAACGTGGGGAATGAGCCGTGCTTAGGAGAAAGAGTAACATCTGTGCTGAGAGCCTAAAGGGTTTGTTTTTCTTTTGGCAACTGTAAATTCCATGTGCTGGTGGCGAATTCTGTTTAAAGGAAACACACTAAAATGGTTATATTGCATTTTAAGCTGTGCCATGCTTATAATGGGTGAGAGACTCACTTAAAGCGCTGTGCACTGGAGAAGAAACCTCTAGGCGCTTTGAAAAGTGAAAATACACAGCTGTTTAAAAATGAAAGCTACATTGCCAGGGCTGGAGTAACTGACAAAGACATTATGGCATTCCAGATGGAAGCAAAACTGACAAAAGCGCTTAGCCGTTTTGCAAGAGGCAACATGCAGAGCGGGGCTTTGGAGTACAACATGAACACTGCACATTAGCCATGATCCAGAAGCCTCACGGCTTAGTGCAAGAATGAATGATTTGTTGAAGCAACAAAAGAAACTGACTTAGACTATCGCGCTCAAAGGGGTGGGCCAAGAAATCAGCAAACACCCTTTGAGAAAAATGATAAGTGAAAAACCAGAGGCTTGAAAGACACTAGCTGTATGGAGAAAAATAAACAAAGCTGCTTGTACAACTGCAGGCGGTATTGGGACTGAAGGACTTTACCTTTGAAATTACGAGTGATGCCAGCAGGGCAAACTAAATCAAGATCATGAGACACTGGAAGCAAGTTGGCGCCTGGCATTCGCGATCGCTTTGGTGAAAAAGAAAAGCATTGTGCGACCTGGGTACTTATTATATGGCTTTTGTAAAAGCACAGATCAGTCTGAGGTACCATTGACCAACTATGATCGCATTGCACAAATGAGTTTGTGATTAGGCAGTTACACCCCGTATGGTTGAGTGGAAATAAGCCCCCAATAACATGCAGAAGAGTGACAAATAATTGTGGTAGCAATGATAAAGTGTGTAGTTACCTGATGAGACTTCTGAAGATGGGGGTGGTGTTAAGGGAAGGGGTGGATAACGCTGATATTGAAGTTTTGGTGACATCCTAACATTTCTGTTTGTATTTTGCCTAGGCAAAAAAGCAAGACAGGTGCGTGCCATTATTGAAGTAGATGTGTTCAATTTGCGGGTGACACTGATCAGTCAAGCAGACGCATTCTCAGAGAAAGCGAGTCACTGCGTGATGAAATATGCAAACATTGAACGTGTCCTGCAACGCACTCAATGCTGCTAACATGCATGACGCATGAGGACATTTGTTTTGCAACCTGCGAAAGGTGTCCAACAGAGTAATAACTTATGCTGAACTGGCAGGGTGCAGACTTGGCTAGTTATCAAATATTTGATGCTGCACATTCAAATGATTCAGTTGCTGGAAATAACTTAATTGACATGTCTTGCCTTTCTTGTTTAAAGGACTGTGGACAATGAGTTGTGGACTGTAACATCATGCACCACAAACAGCTGTGTGACACAGCACTTGAATGCTAACACATTGTAAAATGGTTTTTAAATGCATTTTTGAGATGAATCTGAAAAAACGAAATGGTTTTGCTCTTCTAACTGAATTGCTTTAACCAGAGATGTTTTGCTTTTTGAAAAAAAAAAAAAAAACTTCTACGTTGCACGTAGGCAGGAAAATGATTTATGAATTGTTGGGGCAGCAGGATTATGCAAGCAGGAGTGTAATTTATTTTGAGATAAGATTAGTGCGCACATCAAAGTCACCTGTGCGTAGGTTAAGATCCTTAATTTGAAGTAATGCTGCCAAGTGTGTGAGCTCCAATTTGAAATGGTAATCTTTGAAACACTGGATACTTTTACAGCCAGTTTAAGGCAGGTAAATGAAACCATGACTGACTTGATGTTTGATTTTATGACACAGTGTGTGACACGGTTTTTGTTAAACCAACCAGTTTCATGTTTTTGTGGGGACAGCTGTCTCCAGCACACTAATGCAAAGAGTCACCTTTTGATTGTAGACATTTGGAATAATTCTTTGGAAAAGCGCTACAAATGAGTATCCACATGGAATTGCTAGCGTACTGGCCTGGCACATTGTCGGGCATCTTTTGTCACTGACTCATATGACTGGTGTCTATGAAATCCTAGGCACAAATGTTTCAGTGAATGGATACAACTATTTGTTTAAATTTGTTTAATGTGATGTTTTTTCTGACCAAGAAATGCAGCGAGTGTTCTCGCCAAGATTTTATGGACTATAATTTGACTAAATGCATTTTACACAATGGTGTGATGAAACAGCCAATGCCGGATGGTAGTATGGTGTTTGTAGCTAAAACTAATATTGTATATGGTAGATATCCCACTTGAAGAAGGGTATTCTCCAAGTCATATAGGTAGAAACTGTGAACATGTTAGATTTTCCAGTAGTAAGGCAACATTTAAATTGTAGGCTGGTAATGCACACCTCTATTATTAGAGTGATACACTTAGACATAGATTTATCATGAGGCAATGTTTCCTTAGTACTACCAAGCTGCTACAAATGGAGTCCATTTCTATGGCCCATCACTAGAGTGCGTGTAGCTAGGGAGCTAGATTCATTAATTGCAGGAGCAGCGGGGAGTAACAGGAGCTTTATATGCTTGTGACATAGAAACTGTGCACAATAAGCTAGCCACTATGGGTTCTGATGCCAGCTCTGCTATAGAATCTCTGATCTAGTGGTGCCCATTGATACGCCCAACACTGCTACAAGTATTGGCAACCACTGGAGATGACAGAATTTTAGGTATGAAGACATTTTTTCTGCCATAGGGCAGGTCAACAAGACTGCTAAATACACACGATGCATTTTATGGCAAACATTGTTAAATCAGCAGGTTTTGGCTTTTTACTGGGTAGGGGCGACCATCCTCCACACACTGGCACACAGAGCTACAGTAACCAGCATACATATGGATCAAATTGCTTGCTTTTGATTGCATGAATAACACATGCCATGCTTGATGTAAATTAGTAGAATTGTTTTTATTTAGATAACCTGGTGCCCATGGGTTCACCTTGTTCACGAAATTAGATGGTTTCTGGTTGGGTTCCACATATATGGGGAAGTGTCTAATCACACAGCCCATAGTCACGTTTGAATGCCCTGGGATCAGGGGGAGGGTAGGCCCTTAGAGTGAAAGGCTGCCAGGTTTAGAATTGGTAACCATACATAAATGCAATAGTGCATTGTAGATTAGACTACACTGGATTGCCTTGACATTCTAACTGCATGCTGCTTTTTAACTGACAATCAGTTATACAATAATTATTTAGGTATTGTTGTGTAGGCCAGGTGTTGGCTAGAGTAAATGTCCATGTTCACTTTGTGTAGGTATTTTTGTGTAGGCCAGGTTTTGGCTAGAGTAAATGTCCATGTTCACTTTGTGTAGGTATTTTTGTGTAGGCCAGGTTTTGACAAGGGTATATGTCACTGTTCACTTTGTGTACATTTTTGTTTAGGTAGTGTTTTACCTTGCATGCCACGCTGACTAACCGCTAGAAGATAGTTTGCTTAAACCTCTTGCAAAGCCCCAAGGTCTTTATCACTGCACTAAATACTATATTGATGGGTATTAATCAGCATTGTCGCACACACTTTGAATAGGGGTGGAATGTAGTGATACACAAAATTGCAACCTTGCCAATCAGGGCTTTAGATGACAGCATTAGCCGCTGAAAGCCAATAGTGTATTCAAAGTATGTGCCAAAAATGCTGACAGTAGTCTGTTGTAGCACTTCCATTATGCAGTAGTGAGCTACAAGGAATATGCAGGCCTAGTATGAGTGATAGGTCACATTATGCATTGTTGATAGACAGGCAGGGCGAAGTCCCCAGCTCTGTAAGCTAATAGACAATATTGGAGTGTTTGGAACATTATGGCACCTATATAGCGCTTAGATAGCCAGTCTTAAGCGCTATGAACACTAAGCTATGAGTGCATGTCTTTTAGAGCTTGCTCTGCCTCACTAACGGTAGCCCTGAATGGCCCCTAAGCTAATCTTCCTTTTCTCTGGGAAGGCACTGATAAGACATTCCTGAGCTTTCGCGCAGATGGGCTCCAGGGAGGGGCTCAGAAGAAGGAGCACAGTGGAAATTAACAGAGTTGGGTTTTTTCCATGAGCCAGCCTATATTTTGCACAGGGAAAGTTCTGGAACTGTGCGTCATGGACGAACAGCACGAGATTATAAAATATGCATGCTCACATGACTCAGGTGGGAGATCGTCCTGTGGACTTGGTTCGAGCAAGATCAAGTGCCCGGAATTGGAGCTCTGACGGCACCCAGCAGCGCTGTCCTCTGAGCGGGGCTTGTTACAGCTAGCTTATGAGGGCCAGGGTCTCCCAGTGCTGATTGAAGGGGCGTAAGACTGTGTTTCTCTATGTTTCTCTATGTTTATCTAAGTTCTATGTTTCTCTATATTTTGCATTTCTCTAAGTTTTGTTCTTTGTAATCTTCTCTAACTTGAATCCCAAATGTATATGAAATTCACTGTTTAGAATAAATACTAAAACTTATTGAAGGTGTCATTTGTCACTAGCATGAGTTCACTGCTCAGCACAATAGAACCTGTATTTTGGGCTGAATTGGGTATTTTTTGCTCTCAAAGGTCTGGCCCCGAGAAAGATTTTGCCCATAACAAGACACCCGGGTACATCAAAGCATCTCGAGAAGGCGGAAAGGCACACCTTCCTCCAGCCATGGGCAGCCTAATATAAATATCCAAGGCTCCATGGATCCGCATTCCTTTTGTCTACTCCAGCTGGTGGCAGTGCACACTAACGAGATAATTGTGGCAAGCCTGAGAGGCATGGTTACAGGAAGAGACAACAGGAAGGCAGGACAAATGCCCATGTGGCATGCAATATGTCAACTTAAAGCTAGTTCCTATCTCTCTGTATGAAAGGCAGTGAATGGCCTGTCTGGGTCCAGCAGTTACCACAGGTGTCCATGCAGAGAAGACCCTTGTTAGAGGGGAGAAGTATGTGATTTCGGGGAGACAAGAGGTCTGCTCTCACCACATACTTCAATGGAAACCTGTGCTTTAATCAAGAGTCACAGAAGGCTCAGTTACCCAGATAGTCACTTTGATCTACAACAGATAGGAAGATGGGTGGGATTTAGGTATATGTTGTCACCCCTTGTCTGTCCTGTTGCAGAGCACTCTGGTCCTGACCTCATGCATAACCAAATTGTTGGTGGGGACCCATGATTGGTTTGTTGCGGTGGGTTTAGCCTGCACCAATCACTAGGGCCCATTTGGCTTTAAAAGAGGGTTGAACCCTCACTTAGCAGATCATCTGAAGACTTTGAAAGCAGTAAGAAGAAGGACTCATTTGGACACAAGCTGAAGGTACAGTCTACCTTACACTTCCACCAATGAAGGAAGGCCAAGAGTTCCAAGTGGGAAGCAAGATCCTCCCATAAACATCTCCCAGAGAACAGAGGGAGATACCAGACTCAGAAGAACCGTCCAGAAGCTCCAGAACCGGTACCCAACCAACACACAGCGTGCCCTGCTAGGTTCTGCCAGCAAGCTCCCTAGGTGGGAAGTGCCGGAGAGTCTCTGGACAAAGGACAAGCCCTGTTGCTTGCAATCACTCTCCTGAGCTTTGGGACGACTGCCTTGAAAGGATGATATGAGCCCTCTGAAAAAGCTAGGAGGAGTGCCACACAAGCATCATCCAGCATCTATCTTTTAAGGGCATTTTCAAGACAGTTGAGTCCTCCAACTGTCACGCCGCAGTCACAAGAGCTGTCTGAGCCACCTCAACCAGCACTCCAGATCCGTCAACTAGCACAGAGACAAAGATTATTGGCCCTGAGCCACCACACCGGACAGCCTGCAAATGTCCGTCCAGCCTCGCTTGCCGAACTGTCTGCCTCCTGGTACCCACAGCTGTCTGCTGCCACTAACTCTATCTTAAGCAGCCTGGAACCGCCTCAAAACTGTTGAGCACAAAAAACTTCTTCAGCACCAGGTACATTGTGGTTCTACCCCCCTGGTCCTTTTCCGAAGGCCCCTACAAACAGTTATGACCCTTTGCCCCTTTAGGGCTAGAACCGAATAACCTTAAGACTGATTACCCACTACCTCCTGTCAGTATCCATAGTGCATCCCTTTCCCTCGTGAAACTGTCTGTCCTCACCAAGTGATGCATGCTGGTTCTTTTATTAACTAACATACGATTTTAGGTTTAGATTAATATATACAAATAAATAACACTCCCTTTGTACTCAGGACAATTTACGTCAACAGTTAACACAATATGTACAGTTCTACGTGGTACCACTGTTATTCTTATGTTCCACAATAATGCACCAACTGGTAACAGTTATTAAAAAGCATTAAAATTACTAAGCACTGTTTAACCCAACTGACATAAATGTAGCAATGCAGGTAATACTTTAGAATACTGGCAGAATATGGTATGCAGTGATAAAATCGCAGCAGAAATGTCGCCTATACAAAAAATTGTGTGGTTTGACCCGGTAAAAGTGTACCCTATTATACCATTTAAGGAGAGCGGGGGTTGCATTTTTGCGGCAATTTTTTGTATACGTGACATTTTTGCCGCAATTTTATCCAGGGGTTGCAGGGGTTTCCCCCGCATCCTTTACATGGATTGTGGCGGCAAAACCACAGCATTTTTGCCACAATATTTTGTAACCACAGCAATGTTTGCCACGATTTTAACACATGAAACCCAGACTGCTTTGTAGAGTAAGAATGCAATTCTGTTTGGAGATCCCCCCATTTAAGCAACCTGCAATAAAAGGTAAGTTATACTCTGCTTTTACATAAAAGCCTGGTCACCAATTTTTCAGTAATTGTCTGCTTTTGTTTCTACAGATTCCACCACCCCAAAGTACCTGGGAAGCGGCTACCGGGCCCAAAATGAATCTGAGGACCCTGGAGGGACACTGAGGGGGGAAGCCCCTCTTCCTTGTCACATTACCTTGGGTGCCTTAGAAGGCAAAGAAGTGGAGTCTCTAGCTTTACTCAACGAGGGACCTCCAGGATGGACCCTCTCTGAAAGAATAAGTCACAGGATCATTGTTGTCGAGCAAGAGAAGGGAACCAAGCAGTGTCGGAAAGGCAGCAGTGCCGATCTTTCACAGTGGTCTCCTTGGTCGGATACTACGCTGGCTATGGATGGCCCACAAAGCTGAAACTCACTGTGGACCTTGACAATGCTTGGGAGGTGAGGATGAGTCCTATGGTTTTCATTGATGACCTATGGTGGCGACGGGTGCAGTGACAGAATAGGTGTCAGGTTTCGGTAATTGTGGATAGCCACCGTTCGGTTTATTGATGCTGCAGACACAGCATGGATGACAGGGTGGCTTCTGGTGATGTGGACTTAAGCAGTGCATTTCTTTACGTGCCAACACCAAGTTTAGACACTCAAACTTGTTCTTTGGTTCAGAATAGCGAGAAACACACCAGCAGACACTTCTCTGTAGGCAGCAACACTGGAATTCCTCAGCCATGGAAAAGTGGACAGATGTCGTGGATGCAGTGCACTTGAAGATTTCTTCAGTTGGTTGGAACTTGGCAAGCTCCGGGCATCGAGCAGCACTATGCCAGGGTACCCCTTTTCCGGGTGATACACAGAGTTGTGGCTTTCTTCTGGTCATGTACAACCTGTGGACACAGAACAATGCTGTTGGACTTCGTGGGCTCAAGATGTATGTTCACTCCTCTTCTGGACCCATGAAGATACCGCTGCAGGATGGCAGGCACTCAAGACTGGCTCCCAGGACACTTTGGGTGAAGAAAAACAGTTGTACAATGCCCTCCCGCGGCTATGGGAAGAGGTTGCCTGTCCAGGTCCTCTGTTGATTAATCCTTGAATCGGCACTGCAGCCTTTGAATTTTTTTAAAAAGTGCAGCAGCATACTTCTTCCTCTAGCTGGATTCAGGATATAAGCTTCCAAGCTTCTGACACAGAGGTGAGTGAGGGGTCTTCTGTTATACACAGGCAGAGCTAGGCTTAGTCAGCCAATCACAAACTAGGGCATTCATCATGCAGCTCCCAATCAGGCTCTCATGCATTGAGGCTATTCCTCCAAAACCAGACACTCAAAACAGTGGATGTGTATTGGGGGCAACACCGAGCCTTTCAGAGCACACACTGTATTCACTCCAGTTTCAGAGAGGGCTTGGTCAGGCAGACCACAGGCACTGTGGCACACAACCAAAACCAGACACCCACAACACAGACTGTGAATTGACTCCCCTTTCCATTCATTCAGTCCCACCCCTTGAATGTACCCTAAACAAGCAATCCCAGGGAAGGCTCCTACTAGTCTAGCAGGGGCAACTCCAGAGCCATATATGGTCCTTCCACTCAACATCCAACCAGGGGGAAGGGGAAACACAGCCAAGGGTTTCTCAGGACTTTGAGAAACAATAGGGAAAGCCAGAAAGCCATGTGGTTTACAGTGGCCAGATTGCCTTTGTTTAGGAATCCATTGATTGCTATAGCAGGGCCTGGGTATCCAAAATGGGGGAGTCCCAGGGCCACTGCAATGTAGCTGCCACTAGCCCATACCCTGCTCTGTAGGCAACACACAGGTGCCCAAAAACACACACTAGGGACCTCATTACGAGGCAGATAGACTGGGTTTAAAGGCGCTGGTAAAGGTGCCGGTGCCGTTAAACCCATTCCGCCCTATTACGAGGTTCCCTTGCGGGATCCGCTCTGGACGTCTGGTCAGACCAGACGTCCTTTGCGGGTCCCGCGAGGGGACCAGGGAGCTAACAATGGGCCCGTTATTAACAGGCCCATTGTTAGCTCCCTCCCTATTCCCATTGAGCCCTATGGGGGCTGAAATGGGAATGGGGATGTGTTTCCTGAATGGGGAAATACTGGGTCCTCCAAGGTTGGAATGGCCCGGTATTTCGCCATTCAGGGACCACGGACCCGGACCCGAGTTTGGAGGCAGCCATGCCCTTATTAAGGGCATGGCTACCTCCAAACTCATAATGAGGCCCCAGGAGTACCAAGGGGTAACCCTACCCATGCATGCCATCGGGGTATCCCATGGGACTTATTTACCAATAATAAAAACGGAGAGCTGCACTGCTAGAGGTCCAGCCTGGACTTCTGTGGCAGAAAAACACACAGAAAAACAGTGGGGCAAGAACGAAGAGGCTCTGTCCCTCTAAAGCATTTCCATCATCACAGTTGGTATGTGTGATTGGTGCGTTTCTCGACAGATAGCCTGATGGTTTTGGCACGCCGGTTTTACCAATTTTGAAGCTGCACTCTTTCATTTGCATGCCAGTCTTGCCTATCAGGGCATTTGACATCCTGTGTTCCACTGTTCTAATATGTTCACTAATGGTTTGTTGACGGTCCAGAATCTAAACTTTCTTAACCACACATATGTCCTGAATTGATTTACTGTCCAAATGCATGCCAGCATTTCTCTCTCTATGACACAATAATGCTAATCCGTCTCTGTCAGTGTTTTCGATGGTAATGTCACCATATACATTCTTTCCTTCGAGTTTGCTTTACCATTGCTCCTATGCCATATGCACTGGCCGCAATCGTGGATTGAGTTTTGTGTTGGAGGTTTCAGATGTGGTGTATTGTTAATGTCCCTTTTTAGCCTGTTAAATGCTTCCATCCACTGCTCTGACCATTCACATGACTCACCTTTTTTCAAGAGTGTCCTTAGGCATTCTGTTTTGTTTGAGAAACCATGCACAAACTTGGCATAGTGCTCCACAGTTCACATGAACAATTTAAACTGTTCTATATTTGTTGGTTTGGGTGCCAAGCGTTCTTGGAGTTCAATTCCTTTAGCCGAGATGCAGTACACGACGTACTCCAACCGTTCTTTGTTGAATTCACATTACTATTTCTTCAAATGGAACCCTTTCTCCTTTAATCTCTTTCGCACTGTATTGTGTTCGTCCTTGGAGTTTCAGTGGAAGAAAATGTTGTCTGAAAAATATTTTATCTCATTGATTCCTAGTAAGGTTTGTGTCATTATTCTGTGGAAAAACAAGGTGGCTGAGCACAGTTGAAAAGGCACCCTGGTATATTGCTATATGTCGAAGGGAGTGAGGAAAGCCATTCATTTTTTTTATTTGGGATATAATTTCACTTGGGGCATGCATTGGTAATATCTAGCTTTGAAAACAATTTGGATCTCATTATAAGTTTGCCAGTATCCCGACAGTAATTCTAGCGGATACCAGCAAACAGAGCTACCGTTACCAGTGCCAGATAGCCAGGAATTTCTGGGATATTACAGGGGCCGGAAACGGCAGTAAATCCCCATTCCATGGTGTCCAATAGGACATCACGGGGGAAATCGCTGGTATTACTGATAACAGTAACACCGGTGCCGGCACAGGTAATACCTGTGCCGGTAATGCAGGCTATTTTTTGCCGGTGGGGGCCTGATTTTCCTCCAGGTCTTGGCTGGAGGTTAATCAGTCAACCTCCACCCGCGAACTTGTAGTTTGGTGGTCCGGAAATTTGCCAGTAAATGGAATTACTGGCACATCGATTCCAGACTGGTAAATTTGTAATAAGGCTCTTTGGCTTCACTTAGCGAGCATCATCTCTGTGCGGTTGGGTAATGGGAAGTTGTCACTTACTGCTACTTGATTCAATGCTCTGGGGGTCATGCACATTCTTAACTTGTCAATCTATTCCTTCTCTTTACCACTAGGGCGCTTCGCCATTCAGCAACTTTGACTGCTTCATATATTTGTTCCTTCAGCAGATTCTCTATTAGAGACTGCAGCTCCTCTCTTGCCATCCCCCGAATTGGTATGACTTTCTGTTTCACCAGTATGGCTCCTTCCCCTTTAAACTCCATGCATGTATACTTTTAGCATCCCCATTGAGAGAGCAAATACATTGGCATGTCTTTCTAGTACCATATCAACCTTGTTTCAGTAACTGCCATTATTTGCTCTTCTGCATTTAGATGAGGTTTAATATTGAGATCTGTTTGGTGCTGCCGCCTTAGCCGAGATCCATCCTCAACACTGATTTATACTTTGCCCCTCATCTTTATGTCCTTCAACTGGATATTCCTTTTCATATGCCCAATCAGTTTTATTTGCTGTCCTCCATATGCTCCCAGATTGATCTTTGTTTTATTTCATCTTTTCTCTTAACTTCCACAATTCTTTATACTGTTCTTTAGCTAAGAGTGTGAGATCCGATTGTGAGTCAGCCAGGGTCTTTCATTCAATTTAATTTCCCAATATGGTTTGCTCTTCTTCGTTCCTTTTTTACTTTCACACTCATTATTCTCACTGGTCTTCGATCCTCATCTTCTTCTAAACTATTGCAGGTGCCTTCCTCGATTCTGATCTGTTTTATCAGCATACTCATCCACGTTTTCATGAAATGTCCTGCTCTTTGACATTTGGCACATCTTTCACCAACGACAGACATTCCCTGCTGTTTGCCATGTGTTTTTGCATTCCACATGTAAAGCATTTGTAGAGAAGCAGTTACATGCCTCTGCAGGAAATCCCGTCCCCCTACCTCCTATATATTGGAAGCCTGAGATTGTGGCATGTATGACACCAGCAGTTGTGCCAATACCGCAGCGAATATTCGAAAGAGGGTATCACTGAGAAAAAAATATCGTATGTATTCCCGAAGCGATGACAATCTGAGGGAGGAACTCCCTGAAGGAATATGAAAAGGAGCAATTGTTACGCTCAGCTGGTATCCATAGGGATGCCACCCAACCATGGTTGGATGATTTGCACTCTTGAACCCTCTCCCGGTCCCTTGGTAAGGCCTCTGGTTAAAGATGGGTCTGCAATATAGGAGAGGTGGATTCAATACAAGATTGTCTTTATGTTTTCCCACCTCCCTTGGCCTCAACTCCTTCCTCCCCCTTGGGCCTTCTCCTCACCTTAATATTGTAAGAGGTGGATTCTCCGTCCTGCTCCTCGTGGCAGGGGCACGTAGATGTGGGAGGCGAGCAGCGACCGGGTTACTTCACTGGTGCAAGCCCCCCTGTGGGAATCCAGGCCTGCTGCGACTCCGTAGGTTTGCTGCTTTACAGTCTTTATATGCAGTTTTTATGTTTTTCTTAGTTCGAATAATAATGTCTTGCTTCTTTCCTTTTAGGTATGGAAAGGTATTTTGGTGTTGTCATGCAGTTTGAAGATGAGCATGGGCCGGTAGGCGAAAGCGCGGTGTACGCGATGCTGTCCGGTGAGTAATGCGCGATGCACGGCGCTGTTTCACCTTTTATATTGCTAACCTGTGTCTTTGCTCTCCTTGCAGGTTGCGATGTTCCTCGCCGAGCGCCGTAATGTTTCAGCAATGATACTGACGAGCAGATGACTACCCAGGTAAGAATTGTGTGGCTTTCTTCATTCGGGAGGAAACGTGAGTAAAAGCTTACTAATGCTGTCTTTCTTTCTCCTCTTTCCAGGTTATGGTATTCCAGGATGCATGCGGTGCCGGATGATGGAGTTCGTACCTTCAGGTGAGTGGAACTGAAGTCAGCGATGGATTGAAGACAACATACTGTTCCAGGTAAGTTTCGTAGTGTTCTTTCTCTCTCTGCAGGTCCTTGGTTTCAGGTAAGCTTGCATCAAAGAACTGGACACGGTGAGCGTTACACTCCCCACAGCAGAATAACGCAAAGCATGTTTTGCTGTTTGGGTGTGGTTTAAATAGTCTCAGGTAAAGTAGTCCAGGTAAAATAGTCCCATGCCTGCTACACCCAAAGTAGTCCAGGTAAAGTAGTCCCAGGCCTGCCACACCCAAAAGACTAGACCACATACCTCAGTTCCTTGTAACTGAGCTATGTGTGTGCCTCCATGTTGGCTGAACCCCCCCAAGTTAAATAGTCCCTTTCTAATGTTGGTCTTCATGATAGTTATGAGCCTGGCTGCAAAGGCGCCAGGACTGACTCCAAGAGAATCTTGGATGAGGTTTTAAGGCCTTTGACCTGGCTCGAACTGGAAGCCTGACTTGCCAGTGAGGGGCAGGGGCAAGGGGCATGACAGCAAATAGAGAAGCTAGTGATGTCACAAGAAACGTGCTTGACGCCCCGAGAATACTGGTTGAAGAGAATGCATGAATCTTACAGAAGCTGATGACGAAGTTAAGAATCGAGTAAACTTTCATATGCAAAAAGGAAAGGAGATTGCACGTATGTGAAGCGCTGCAGAAAATCAAGCATTCAATAATTGTACAGATGCTGAAATGCAAGTAGACCAAGTCATCATAGAAGCTGGCTATATGTAGTGAATAGACTGTGGACAACGCCACCATTGTATAGGAGCTGGACATCAGTCTCATAAATTTAATAAGCCTGAACTCATGGAGAGGACAGGCCGGGAATTATGTTGCAGCAAGAATAAGCTGAGATCGTGGAAGCGCCTGGCGAGGCTGTTTGGCCTGGTATCAAAACTGAAGCAGCCAAGGTCAGATATCTATTCTTGAAAGCAGTAAATGTGCGATGGATGAATCATCCCCTGTTAAGGTGCAAAGAAAGAACACCAAGAGTGCCAAATTTTATTCATTTAAGACATTTAAATGCTGCAAAATGGACCAAATTGTGGTCTCCTGTCACGTGAGACAAGGATGGAAATAGAGTTGAGCTTAGAGTCCTAGAACAACGATAGTGAGTGTCTGTCATAAATGATGTGAGTCTTCATATTACTTATAATTGAAACAACTGGCAGGTATCCCCCAGGGACTCACCGTTACTTCTGTTCCTCCTCCTCCTATGACTGGCACCTTCCTGCAGGGAAAGACTCCTCTTCTTTCAAGCGGAGAGAAGAAAGTGAAAAGTCTCCCAAGTACTTCTTCCCCCCCCCTAGATAAAACCAGGCAGGAGAAGAAATCCCAGGGAAACCCTCTGGGGAAGAAAACCCTGTGCCGAAGGTAGCGGTATGATGTCTTCAGTTGCAGACGGAGGTTCCGGTGCAGTCCGAAGGTCGTTCGTCTTGAAAGAGAAAGAGACTGGTAAGTATCAGCAGGTAAGTGAATAGTGGATATGTAAGATTTAGAGTAATGTAAATTACCCTTAAACAGGAACGATGTGTGGGAAAAGGTGCCAGTCAGCCTCAGGATACTTCTATGATTATAAAAGAGGTTGGATGAGAAACCGTGGGAAAGCAGGAAAGAATAATGGGAAGCTACGGGGAAGTCTTTACCTGAGAGGCTAATAGGGCGGAGCTAGGAGTTGTTATGGTGTAGCAGAGTCTTGCGTGGGCGGTCGTAATGTCGGGGTGACTTGTACCTGTACCTATGCGAAGGAAGATAGCATAGTGAGCCGGGAAGGAAGGAAAGACGGGAACAGATATTCCGAAGAATATCGAATTAAGCTTACCGCGGTCCGGAACAAAACCGGAAGGCAGACTTGGGTTAGAGAGGGACGGAGTCCGTGGAATCGGGAGAAAGGGAGGCAAAGGGAGCTGCACTAAAAGGGCGAGGCAGAACAGGAAAAGAATTAGAAAGCTGAAATGTAATGTATTTCAAATCGTATAAGGAAGCCTAGAAGCGAACTTACGTAGCGTTGTGATAGCGGAGTAGCAACGCAACTCTGTGCTGATCTCGGAAACAGATATACCAACTCCCGGGTAGGGAGGGAGCACTTCCTGGAAACCGGGTTGTGCAGAGGCTAGACCCGCAACTCCGGTTACGGCGGCCATCTTGTGAGTAAAAATGGCTGACACCCGCCGTCCTAAGGTCCATTTATGCCACAAGGACCACCGTCCTCGGAGGGGCGTGACAGTATGCCCCCTCAAATGCCCCGGGCCACCTGGTTTAGCCGGATGGGACCGGAAAAACCGGCGGACCAGAGCCGGAGCATGAACAGCCGATGCAGGTTCCCAAGAGCGATCAGCCGGAGAATACCCTTTCCAGTCAACCAAGAACTGCAGACGTCCCCGAAAAAGACGAGAATCACAAATACCAGCCACTTCATATTCGGGTCCCATCGGGGTGATGACAGGAGGGGGTACACCCATCCGTGTTCGGGAAAAACGATCCACCACGTCTTTCTTCAATTGCGACACATGGAACACCGGATGAATCCTGGACCAAGACGGAGGGAGCTTGAGCTTGTAAGCAGACGACCCCATTCGTTGCAAAATGTGAAAGGGACCGAAGTATCTCGGGGACAATTTGGACGGCACCAGATGACGAGGTAAAAATCGAGAAGCCAACCAAACGACATCACCTGGCACCAAACTCGGAGCTGGAGTGCGATGTCTATCAGCAGAGCGTTTGACACGGGCCTGGGCCTCCAGAAGAGAGGTTCTGGCTGTCCGATGTCCCATCCGAATAGCATTGATGAGGAGATCCACATCGGGAAACCTAGATGCGGAGACCGGACCGCTGGGAAAACACTGAGGATGACACTGAGCAAAAGAAAGGGCTAAACCCCAAGGCCGAGTGTCGAGAGTTATTATACGCAAATTCCGCCAAAGGCAACAAGGAACACCAGTTATCTTGTGAGGGGGAGATGTAACAGTGCAAATAACCCTTAAGGGTTTGATTTAGACGTTCCGTCTGACCATTTGTCTGTGGATGGAAACCTGAGCTCAATGCCCGGGAGATATGCAAACTCTTGCATACCTGCTGCCAATATCGAGACGTGTATTGTGAACCTCAATCAGAAACGATGGTCTCTGGAAGCCCGTGAAGAGAAAAAATCCGTGAAAGAAAAATCTTTGCCATCTGGGCTGCAGTAGGAATCCGTGGAAGGGGAACAAAATGTGCCAATTTTGTGAAGTAATCGATTGTGACCATGACAACTGTACAACCGTCTGAGGGTTGGCAATTCGACAATAAAAACTGTGGAAATCATTTGCTACGGACGGTTAGGGACTGGCCCTACTGAGAGAAGACCCGAAGGGGCAGATCGCGGGCATTTAGATTGCAAGCAGATGGCACAAGCGGATACGTAATCCATGATGTCTTGAGTCATTTCCGGCCACCAGAAATTACGCCGGACCAGCTCTTTAGTATTAGCCACACCTCTGTGACCGGCCAGGTAGGAGTCGTGACAAAGTTTCAGAACCGTTCTTCGTAATTCACTCGAAGGGAGGAAGAGCATCTTGTTATTATAAGCACAACCTTGGACCAAGGTGAGTTTCCAGGTCGCCAGAAACTGTGGATTTGACTGGATATATCGCAAAGTTGAGTTAGCCACGTTTTGTAGAAATGTGGTAACCAGCTGCACGAATGTAGCTCTGGGAAACAGAGGCTCTGTCCGGAAAGGCGTAGAGGAGTTATAATCCTTTCTAGACAAAGCGTCAGCCTTGAGATTGACTCTCCCGGGAATAAAGGTGAAAACAATCTCATACGGTGAAAAGAAGTGTGCCCAACGTGCCTGTCGGCTATTTCGGGTTTGAGCATATTGCAGGACGCGTAAATTACTGTGATCAGTCCGGACCTCCACTGGGTGTCTTGCCCCCAATAGTAGGTGTCTCCACTCTTCAAATGCCCTTTTTATAGCTAGGAGTTCTTTTTCAAGCACTGAATAATTTATTTCAGAGGGAGACAGTGTCTTTGAAAGATAGGCTATAGGACATTCTATTCCTTGGTCGTTTTCTTGGAGCAGAACGGCCCCAAGGGCCTGATGAGAAGCGTCAGATTCAACGATAAATCTCTTGGCTTGATCTGGGGAGATCAAAATGGGTCCTGTGAGGAAGCGTTCCTTTAGTCTCTCGAATGCTAATCGTGCCTCCACTGACCAAAGGAATCGGACATTCTTTTTAAGAAGAGCCGTCAGTGGGAGTATTTCTTGAGAATAATGTGGGATAAAACGTCTGTAAAAGTTAGTAAATCCCAGAAATCTCTGTAGATCTTTGACGCACACCGGCATAGGCCAATCGGTAACAGCTGAAACCTTCCTAGGGTCCATGGCTACTCCATTTGCCGAAATTATGTACCCTAGATAGGCAACCTGGTTTCTGTGAAACTCACATTTCTCTAATTTGCAATAGAGGTGATTGTTAAACAGTCTCCGTAGGACTTCTTTAACGTGCTGACGATGTTCTGATGGAGAGGTAGAGAAAACCAGGATATCATCTAAATAGATGATAACTGTGTGAAGAAGAATGTCTGAAAACAGGTGGTCCATAAAGCGTTGGAAGACCGCGGGGGCGTTGGACAGGCCGAAAGGCATTACCCTGTATTCATAATGTCCCAAAGGAGTACGGAAAGCCGTTTTCCACTCATCGCCAGCTCGTATACGGATGAGATGGTAAGTCCCGTGGAGATCCAGTTTTGTAAAGATGGTGGCTCCTTTAACGGCTTCGAGTATATCTGGTATGAGAGGCATGGGATAGCGATCAGGGATCGTGATCTTATTCAAGCCCCGGTAATCGATACATGGTCTGAGTTCCGTAGATTCTTTCTTGGGGATGAAGAATAAGGAAGCTCCAGCTGGTGAGGTGGATTCTTGAATAAGACCATTACGAAGATTCTTTTGCAGATATTCCATAAGAACTTCACGTTCTCGTCCTGATAGGACATATATGCGGCCGAAAGGAATCGGTGCCTCAGGAACTAGTTCCAAGGCACAGTCATCCCTCCGATGTGGAGGTAGTTCTGCATATTCCGAATCAGAGAAGACCGTTTGAAATTGTCTATATTCAAGGGGTAATACCTGTATTTGGTTCAACATAGAGATGGAACCCGAATTTTCCAACATGGAGATAGTAGGGCGAAATCCGACCGCTCCCTCCAACAGACAGCGCGTCAAACAATGTTCAGAGCCCAAAAAAACAGTGCCCGCCTTCCAGTTGATGTAAGGATTGTGAGCACGAAGCCAGGGTAGCCCTAGAATTACTGGATAGTGAGCTGTACGGATTACATCAAAAACTATAGTTTCTTGATGGGAGGAGATGTTCATCCGCAAAGCTATGGTTTGTTCCTTTATGGGTCCTGAAGTTAACGGACTACCATCCACTGACTCGACTGGAATTGCCATGGTCTTAACTGAACATGGTATATTATGAGTGGTCTTCCAGAGGGTATCAACAAAATTTCCCGCGGCCCCGCAATCTATTAAGGCTGTGACCGGAATGGGATCTGAATCACCCCATCTGATCTGGACCTGCAAGGCCAACATAGTAAGATCGGGGATCTCTGTTACTTGTGATGGTATCATAGAGGAGGAGGAACCTGTTACTGATTCCCTAGCCGCGGTTCCCCTTGCGGTTGGGTAATGGCGTTTCCCTGTCGTTTGGTTGGGATGAGGGGACAGTCTTGAACTGCGTGTTCCTTGGACCCACAATACATACACAGACCCTTAACCCTACGTCTATTGCGCTCTTCGGGAGTGAGACGACCTCTGATAGACCCTATCTGCATGGGTTCTTCCGTATGAGATTTCCCTAAACTAGGAGAGTATGTAATGGGGTGTCTCACGGAACGGCAGCGACGTCGTTCTTTTAATCTTTCTTGCAGTCGGTAGTCCATCTGCCTGACCATGGTTATTAATTCTGCCAAATTTGGAGGTCTGGGTACTCGGGAGATCTCATCCTTTAACTCTTCGTTTAATCCTCTACGGAAGATAGTGATCAGAGCATCGTCTGCCCAAGACGTGCCAGCAGCCAACTGCTTGAAATTGGTGATATAGGATAACAGATCTTGAGATCCCTGTTTGAAATCCAATAATTGTTCTTGGGCTGAAACCGTGATTTCTTGCCGGCTGAACATGGCTCTAAGACTGTTCAAAAAGGCAGGGTAGGAATCTAACAAGGCATTATTTGTAGTAACCAGAGGCGTGGCCCATGCTAAAGCGGGACCTGATAGATTGGCAATCATGTGTCCTACCTTATCACGATCGCTCTGAAAAAAGGCTGTCTTGAAAGAGAATTGAATGGTACAAGCCTCAATAAAGGCCTTAAGTTTATGAGGGTTACCATTGTATAAACCCCCTGGAATTGGCCCAGGAGGTATCTCAGAACAGCTAGGGACTCTGCCTACCTGTTGCCGAAGATAGGCATTCTCTTGTTTTAAAGCCTGCACTTCAGCCGTTAACGCCTGTACTGCAGTGACTAATTGTTGTTGTTGAGAGGCGTCCATATTTCCTTGTAACTCTGAACCCCTGGGTTAACCTGCTCAGAATCCAATTAGAGAATTAATAATAATCCTTTCTGTTATATGGCGTTGCTAACTGTCATAAATGATGTGAGTCTTCATATTACTTATAATTGAAACAACTGGCAGGTATCCCCCAGGGACTCACCGTTACTTCTGTTCCTCCTCCTCCTATGACTGGCACCTTCCTGTAGGGAAAGACTCCTCTTCTTTCAAGCGGAGAGAAGAAAGTGAAAAGTCTCCCAAGTACTTCTTCCCCCCCCTAGATAAAACCAGGCAGGAGAAGAAATCCCAGGGAAACCCTCTGGGGAAGAAAACCCTGTGCCGAAGGTAGCGGTATGATGTCTTCAGTTGCAGACGGAGGTTCCGGTGCAGTCCGAAGGTCGTTCGTCTTGAAAGAGAAAGAGACTGGTAAGTATCAGCAGGTAAGTGAATAGTGGATATGTAAGATTTAGAGTAATGTAAATTACCCTTAAACAGGAACGATGTGTGGGAAAAGGTGCCAGTCAGCCTCAGGATACTTCTATGATTATAAAAGAGGTTGGATGAGAAACCGTGGGAAAGCAGGAAAGAATAATGGGAAGCCACAGGGAAGTCTTTACCTGAGAGGCTAATAGGGCGGAGCTAGGAGTTGTTATGGTGTAGCAGAGTCTTGCGTGGGCGGTCGTAATGTCGGGGTGACTTGTACCTGTACCTATGCGAAGGAAGATAGCATAGTGAGCCGGGAAGGAAGGAAAGACGGGAACAGATATTCCGAAGAATATCGAATTAAGCTTACCGCGGTCCGGAACAAAACCGGAAGGCAGACTTGGGTTAGAGAGGGACGGATTCCGTGGAATCAGGAGAAAGGGAGGCAAAGGGAGCTGCACTAAAAGGGCGAGGCAGAACAGGAAAAGAATTAGAAAGCTGAAATGTAATGTATTTCAAATCGTATAAGGAAGCCTAGAAGCGAACTTACGTAGCGTTGTGATAGCGGAGTAGCAACGCAACTCTGTGCTGATCTCGGAAACAGATATATCAACTCCCGGGTAGGGAGGCAGCACTTCCTGGAAACCGGGTTGTGCAGAGGCTAGACCCGCAACGGCGGCCATCTTGTGAGTATAAATGGCTGACACCCGCCGTCCTAAGGTCCATTTATGCCACAAGGACCACCGTCCTCGGAGGGGCGTGACAGTATGCCCCCTCAAATGCCCCGGGCCACCCGGTTTAGCCGGATGGGACCGGAAAAACCGGCGGACCAGAGCCGGAGCATGAACAGCCGATGCAGGTTCCCAAGAGCGATCAGCCGGAGAATACCCTTTCCAGTCAACCAAGAACTGCAGACGTCCCCGAAAAAGACGAGAATCACAAATACCAGCCACTTCATATTCGGGTCCCATCGGGGTGATGACAGGAGGGGGTACACCCATCCGTGTTCGGGAAAAACGATCCACCACGTCTTTCTTCAATTGCGACACATGGAACACCGGATGAATCCTGGACCAAGACGGAGGGAGCTTGAGCTTGTAAGCAGACGACCCCATTCGTTGCAAAATGTGAAAGGGACCGAAGTATCTCGGGGACAATTTGGACGGCACCAGATGACGAGGTAAAAATCGAGAAGCCAACCAAACGACATCACCTGGCACCAAACTCGGAGCTGGAGTGCGATGTCTATCAGCAGAGCGTTTGACACGGGCCTGGGCCTCCAGAAGAGAGGTTCTGGCTGTCCGATGTCCCATCCGAATAGCATTGATGAGGAGATCCACATCGGGAAACCTAGATGCGGAGACCGGACCGCTGGGAAAACACTGAGGGTGATATCCGTAGGAGCAAAAGAAAGGGCTAAACCCCAAGGCCGAGTGTCGAGAGTTATTATACGCAAATTCCGCCAAAGGCAACAAGGAACACCAGTTATCTTGTGAGGAGGAGATGTAACAGCGCAAATAACCCTCAAGGGTTTGATTTAGACGTTCCGTCTGACCGTTTGTCTGTGGATGGAATCCTGAGCTCAATGCCCGGGAGATATGCAAACTCTTGCATACCTGCTGCCAATATCGAGACGTGTATTGTGAACCTCGATCAGAAACGATGGTCTCTGGAAGCCCGTGAAGAGAAAAAATCCGTGAAAGAAAAATCTTTGCCATCTGGGCTGCAGTAGGAATCCGTGGAAGGGGAACAAAATGTGCCAATTTTGTGAAGTAATCGATTGTGACCATGACAACTGTACAACCGTCTGAGGGTGGCAAATCGACAATAAAATCTGTGGAAATCATTTCCCAAGGACGGTTAGGGACTGGCATTACTGAGAGAAGACCCGAAGGGGCAGATCGCGGGCATTTAGATTGTAAGCAGATGGCACAAGCGGATACGTAATCCATGATGCCTTGAGTCATTTCCGGCCATCAGAAATTACGCCGGACCAGCTCTTTAGTATTAGCCACACCTCTGTGACCGGCCAGGTAGGAGTCGTGACAAAGTTTCAGAACCGTTCTTCGTAATTCACTCGAAGGGAGGAAGAGCATCTTGTTATTATAAGCACAACCTTGGACCAAGGTGAGTTTCCAGGTCGCCAGAAACTGTGGATTTGACTGGATATATCGCAAAGTTGAGTTAGCCACGTTTTGTAGAAATGTGGTAACCACCTGCACGAATGTAGCTCTGGGAAACAGAGGCTCTGTCCGGAAAGGCGTAGAGGAGTTATAATCCTTTCTAGACAAAGCGTCAGCCTTGAGATTGACTCTCCCGGGAATAAAGGTGAAAACAATCTCATACGGTGAAAAGAAGTGTGCCCAACGTGCCTGTCGGCTATTTCGGGTTTGAGCATATTGCAGGACGCGTAAATTACTGTGATCAGTCCGGACCTCCACTGGGTGTCTTGCCCCCAATAGTAGGTGTCTCCACTCTTCAAATGCCCTTTTTATAGCTAGGAGTTCTTTTTCAAGCACTGAATAATTTATTTCAGAGGGAGACAGTGTCTTTGAAAGATAGGCTATAGGACATTCTATTCCTTGGTCGTTTTCTTGGAGCAGAACGGCCCCAAGGGCCTGATGAGAAGCGTCAGATTCAACGATAAATCTCTTGGCTTGATCTGGGGAGATCAAAATGGGTCCTGTGAGGAAGCGTTCCTTTAGTCTCTCGAATGCTAATCGTGCCTTCACTGACCAAAGGAATCGGACATTCTTTTTAAGAAGAGCCGTCAGTGGGAGTATTTCTTGAGAATAATGTGGGATAAAACGTCTGTAAAAGTTAGTAAATCCCAGAAATCTCTGTAGATCTTTGACGCACACCGGCATAGGCCAATCGGTAACAGCTGAAACCTTCCTAGGGTCCATGGCTACTCCATTTGCCGAAATTATGTATCCTAGATAGGCAACCTGGTTTCTGTGAAACTCACATTTCTCTAATTTGCAATAGAGGTGATTGTTAAACAGTCTCCGTAGGACTTCTTTAACGTGCTGACGATGTTCTGATGGAGAGGTAGAGAAAACCAGGATATCATCTAAATAGACGATAACTGTGTGAAGAAGAATGTCTGAAAACAGGTGGTCCATAAAGCGTTGGAAGACCGCGGGGGCGTTGGACAGGCCGAAAGGCATTACCCTGTATTCATAATGTCCCAAAGGAGTACGGAAAGCCGTTTTCCACTCATCGCCAGCTCGTATACGGATGAGATGGTAAGCCCCGCGGAGATCCAGTTTTGTAAAGATGGTGGCTCCTTTAACGGCTTCGAGTATATCTGGTATGAGAGGCATGGGATAGCGATCAGGGATCGTGATCTTATTCAAGCCCCGGTAATCGATACATGGTCTGAGTTCCGTAGATTCTTTCTTGGGGATGAAGAATAAGGAAGCTCCAGCTGGTGAGGTGGATTCTTGAATAAGACCATTACGAAGATTCTTTTGCAGATATTCCATAAGAACTTCACATTCTCGTCCTGATAGGACATACATGCGGCCGAAAGGAATCGGTGCCTCAGGAACTAGTTCCAAGGCACAGTCATCCCTCCGATGTGGAGGTAGTTCTGCATATTCCGAATCAGAGAAGACCGTTTGAAATTGTCTATATTCGAGGGGTAATTCCTGTATTTGGTTCAACATAGAGATGGAACCCGAATTTTCCAACATGGAGATAGTAGGGCGAAATCCGACCGCTCCCTCCAACAGACAGCGCATCAAACAATGTTCAGAGCCCAAAAGAACAGTGCCCGCCTTCCAGTTGATGTAAGGATTGTGAGCACGAAGCCAGGGTAGCCCTAGAATTACTGGATAGTGAGCTGTACGGATTACATCAAAAACTATAGTTTCTTGATGGGAGGAGATGTTCATCCGCAAAGCTATGGTTTGTTCCTTTATGGGTCCTGAAGTTAACGGACTACCATCCACTGACTCGACTGGAATTGCCAAGGTCTTAACTGAACATGGTATATTATGAGTGGTCTTCCAGAGGGTATCAACAAAATTTCCCGCGGCCCCGCAATCTATTAAGGCTGTGACCGGAATGGGATCTGAATCACCCCATCTGATCTGGACCTGCAAGGCCAACATAGTAAGATCGGGGATCTCTGTTACTTGTGATGGTATCATAGAGGATGAGGAACCTGTTACTGATTCCCTAGCCGCGGTTCCCCTTGCGGTTGGGTAATGGCGTTTCCCTGTCGTTTGGTTGGGATGAGGGGACAGTCTTGAACTGCGTGTTCCTTGGACCCACAATACATACACAGACCCTTAACCCTACGTCTATTGCGCTCTTCGGGAGTGTGACGACCTCTGATAGACCCTATCTGCATGGGTTCTTCCGTATGAGATTTCCCTAAGCTAGGAGAGTATGTAATGGGGTGTCTCACGGAATGGCAGCGACGTTGTTCTTTTAATCTTTCTTGCAGTCGGTAGTCCATCTGCATGACCATGGTTATTAATTCTGCCAAATTTGGAGGTCTGGGTACTCGGGAGATCTCATCCTTTAACTCTTCGTTTAATCCTCTACGGAAGATAGTGATCAGAGCATCGTCTCCCCAAGACGTGCCAGCAGCCAACTGCTTGAAATTGGTGATATAGGATAACAGATCTTGAGATCCCTGTTTGAAATCCAATAATTGTTCTTGGGCTGAAACCGTGATTTTTTGCCGGCTGAACATGGCTCTAAGACTGGTCAAAAAGGCAGGGTAGGAATCTAACAAGGCATTATTTGTAGTAACCAGAGGCGTGGCCCATGCTAAAGCGGGACCTGATAGATTGGCAATCATGTGTCCTACCTTATCACGATCGCTCTGAAAAAAGGCTGTCTTGAAAGAGAATTGAATGGTACAAGCCTCAATAAAGGCCTTAAGTTTATGAGGGTTACCATCGTATAAACCCCCTGGAATTGGCCCAGGAGGTATCTCAGAACAGCTAGGGACTCTGCCTACCTGTTGCCGAAGATAGGCATTCTCTTGTTTTAAAGCCTGCACTTCAGCCGTTAACGCCTGTACTGCAGTGACTAATTGTTGTTGTTGAGAGGCGTCCATATTTCCTTGTAACTCTGAACCCCTGGGTTAACCTGCTCAGAATCCAATTAGAGAATTAATAATAATCCTTTCTGTTATATGGCGTTGCTAACTGTCATAAATGATGTGAGTCTTCATATTACTTATAATTGAAACAACTGGCAGGTATCCCCCAGGGACTCACCGTTACTTCTGTTCCTCCTCCTCCTATGACTGGCACCTTCCTGCAGGGAAAGACTCCTCTTCTTTCAAGCGGAGAGAAGAAAGTGAAAAGTCTCCCAAGTACTTCTTCCCCCCCCTAGATAAAACCAGGCAGGAGAAGAAATCCCAGGGAAACCCTCTGGGGAAGAAAACCCTGTGCCGAAGGTAGCGGTATGATGTCTTCAGTTGCAGACGGAGGTTCCGGTGCAGTCCGAAGGTCGTTCGTCTTGAAAGAGAAAGAGACTGGTAAGTATCAGCAAGTAAGTGAATAGTGGATATGTAAGATTTAGAGTAATGTAAATTACCCTTAAACAGGAACAATGTGTGGGAAAAGGTGCCAGTCAGCCTCAGGATACTTCTATGATTATAAAAGAGGTTGGATGAGAAACCGTGGGAAAGCAGGAAAGAATAATGGGAAGCCACAGGGAAGTCTTTACCTGAGAGGCTAATAGGGCGGAGCTAGGAGTTGTTATGGTGTAGCAGAGTCTTGCGTGGGCGGTCGTAATGTCGGGGTGACTTGTACCTGTACCTATGCGAAGGAAGATAGCATAGTGAGCCGGGAAGGAAGGAAAGACGGGAACAGATATTCCGAAGAATATCGAATTAAGCTTACCGCGGTCCGGAACAAAACCGGAAGGCAGACTTGGGTTAGAGAGGGACGGAGTCCGTGGAATCGGGAGAAAGGGAGGCAAAGGGAGCTGCACTAAAAGGGCGAGGCAGAACAGGAAAAGAATTAGAAAGCTGAAATGTAATGTATTTCAAATCGTATAAGGAAGCCTAGAAGCGAACTTACGTAGCATTGTGATAGCGGAGTAGCAACGCAACTCTGTGCTGATCTCGGAAACAGATATACCAACTCCCGGGTAGGGAGGCAGCACTTCCTGGAAACCGGGTTGTGCAGAGGCTAGACCCGCAACTCCGGTTACGGCGGCCATCTTGTGAGTAAAAATGGCTGACACCCGCCGTCCTAAGGTCCATTTATGCCACAAGGACCACCGTCCTCGGAGGGGCGTGACAGTGTCTGCATTCCCATATATTCCCACAGACAAGGATACTTTGCAAGGCCAAGTTAAAAGACAATCTTCATGGTAGAAGGCATGGGTGATGAGAGATGTTGGGCTAATTGGGTGGGGAGGTAAAGTCAAGTCCACCTCCTGGCACCTGTGTCGGAGCTTACGTGCTGCTAAGTGAACCGAATGTTCCAGAAATGGCATGAGCATGCCAACCAATTGTAGAGGGCCGTATCATGAAGGGCCTTATAGTTTGAAGACAATGATAAACTGTGTACTTAATAGTGTTGTAGATTACATGTTTTTAGAGGTAGGCATACGTTGTCCACCTGACAGTGGGCAGCCAATTACAATCCTAGTCCCTATAGAAAGTATATTTAGATGTCTCCCTTAAACCAATCCCAACCCTTGATAGGTTTTCCATTATTTTCCACATAGTAAGACGTCACTTCTGTCATATTTCTTTGCATATAAGGATGTTTTTATGAGAAATTCGTCAAGAGCCTGAGCAAACGTCCATTGATGTTCGTTGTAACTCCCTGTTTTAGATAATTGTTAATAAAACAGTATCTTTGCATTCTTCCTGAGTTGGTTTGATTATTTGGTGTCAGAGTTATTCTGCAACCCCATCCACTGCATGCACGTTACTAAAGGACCAAAAGCTCAGATTCTCCCAGATATTGTCTCCTTTCACCATCATGAGTTTCTGCTCCCTTGTATGTTCCTACCCTTCGTGCAGGTTTCCATTTCATTTCCATTCATCTGTTTTTTCCCATTTTTCCTTTTCAATCATCTGTTTCATATCCCTCGGTTTGTGTAATGTACGTTCTTCCACAGTGTGTGCTCTTGCTAGTATTTTTCCCCACGTGGGATTCTTGCACTGTAGCATTTTTCTGGCATTTTGGCAGTGTGACATCCTACTACCAATGAGTCCGTCAGCATTGCTTGTAATGTTTCTCCAACTCAGCAGTTCTTCGCTAGTTCTCATAGCACTGCGCGCACGTCATCACCAGGCTCATTTGGCCCTTGTCTTCTCTCATAATAATGCAATATGTGCCGTAGCTCAATGCTTTGGCTATTACATCTCTTGTACAGTCTTCTTAGTGCCTCCTCATAGGGACTGTCTATGTTCGTGCCATACTTTTCCTTCTCCACAGGTAAAGTCTGAAATATCCTTTGCCCTCCTATCCCTATTGATAAATGATCCTACCACTGTGGGTTGCAAGTGTAGTATTCTATGTAGAATTAACAAATTGCCACTACATCCTAACAAACGAATGCGGAGCTCCCACCTGCTTCCTTCAATCGTCGCCCCACACAATGCAGCATCATGTGTGCCTTGCCCCCACCAGCCGTGCCTCCCCCACATGACATCCGGCATGTCGCGCTCTTGCACGCTCTGAGTGATGTCACAACAATGATACTGTGTCCTCATTACAAATTTGCTGGTCTAGGAAAATTGCTGGCAATTCCGTGACCAGCAATTTTCCCAGACTGGCAAACTACTGGTTTGCTGTTGGGGGTTCATTGATTTGCCTCCAGCGAAGAGGTGGCGGTAAATCAGGCTCCCACTGGCTAAAAACACCAGTGCCTGAAATACCGTCAATCCCCTCCATGGAGACCCATGGAACGCCATGAAATGGGGGTTTACAGCCCTTTCCGGCACCTGTAATGTTCCTGAAATTCCGGGATATCAGACGGTGGAAACGATGGGTCAGTCTGCCTATATCCCACCGGAATTACTGGCGGGACACCAGCAGACTTGTAATGAAGGGCAGTCATTGCTGGGCTTGTTGCAGAGGCACAGAAAATGAATGCAGCTACAGCATGCCGCTTTTGAGGTCAGATCAGCAACTACCCATACCTCACAGGGTGCCACAGTTTTGCACCTTTTTTTGTTATGCAAAAAGTGGTTCTTCGATGACAAAATCCACTCTCTATACTGGCAGTTGTGGACAATCGAATCTTACGGATTCCTTCTCAAACCTCCACTTTGGTTCCCCTTTGGTTAAGAAAACTGTGATTCCCCCACTCATTTACCATGAAGCTCAGAAACAGGCCATCAGTATCACAAAATCTGTCCTGTGAGGAACAAAGGATTAGAATGCAGATCCAAATTTAGAAACGGTATTTGCACGTACCACATTTTATATTCAGAACAGGCTTAGTGCACACCTTTGCAGTGCACCACCCACATAACCCCCACAAGCATACTGTACAGGGTCATCCCTTCTGGCACAAGGACATTGTTCGTGGTGGACATAGTGGACCTCCTCACCACATTTTGGTTAACCCACTGGTCTGTAACCATTCCCATTGCGTCCCCTGATTGTGCTGCTGCTCAGTGTTTCAGAATGCTAGCATGTGATTATGCAGCAGGTGACCCAGATTAGCCCTTGCCGTTTCATTAAATTGCTGCTGTCATGAGGCCAAGAGTGTGACAGGATTCTGCGGTTGGCATGACAATGTGTCTGCGTAACTCCAGCCTGCATTGATAGCACCTTCATCTCAGCTATTGAAAAATTCTGGCTGTGCTAGACGGCATAACCTTCTTGAGTACAAATCTTTCCACGCTCAAAAGGAGTCTTCCTCTGAAATTGAGAATACATGTCCACGCACATAATTACTCTAAAGATTTATGAATCACGTTCAAAACACTGATAATCTAAATTAATTGTTCATCCTAGCTGTGTAGACCCCTGCGCAGATGCATGCTGGAATGAAAATAACGGCATGTGACCGGGTCTTCCATTTCGCAGAAACAAAATGTACAGTACTACATGGTGTAGTCCTTTGGCCTGCTCCCTGTATTGACACAGCAGTTCCATGGGTGTCTTATTTTACCCCTGTGATAAAAAAAAATACATGTTTACGGTTAGGTGATGGGACTGGACTGGGGAAACTATAGGGACTGAGGCCCTCACCTACTATGTGACATAGGCACCGCAGGTGATCAATGGAGGACCCCCTATGCTGTCCAGTCCATCCCTAACGTGCCTAACTAACTTATACAAATCCAGAGACCGGTAGCTCCTGTCTAAAGAATATACATGTCAGAGTCAGAGATGGAGAAATCATGTAAATAGCAGAGAGGAATTTGGAAAGTACCCTGCTTGGACCACCAAAGACATCCGTGCTAACTGTGAAATACACAGAACAACCCAACCTTGAGAGCTCTATGCCAGTGGAACCTGTGGAAGAAAAATACTGATTAATATCAAAGACAGGGAAAAAAATGTCTCCACAGTTTGGAATAGGGGAATATTCAAGGTTGGTTTGACTTGAGTTGTGGACTGGCCGGCATCCCAAATACATCATGCCGCCGCGGGAACTGGGAGACAAGTGTTCACAGTGACGGAAGAAAATCATGCTGATAAGAACCAAGTACTGCAGACTGGCCCACTGCAATATCGTTGCAGATCTGAAAGGGTAAGATGGCAGATGGCCCTTATGAGGTCTTGGTTCGAACATGTGTGAAGAGTTCAGGCAGCTTACCCCAGGTTTGGGTAAAGAAGGATAGAGTCAGAGGAGGAAGGATGTGGCGACTTCAAGAGCTAAAAAGACTGGACAGCAGAAAGCAGAGAAGAGCGATCAGGAGTAGAGGAAAAGTAGAGGTAGTGAGGTAGTAAGAGGAGGAAGAAAGATTTCAATGAGAAGGTGGGAAAGCTTCAGGAAGTGTGGCACAGAAATTGCAAAGAGGGGGTGGAAAAGATCTGAAGCTAGTGAAACAAAAAGAGAAAAAAGGGGGAGTTAGTGGATTTAATATGATTATAATCAGGGAAGGACTGGCAACTTGTGGCCTGGGGGGGTATGTTTACTTTTCTGGCCCATAGTGCATTGCCCGAGCCCACAGTGCAGCAACCCCAACTTCCAGAACCAACCTCCCCCCTCCCACACATTCTCAAGTATATGTATTAGACATTATTGACATTACTTTCCTTTCACGCAGCACATTTTCCCTTTATGTTTGTGGTTTCTTAGAGACCCGGACCCCTTGAATTCTCCCACTTACCAAACATAGTAACATTATTTCACCAAAATAATATAATTGGTGACATGGGAAAGCTGGGATTTGAGCCCAGTTTTCAATTTGTCACATTTTGTAGTTTGCCAGCAGGCTACATCTCCTCCCATCTCACCTTTAGTTTTAGAACAATGTAAAGAGCTGTCAAAGCTAGAGAATTCATTTGTAGAGCAGAGCCGTTGCTGAACCAGGGTGTCTAGATTTGCTCTCAGAGTCAGGCTGGCATGGCAAAGTAGTCATACCTGGCTTCCTGCCTCCAGAGCGCACAATACAAAACCCATACCTGCACCCTGAGTCCCCACCTCCCACAGCATAAGACCCTCAATTGTCATCCTGCCTCCTCAATAGTATGTTTAACATACATTGTTACAATTATTTATAGAGTAACACTATAGAGTATTCTATTCAGCCATATGAATGAGGGTTTCTCTACAGATAGTGAAGGAAAATAAGGCACAGTGATGAAAAGTGATTTGCTCAGGATCACAATGTATGAAGGGTAGAAGGCAGGGGTTTGAGCCCTATCTTCCTGGTTCCACAGTTTTCAATTCAGAAAGCAGGGGAGGCTTCATCTTCTCCTATTCCATCTTCAGCAATACAAACAAAACAAATGCTTTCTGCAAAGTTGAAATTCAAGGACTAAACTAGAATACTGTTCAATATTTCCGGTTTTCAAGACACCAATATATCTAAAAGGGGGACACATATTAATCATCTGTATCGTGAGGCAAATACATCTGGGGACCAGACTAAGATTATAATTCTAATGAAAATGTACTATAATTATAATCTTTGTCTGTACAAGAGTGTGCTTTCAAAGCACCAAGTCACATGATAAAGCAACTTGAAAAATGTAAGAGAAGTAGTAAATGAAACATATGTTCATAAAGCCAGTATGTATTACTTAGAAGAAAGAAAGGGGATCAGTCCAGTCCCACAATAGGGTGCAGTGGCATGCAGGTCAGACATAGCTCTCAGCAATAGTCAACCTGATGACCTATTATTACCGATGTGTACCTCCATCTTATTTACCTTATTTTCCTTACCCATCATGCTCCGGGGTCCTTCCCTTGCACAGCATTCTCAATGCTCACTGTTTCTTAAACCTTTCAGACCTCTGTTCCCCTTTTGCTCCATCCTTTAACTATTATTGCAATCCCCCCTTACCTTGCATGCAGCTCCTTCTCTTGCCCACATTTCCCAATCACCAATTCCTTCCCACTCACACCCTTTAATTGCCCATCAGACCAAGCCTATTCCTTACCACTCACCACCTTTCATTGCCCTGGTTTATAGTTAGACAGTAGACCATCTTGATTGCCAATTAACCTCTGGCATTGCTCTGGGCAACACTCCAGGCCATCGTTCTTCACCTGCTAAGCAGTTACAAAAGGGGAAATACCATAAGCAAATCAGGCTTGGTACAACAGCCCACGAGGGGCTTTCCATCCCGAACTGCTTGGTCATATCCCTTCTACACGAGACCACTAGCATCCCCAGACATGTTTCAGCCTCATTCGGCGTCATCAGTGGAGAGTAGCTTGGGTCTCTATGCCCAGCAGGCAGGGGACCCAAGTCTGGGCTAACCATCGAACTCGGGGTGACAATAGCAAAACTAAAGAAGTGATGGATGGAAGGTTTAGAATTAATTTTAACCTCTGGCATTTCTCTGGCAACCCTCTGTACCATCTTTCATTGGTTGCTAAGTCATTACAAAAGGGAAAGACCTTTATCTGCCAGTCAGCCTCTGCCAGACATGACAAGAAGCCATACTGCCTAATCACGAGTTTGGATGTAACCCTTAAATGTGGCGGTAATGCTATTACCGCTGCATTTAAGGGTCGGCCAAATCACAGGCGTGGCGGATTTACCCCCAGCTCTGAGCTGGGCGCAAATCTGCCATAATTTTGCCCATTTTCGGCACTATTACCACCAGCGGTAATAGCACCAAACATTCCCCATTGGGCCCAATGGGGAATGGGAAATTCATGAATGGGCCCAATGGCAAATGGGGATTTACCTTTCCGCCAAACTCGTTATCTGGCGCTAATAGCGCTGGGGGGGGGTTGGCGGTAGGGCTAATAGCGCCCAACTCGTGATGAGGCCCATTAGTCTGGGTTTTGCCGGTAAATGTGGCTATTGGGTCTGCCTTTGAACAATGCAGAGCGAAAGAAAGCAAGTGGACGCAGCTTTTTGTTGTGCTTCCAAGTTGCACAAAGTCAGCTGCATAATTCAACTCATGAAAAAGCGTAGAGAACTGCAAGCAGAATACACCTTGGACCTGGTGATGGAGAGGGAGCAAGAGCGACCTATTATATTTGTGGAGTGTTTGTGTGTGTGTGTGTATGTGTGTGTGTGTGTGTGTGCGTGTGAGTTTTAGTATCTGTGACTGGGTTAATGTGTCTGAGTGTATTTGTGACATGTAAACTATAGGTGGAAGGATGTATCTGTGTTCATGTGGCTTTGTATCTGTGTATGCGAATCTGGTGTTGATTTGCATGTGTGTCTTTTGTTGGTCATATAAAAGAAAACTCTGAATAACTCCCTTAGTTTGTAGTCTTCTAATAATTACTACCTGGACATTACATCTTTTCATGTGTGTTTTTCAATTATCTCCAAAGGTAAGTACCACAAACAGTCCAACAGCTATTTCTATAACCACTATATGAGTAACATACATGGGTGCTATTCAGGGTGCTATTAAACTCTTTTTGTATGAACATACTTGAACATAGGAGAAGCATTTGTACAGAATCAAACCAAGGACACACTCTAATAATATATGGACCCTTACTTCCTCAGCAAATAGGAGATGGTAGTGATAGGTTGCTGTGGCTTGTAACTGACCAATGATGTAATCTGTTATTTAGATGCATACATTGCCATTGGGCGGTGTGAACATGCTGCTGCAGCTCAGACTCCTCCCCCTCTCACTCACTGTGGAGGTCCATGTGTGGGGGCCATCCAGGCACATCTACAACATTGCTGACATCAAGATGAATGCCTCACCACATGTACAAAGAATCTGAGCAGGCTTTGCAGCACTCGGTTCCTTTGTGGCAGGCTAGATTTTCAACTATTTCATCTTCTTCAAATTTTTGTTTAAGTAATTTTCTGTAAATATGATGCTTCTTGTATATTTTGCGAGTTTCTAGGTATTGTCTTTTCTTGCAAGTTTTCTGTATGGATTTTTTTTCTTTTACTGTTTGATTTTTATTGAAAGTATCAATTGTTCTTATTTCTGTCATTTTTGTCAAATTACAAAAAAATATTTTTAAAAAACGGAAAAACCCCACAAATGTGTCTACATTTTGTTGCTCTGGCCCATTGGGCAGCAGCACAGCCAGCCTGGGGGCAATTGCCCCTTTGACCCCTTGCCAGTCCACCCCTGATTGTATGATTTTAGAGAAATAGCAATGGAACAGCAGAAGGAGAATGAGAAAAGAGTAACAGAAAGAAAAGGAAACATTAGAAAAGAGCAGACAGAGAGAGGAATATGATTGTGAGAAAAGAGTGCTATTAAGAGTGAAAAAGACCATAGGTAAGTCATTGGTACCGAAAAAAGAAGAGTGGGAGAGCACTAAGAGGAAAAGACTTATGGAGGCTTTAAAGGAAGGTAAGGAGGAGAAGCAAGAGAAAGGAGAGAGGAAATATCGGGAGGGGGGAAGAGGTCTAGAGAGAGGAAGTAGTGAGAAGGGGCTGAAATCATAGAGTGAAGGTGAAGATGGCTTGATCATTGTAGGGCGTCAATGAGGAAATAAGAGAGGAAGGAACCTTTAGGGCGAGGGGAAGGGAGGCCAGGAAAAAGATGTAATGCAAAAGCTAAAAGGCACTCAACAGTAAGGGCGCCTACCATCCCAATGTTTACAGACATTCTGGCAAAATCTGGCAACGGCACCCCAGGGCCTGTTCCTTGCCATCGCCAGATGTATAGGGGTCTGCAACTGCCTTTAGGCTTGGAATTTTGATCTATGACCCAGGGAGCACTCAACCCCAACTCAATCAGTTGCTTTATTTTGATTAAGCAATCCATTAAGGTATATCACAGTCATTTCATCTTACTATCTAAGCTAAAATAATATGAACTTGTCCTAAACTCATCAGTCAATTATCAAATAATACAATGGATCAAAAACCTAATACATTAAATGTCCTATGCAAACAATTAGAACCCTCTAAAACATGTAATTCGATTTAAAGTATCTTTATCATACTATTTTACTTTAAAATAAGTCCATTCTTATATTCCAGACTGCTGAAATATATGTAGTCAAAACAATTCACATGAAAGATAACATAAGCAGGTGCAATAGACCTTGCCTGTATTGATGTAAGCCACTTCTCGTCCATTTCATTTCAAGGAAAGGACTTCCTCTCTTCTTCGTATAAAGGACAAACTATTAAGAAGTGCATCAACAAGTTTTCCCAATCTGCAGTTCATTATGGGCTTAACATTTCTGAATATTTCTTCTCAGACCATATCCATGCACATTTTTCCCATTATACATCTAATAGCCTGTACGATTAATCTTTCAGCCCAGTAGCTTCGCCTCTGAGTTCTGGGAACTACACCCCGCTGAAGCACCCAGTTATGAGGGCAGTGATGGAGACAACAGAGTCTCTCTGTCTTTGTGTTAACAACATGCTGTAGATCCACTGGCGCCTGAAAAATGTGGTTTGCTGAAACCCATAGCCAAAGCTGGACTGTCATCATACACAATAGGTGAAGGCAGATACCCACCTACTTGTTCAGATAAAACATTGCTGTGCTGTTGCCTACGTGAATTTGAATGACTTAGAAAAAAAGGCCTTTATGACAGAGAGAATGGCGCCAACTTCCAGTACATTTAGGTGCTCTTTGTTTTCCAGCACAGCCCATCTTTAGACTACCACGGTGGGGCCTCAACCAAACTCCGTAGCACTGGTTGTCAGAGAAATCTGAGGGAGAGGACTCTGGGAGGGGACTTCGAGAAGAAGGTGAGCCTCCTGAGGATCACCTTCACGAGTGTGAGGTACTAAAGAAGTTACTGTTAGCAACTCTAACTCACTCTTGTCTTAAACCTGCATAGAGCTATGTGATTCTTTTTTTTAAAACACATATTTATTAAGCAATTTGGTTTCAAGCAAAAAAGGGCCAATACTCCACTGCGCTGACCACTTGTTAAATCAATCACTTGAAGAAGGTAGTTATTTCAGTTAATAGATGGTGCACATAGGCAAGCATCATATACATCAATACAGCATCATCTAGGCTAAAAACTATTGATGACAAGATCAGCTGTGTACCTGTTACATTTCTTGATGTTAAAAGAAATGTTGGACTTTACACTCTGAAACAACATATTTTCGTTTAATGAGAATCTGTATAGACGGACTGGGGGGGGGGCGTAGGGAATCAATTATGCTCCTTCACTTGCCAATCTCTTTATGGGAATTTTGAAAACAAGTATGTGTATTCTGATCATCTCTACATACCACAAATGAAATTGTGGTCCAGATTCATTGATGATGTGTTTCTAATCTGGCAGGGCAACCAGTTGTGCTTGAATGATTTTGTGAATTATCTCAATTCAAATGATCTTGGTATCCAATTCACTAGTAATAGTCATTTGACTGAAATTGATTTTTTAGACAACAGACAATATGTGAAAGTAACAAGATTATGCCAAAGAAATATGGGAAACCAACTGAAGTAAACTCTGTATTGTTGGCTACATGTTTCCACAAATCCAGTGTCATCAAAAACATGCCAACTGGGGAATATATTAGAGCCTGCAGAAACTGCAAAGAATTTGTAGAATTTGAGAAAGAATGTGTGATTCTAGACACCAGATTTAAACAAAGGGGATACACGGAGGAAGTTTTGAAGAAAGCAAGAGGCAAGAGTGTTGAGTACAGTAGATGTACTTAAACCTAAAGAAAGAAGGGGGATACTAAAAAGTAAGGATGGTGACACAATTCTTGGCAGAAAGTAATAAAATATATGGTCTAATGCACAAACATTAGACAATTTTAACAGTAGATCCCGATTTAGCCGAGTATATAGAAGACATGCCATCTATAGTATACACCCGAGCACTAACTCTCAAAAATGCATTACGTCCATCATTTTTGCAGCCAATACAGAAAACAAGGACAAGGTTATATCAGAACCTTAATGGTTTCTATAAGTGTGGGAATTGCAGTACGTGCCAATATTGTTGGGAAGGGGACATATTCTTCCCACACCACCAAGCGTTTTAGGATAAGGCAAAGGTCATTATCAGTAATGTAAGAGACCAAGGGGTAGGGGGTGCCCATGTCGGCATCCGCATGATCACATTATTGTGCATTTAGTAGGTGTAGTATGCATGCAGAAATAGCATCCATCTTAGATATTAGCAGCCATATTGTAGCACACAGCATAAACGTGGCGCGGCAGACAGCACCCCAGGCCTAGGCCACGAACAGGAGCACAGGAATAGGTTGTATCCCAAATACTGATCAGAATGCCCAGAGCTACATGGATCCATAAAACCCTTCATTGTCCTAAACTGTTGCCAATCTTCACACCCTGGGAAGAATGTGCCTGCAAGGCCACAGGAGGAATGCAATGGGCCTGTGAACAGCGCGATCCCATGAGAAGGAGGAGCTCGGGCCTCCAACCCCCACCAACTCTAATCCTAAATTACAGCACCCATATGTCTTGGTTTTAGGGCCCCTCAATTCCACTGTACCAGATAACACTCAGACCATTGCCCATAAACCTGCTGGACCCCTGATTGATCAAAAGATCAGAAAGCAGGACCTTTCTGCCTTCACTCATAGGTCACGTGATTTGTGCTGCGAAGTGCACGGTGGGATGAAATTATAGCCCAAAACGAGGGTGGGAGACCTTGGATGAATGGTGGCCTGTCTGGGAGCAAGTGAAGTGTGTGTGAGTTAGTGTTACCTCAGCTTCCCCCCGGGCCCCTGTCTGCTTCGTGCCAGGTGTCCTGGTACATAGAGATAGATGTGTTTTCTTAGTTTGTATTACAATTGTTATATGACCATCGGCTACCCAGTGACGACTGCAACCTTACCCACGTGGGCAAAGATGGACAGACGAGGAGGAGACCAATGGCCTGGCATCCCTTATCGAGCAGGTGACCAACAGTACAGGTTTCTACTGTATGTAATGACGTCACCAGTGACACTGTTATAATGTACTGCACATACCAAAGTTGCCAGAATGTTCCACGGCGGTAGAGTTCTTTGTTGGCGCTTTTTTCCTTTTGTATGGGAATAAAACTTGTTATCATTGAAAGAGGTGTGCTGTGCCTTTTTCTCTAGTGGGTTGTATTTTTTCTGGTGTGAGCGTCTGAGGGGCTTTCCTACAATATACAATAAACACTTGAAAGCAAAAGCATTATAATCAATATTAATGAGGACTTGAACATTACCGAATTCATTAATTGGAGGACAAAGTTTGTTGTCTATGGCATCGTTTGTGTGAGTGGTTTAGTATATATAGGGAGCACAATATGAGAACTCTGCATAAGAATCAGGGAACATGTTAATATATTGCACAAAGAAGATGAGAGGTTGCCACTAGCGGTACACTGAACGGAATGGGATATATGTGATCTTACCTACCACAATTACAGAGTAGTACATTTCATCGCAGACAAAATGTGTTAATTTCTTTATGGGGGTGAGGGCCCCCCTCAATTCCTTGGTTTTTTAAACTTGTATTGCCACCCCAACCCCATCCCGACCCATTGTAACAGCTTACCCCACTACCCTTTATTTATTTAATTAATGTTTGCCCTGTTTTTCGTTGTTATGGTCTGCTTTGAAATGTACCACTTTGTTTTGTTTGCAATAAAATGACTGGATACCGAAGGAATGACATCAAATGGATGATAAGGCAGGCATTAGATTAATTGGATTGAAAACTCTGCAGATAGACCCCAGGGGTGGAGATAGATTAAAAGAGCTTTGGAGGATGGAAGCTAAAATGATGTGTAAAAATATAACAGACTCTACGGGTCTTAATTCAGATCATGAGATGGGGGTTTTCTATAAGGAGATGTGTCCTGATATGTGTCCTGTATGATCATGTACACTGAAATCTAATGAATCATAGAACATTCAGGAATCTAAATTGTTGTTTTGAAAATGTGCAATTACCTCCAAAACAAGCAACAGTATGGTTTAGTGTTCACAAACAAAACAGTGGGTGAGTGAAACAGTCTACGTTTTTGGCAGTTCAAGCAGTAAACTTACAAGGCACATCTTGAATCCATGTTCATTTTTAGCATCATTTATACAATGGGCCTCATTACGACCCTGGCGGTAATCCGCCGTCATTACCGCCATGGCGTAATGAGCGTTAACGCCGTGGGACGATGGCGTAAAGTGCGCCACATTACGACCCATCGCGCACGAGCATTACGCCATGGCGGTAATGTAAACTGCGCCATGGCGGTAATGCCCCCAAAACGGCACCTACCGGCATCGTATGCGGCGCAAGGTGCACCACCGCCACCCCGACCACCGTACATAGCGGTGACCGTAGTTAGCGGTCACCGCAATTAGCGTTGACCGTAGATAAGCGGAACCGGAAGTAGCGTCACCGCGGCGGAACGGGAAAGAGCACGGCGGCCATCTTTAAAAACACAATCCATTGCCATCCTCCCCAACCACTGGACATCCGAGCCTGAGACCCCGCAAATACCAGCTTCAACCTTCTACCTGCAGGAAAATGCCTAAAGTGGTGAAAAAAGCCTGTGACCGCCAGCGGCAAGACCGCTTCTCCAGAGAGGAGCTTACCATGCTAGCGGAGACCCTCCAGGAGAACGCCGCAGTGGTATTCTCCAACCAAATGACAAGACCGGCCATATCCAAGAAGAAGGCCATATGGGCACTGGTAGCTCAGCGGGTCAGTGCCGTGGGAACAACACCCCGCAATGTCACACAGTGCCGCAAGCGGTGGGACGATCTCCGGCTCAGAGTCAGGAGCATACTATCAGCAAACATGAACCAGGCAATGGCAACTGGGGGAGGATCGGAGTCCCCTATTAAATTGCAGCCATGGGAGGAAATCTGTGCCTCCACAATCGGAATGCAGAGCATTGAAGGAGTAGGAGGAATGGAGAGAGGAGCCCCGACATCAGGCGATGCAGGTAGGTGGCTCAAATCAAGGCATGCAAATCTCACCTAAATCCATTCATGTGAAGTACAATGTTGGCCCATAGTGTAAATGCAACACATCAGCAGGAGACTGCCCACAGATACATCCGATCTGCACCCTGTACACATGCAGTATGCACACCCTAACTGCAGGCACCCACATACCTCCATGCTACTTCCACACAAAAGGGAGACAACTTTTTTCCCCTGCATGAAATGTGCCACATGTACTAACTGATAAGATGCCAGTCGCCACAATGCCCGGCCAATGTCCGCAGACCCATCAATAACACTCTCCCTCCTTTGTCCCACCACAGGCTCAAATTCCGACCTTGAGGAAGAGGACACCACTGCCTCCACACCCACCAAGAGGGCCAGGACAACTGTGCCAACACCACAACCCTCCACCTCTGCCGTCCCGAGGAAAACCCCACAGCAGCCAAAATCCATGCAAGGAAAACAGGACAGGGCACAGACAGCCACCCCAGCAGGCAGTACAGAAGCAGCAGCAGCAGCAGACATCACACAAATCATGCCCACAGAAGGCACAGCCTCTGCTGCAAGCAGCACTATAGGGGAAACTGCTGCCATTGCAGCCTCCTCCGATAGCGAAGCAGGGATCTTTGAGGAGAGTGATGTCAGAAGCCCCACAGCCCACCCTCATTCCCCCTACCTGTCCCTAAGCAGCCCGCATGCGGATGCCACACAGGGTCAGCCAGAGGATGACGATTGGCCAGCCACTCCATCCCCGCTGCAGGGGGTGATCAGCCCAATGGGTATACCACTGCCATTAGCCATGGGCCAGAATACCAACCATTCCCTGGAGGCGATTGTCACCCGGCAGCAGCAACTCTCCTCGCTGCTCGAAGAACATGTTGCAGAATGTGGGGGGTCAAGTGCAGCAATGGAGAAATGTGCTGAGACAGTGAAGGGCGCTATAGAGTCCTCCACAAAGGACATCTGCGCGGAACTTGCTGCTGTGCGGCACGCCATCACTGACCTTGTGCAGACAATTCGGGACATGCGTCCAAATGAGCAGGCAGGATCCTCCTCGGTTGCCAGCTCGACACCGAGCAGCCCCATCCGCCGATCGGGGAGGAACCTCCGCAGCACAGGCAGGGGTGCCCCGGGGGCCAGTGGAGGGGGCTGCCAATAGTGGCCGGACAGTGTAGGAATCCTACTTCAGACACTGCTGCACAGACTAACTCACACCTTTGTTGGGATTCCAGGGGGGGGGGAGGGTGGAGGGGGGAGTGGGTGTGTTGGGGTGTGCAGGGGGGTGGCGGGGAGGTGTGTTGGGGAGTTAAGGGGGGAGTTGGGGGGGGTGTGTGCAGGGGGGAGGTGGTGGGTCACGACGTTCCATGGCTTGAATACACTTTTACCTTGAAAAAAAACCCAGAGTGTGTTGAATTTTTCTTTGCGCATGTGTGCTTTATTGGTGTACAGTCCACAGTGTGCATGTCCCGGTGCCGCACAGTGCCCCAAGTGCAGTCACCATGTGACACACACCAGCCATGTGTGCTAGAAGCAGTGGTCGATGATAGTTTGGCGCATTGCACGCCCCTCCTGTGCATCGCCTCCTCCATGGGGTGCCGCCCCATCTGCTCCCTCCTCATCCTCATCGTCAGGTGGTTGTAGTTCTGCGTCAGGGGGCAGGGGCACATTCTGCCTGACGCACATATTGTGTAGCATTGCACATGCCATGACGATCTTTGCCACCTTCTCATGGCCATACAGGAGTGCCCCACCAGACCTACTGAGGCTTCGGAACCGTGCCTTCAATAGGCCGAATGTCTGCTCTATGACCACACGAGTACGTGTATGTGCACGGTTGAAGTCCTCCTCGTGCTGGTTCTGCGGGTTCCGGACTGGTGTAAGGAGCCAACTCTTCAGGGGATAGCCTGCATCACCTGTATGTAGGCGAGAATGTATGTGGCAGTCATGTTGTCTGATCAAGAACATGATGTTCCATCATGGCTTGCATCCAACTGTTAATTTGGCTCACATCTACATTACCTAATTTATTCACACAATGCTACCTGTATATGCTCATGGCTTCCATGGCCTGTTTTGCATGCCATCACCCAATGTATGCAGAGGGGTTGTGTGCATTGTGAGTGCCCATCCTCTGTCTCCGTTCTCCGTGTTACTCACAGCCAGGTGGAGTATGCATCCCCCCCCCCCTTTCAGCCAGGTGGAGTATGCATCCCCCCCCTTTCAGCCAGGTGGAGTATGCATCCCCCCCCCCTTTCAGCCAGGTGGAGTATGCATCCCCCCCCCCTTTCAGCCAGGTGGAGTATGCATCCCCCCCCCTTTTCAGCCAGGTGGAGTATGCATCCCCCCCCCTTTTCAGCCAGGTGGAGTATGCATCGGTACGTCATTCACCTGCCCACTTCCATTACATTGGACTCACCGAGTAGCCAGGATCTTGGGCCTGCATGTCGCTCCATGTAGCGTGGTATTGTGGAGTTCCTCAGGACCATGGAATCATGGGTTGATCCGGGGAATCGGGCACAACAATGTGTGATGATCTTGTTGGAGTCACAGACCATTTGCACGTTGATTGAGTGGAACTGTTTCCGGTTGCGGTACGGTACCTCCACGGCACGTGGAACCACCAATTCCACATGGGTGCAGTCGATGGCACCAATGCAACCGGGTATGCCGGCTAGTGCATGGAAACCCACTTTGGTGTTAGCTATCTCCTGGCCAGTCCGTGGTAATGAGATGTGGTTGTCTGTGTGCTTGAGGAGGGCATCGAGCACTTGGATGAGTGTTTGCGAGAATAATGGTTGTGAAATGCCATGCAGGTGCCCCACTGTGTGCTGGTAGCTGCCTGTGGCCAGGAAGTGGAGTACAGCCACTACCTTCAGTAGGGGGGGGGATGGCGGTTGGACTTTCTATCATGCTGACGATGTCGTTGTGTGTCATGTCTACGATGGCGGTGATGGTGTCCCGGTCCAAACGGTACAGGGTGTGGATCTGCTCAGCAGTGAGGTTGAATGGATTGGCTCTGATGCGTGGTATTGGGGGCTGCCTGCGTGGTGGCACTGGCTGTGCAGGTGGGGCTTGCTGGGCCTGCCTTGCCCTCCTTCTCCTCCTGCGTCTCCTCTGTGCTGCCTGTTGTTGTTGTTGTTGTAGTTGTTGTTGTTGTAGTAGTTGTTGTTGTTGTTGCTGTTGTAGCACATGCATTGCTATCAGGTCCTCCAGCCCCAACATTGCCATTCGAATTGGTATCATTGTGGTGTGTGTCTGGGTGTGGGAAGGGGTGGGGTGGGCTCTTTTTGTACTTCCTGAGTCTGTATTGCCTTCACCTGTGCTGTTTCAGTGCACCTGTGGCAGCTGCATTCACTTAACATGGCCCTTTACGGTTGGTTCGCGATGGCGTTGTTAGCACCATGGTGGTAAGGTACTTAACGGGCTGGGTGATGGCGTTAGGTGCATGTCCGCTTGGGTCGGCATTTGCGTACCTTTCCGGCATGGCGCTAAGTACGGTGTGGGCGGACGCGGGCGCGCACCCTTGGCGCAGTTGGCGGCAGCGTTGACTACGATGCCGCTAATGGCATCGTAGTTAACGGTCACAGGTCATGATCGGACCTGGCGGAAAAAGATGGCGGTAACCATTTACCGCCATCGTTTTTCACTTAGCGCCAGGGTCGTGATGAGGCCCAATGTATTGGAGTTTAATTCATTTCATATATCATTTCAAAGCAACCCAGGTCAGTGATTGTGCCCCAAGTCCCTATGTAATTGGGTAACTTGTAAATAAAATCAGTATTTGAGCCCACACCAGGCCGTGTGCAGGCCCGCTCTCCCCAGCCCATTCTCTGTGCTCGATTCGCCTTACCCACCCTCCTCCCACCTCCAGGTCTCCCTTCTCCCCTGATTGGCTAGTTCTCCCCTTCCGTGTAGGTTTGGTACGCGACCATACCTGTGTGTACCTTCTTCTTTCCAGGCAACCCAGGTCAGTGATGGTGCCCCGAGTCCCTCTGTAATTGGGCAACTTGTAAAAAATCAGTATTTGAGCCCACACGAGGCCGCGTGCAGGCCCGCTCGCCACAGCCCGTTCTCTGTGCTCAATCTGCCTTCCCCACCATCCTCCCGCCTCCCGAGCCCTCCCTCCTCCCCTGATTTCCTTGTTCTCCCCTTCCGTGTAGGTTTGGTGCTCAATGCTACCTGCGTGCACCTTCTTCTTTACAGACAACCCAGGTCAGTGATTGTGCCCCGAGTTCCTCTGTAATTGGGTAACTTGAATAAAAATCAGTATTTGAGCCCACACCAGGCCGTGTGCAGGCCCGCTCCCTCGGCCCATTCTCTGTGCTCAATCTGCCTTCCCCATCCTCCTCCCGTCTCCCAGCCCTCCCTCCTCCCTTGATCGGCTTGTTCTCCCCTTCCGTGTAGGTTTGGTGCCCGATGCTACCTGTGTGCATCTTCTTCTTTTCAGGCAACCCAGGTCAGTGATTGTGTCCTAAGTCCGTCTGTAATTGGGTAACTTATAAAAAAAGCAGTATTTGAGCCCACACCAGGCCGCGTGCAAGCCCGCTCTTCACAGCCCGTTCTCTGTGCTTGATCTGCCTTCCCCACCATCCTCCCGCCTCCCAGCCCTCCCTCCTCCCCTGATTTTCTTGTTCTCCCCTTCCGTGTAGGTTTGATGCTCAACGCTACCTGCGTGCACCTTCTTCTTTACAGACAACCCAGGTCAGTGATTGTGCCCCGAGTTCGTCTGTAATTGGGTAACTTGTAAGAAGAATCAGTATTTGAGCCCACACCAGGCCGTGTGCAGGCCCGCTGCCCCGGCCCATTCCCTGTGCTCAATCTGCATTCCCCATCCTCCTCCCGCCTCCCAGCCCTCCCTCCTCCCTCGATCGGCTATTTCTCCCCTTCCGTGTAGGTTTGGTGCCCGATGCTACCTGTGTGCATCTTCTTCTTTCCAGGCAATCCAGGTCAGTGATTGTACCCTGAGTTCGTCTGTAATTGGGTAACTTATAAAAGAAGCAGTATTTGAGCCCACACCAGGCCACGTGCAAGCCCGCTCTCCCCGGCCCATTCTCTGTGCTCGATCCACCTTCCCCACCCTCCTCCCGCCTCACAGCCCTGCCTCCTCGCCTGATTGGCTTGTTCTCCTCTTCTGTGTAGGTTTTGTACCCGATGCTACCTGCGTGCACCTTCTCCTATCCAGGGAACCCAGGTCAGTGACTGTGCCCCGAGTCCCTCTGTAATTGGGTAACTTGTAAAAAATCAGTATTTGAGCCCGCGTGCAGGCCCACTCTCCCCAGCCCATTCTCTGTGCTCGATCCGCCTTCATCACCCTCCTTCCGCCTCCCAGTCCTCCTTCCTCCGCTGATTCTCTTGTTCTCCCCTTCCGTGTAGGTTTGGTGTCCGACGCTACCTGTGTGCACCTTCTTCTTTCCAGGCAACCCAGGTCAGTAATTGTGCCCCGAGTCCCTCTGTAAATGGGTAACTTGTAAAAAATCAGTATTTGAGCCCACATCAGGACATGTGCAGGCCCGTTCTCCCCGGCCCATTCTCTGTGCTCGATCCGACGTTCCCCACCCTCATCCTGCCTCCAGCCCTCCCCACCTCCCCTGATTGACCAGATCACTGGTCATAAGTGACCCTCCCAGGGCAGCCCTCTGCCCGGCAGCCCCTGTGGCTAAGGGCCCCAAGGCAAAGCGCGGCTCCAACAGAGGCGGATCCAGAAAGTGTCTGCAGGTGTCAGCAGGGGAAGCCAGTGGCCAGCCGTTAACCATCAGTGACTAGTATGGTAGGAGTAGCCTGGATGGGGAATAGAGCAATTACTCTACCCTGAAAGCCCGTACATTTAGCAAACTGAACTATACCTGTACAATACTGTGACTACCTTCCTCTGCCTCCCGCTCAAATTGCATTTTTTTATGTGAGCCTCTCTCCCACTGTGCAGGACTCTCAAATCTAGCTGTGTCTGATCTTATACCTAACTCGCATTGATAAGTGTAGGCTCTAGCTGTGTTTAGTCTTGTACTCAAATGACATTGTTAGGTGTAGGACTTTCTCCCACTATACAGTACTCTCAAATCTAGCTGTGTTTAGTCTTGTACACACATTGCATTGCTAGGTGCAGGCCTTTCTCTCACTATACAGGACTCTCAAATCTAGCTGTGTTTAGTCTTGTATTCAAATTGCATTGGTGGGTGTGGGGCTTTCTCCCACTATACAGGACTCTCAAATCTACTGTGTTTAGTCTTGTACTCAAATCGCATTGCTAGGTGTAGGCTCTACCTGTGTTTAGTCTTATACTCAAATTGCATTGCCGGGTGTAGGCCTTCCTCCCACTATACAGGACTCTCCAATCTAGCTGTGTTTAGTCTTGTACTCAAATTGCATTGCTAGGTGTAGGCTCTAGCTGTGTTTAGTCTTGTACTCAAATTGCATTGCTTGTGTAGGCCTTTCTCCCACTACACTGGACTCTCAAATCTAGCTGTGTTTAGTCTTGTACTCAAACTGCATTGCTAGCTGTAGGCCTTCTCCCACTATATAGGACTCTCAAATCTAGCTGTGTTTAGTCTTGTACTCAAATTGCATTGCTAGGTGTAGGCTCTAGCTGTGTTACATTGTTAGGTGTGGGCCTTTCCCCAACTATACAGGTCTCTCAAATCTAGCTGTGTTTAGTCTTGTACTCAAATTGCATTGCTAGGTGTAGGTTCTATCTGTGTTTAGTCTTGCACTCAAATTACATTGTTAGGTGAAGGCCATTCTCCCACTATAAAGTACTCTAAAATCTAGCTGTGTTTAGTCTTAATTGCATTGCTAGGTGTAGGCCTTTCTCCCACTATACAGGACTCTCAAATCTAGCTGTGTTTAGTCTTGTATTCAAATTGCATTGCTAGGTGTAGGCCTTCTCCCACTATACAGGACTCTCAAATATAGCTGTGTTTAGTCTTGTATTCAAATTGCATTGCTAGGTGTAGGCCTTCTCCCACTATACAGGACTCTCAAATCTAGCTGTGTTTAGTCTTGTATTCAAATTGCATAGCTAGATGTAGGCTCTAGCTGTGTTTAGTCTTGTGCTCAAATTGCATTGTTTCATGTGGGCCTCTCTCCCACTGTGCAGGACTCTCAAATCTAGCTGTGTTACGTCTTGTACTCAAATTGCACTGCTAGGTGTAGGCCTTTCTCCTACTATACAGGACTCTCAAATTTGGCTGTGGAATACCACACTGTGATAGTACTGTCGCCATTGGCCTGCTTCACACTGTCGTAGTATTGTGTATGCTAGGCTGCCCAACACTATTATGATATTGTCATCACTTTCCTGCCCCGCATTGTGATAGCTTTGACTAAAAGCCGAGCACCCCACTGATACCCACCCTACTGAGTCCTATACCACCAGCCAACCACAAGCCCAACACCCCCGGACAGTGCATAGGTTAGGAAACACCTAACCACTGACAAAAGGACAGAGAGCACCCAATACCACCCTAATATAATCATTATAGGAAACACCAATACTCCCCCAGCACAAGACACTAGTGACGACCACCTGCCCTGTTAATTCTGCATCGAGAACCAAAATGCCACGATGCAGCAATCAATGCTGCCAAAGAGAGTTGGATCATGCAACAATAAACACGGACAAACAAACCCAAGTATCCTCCGTAGAAGCAACATCGAATACAGGAAACACCCCGCCAAACAACGCTACCATCAGAACAAACACTGAGAAAAATTGTTATATCGTACACCTTACCACACGACAACCACAGAACCCGATACATCAACGGCACTGACACTTCAAGACAAATAAAGAATCACTACAAATGACTGGAAGAGAGCGGGAAGACTCCAACCCCCTCACTCCATTCATCACAAAAACAGAAGAACACTATCGATACACACAACAGACCACACAAGATGACAAAGCTCTAATAAACAACAACCCAACCACTAACTTAACGGACCGATTCAATGAAGAAGAAGCCTTCACTGATCTGCAACCAATCTGCATCACAAGAGAAGCAATGCGATTGAACAGCCAAGCTACCAATCTAGCGGACCGCTTCAATGAAGAAGCAGCCTTCGCTGATCTTCATCCTCATCCAATAAGCGTCAATACAGAAACACCTCAACCAAACAACTATAAACCAAAGCAGGGAACAACTAATAAACAAAATAACTCCCAAAAGATCCACTGCAATTTAATCAATGCGAGGTCGATGTTCAAACATGCCACCGAAATCTACGATCTACTATGTGACGGGGGTATCGACATCCTATTCATGACCGAAACATGGCTAGACGACAATTACAAGATCACCCTGAACAACTGCCTGCCTGATAACTCCAAATGCGTGCAAGCAAACAGAAAAAACAAAAGAGGTGTGGGACTGGCAATCATCCACAAGGAACACCTGGCCAACAAACTTGAAGACCTGCTAAACATCGATAAATACAAATCCCTAATCCTATGCCTATCATTAAACCCCAAAACAAACCTGAAATTCATAATGATATACAGGCCACCAACAGATGATGCAACCTTTGTGGTCGCCTTCACAGAAGCAATCACAACACTAGCCATCGAGCACAATCATCTGATCGTCCTTGTAGATTTCAATATCTGGTTCGATGAAGAAACCACAACCACAGTGAAGAGGAAGTGTCGAGTATCGTCCCCACTGCAGTTGCCCCCTTACATTACCGATTGAGTTCACACCAAAGTATGTGACGTATGACAAACAGTTAAATCAGCAGAGAGCAGCACATGGACTCTGCCCAGTACCTATCAGGATAACAGCACCTATTAATATTCCGACACCCAAGAAAACCTGGACAGTAAGGTATTCTTTAAAAAAGCCATTGCTACATTCTAAACAATATGACGGTTGTTTGAATAAAATACCCGAAGAAGTAAGGAAGATAATGAAGGAAGATGAATGGTGACGTCATAATAAATCGGACTGACGCACATATAGAAGATATAATGACCTGAGAACACCAACAAGAGATAAAATGTAGAGAAGATACCATTGATAAGTGACATCTTGAGCCCAAGGTGAATAACTTGATGTCAAGATGAGGAAACTTATGCCACATACATGATGAAAATATTTAGTTAGTTTAAACGTATACAGATGCAAGTAACTGCAAGAGGCAAAGAAATCGTGAAGCTTGCTTATGCTAAATAGTCGCTAGATTGCGGCAAGTGGCAACGTTTACAAGTATATACCTCAAGAAGCACGTTATATGGGAATGCTGGGGACCTGAGTTCTAATCCAAGAAGCACGCTATACATGGATGCAAGTCCACTACGCATATAAGCAGAATTGAACAAAGGTTACAAAATGCCTCAGATGGAGTGTGCCACAGTAAGAAAATCGAGAATCAAGACAGAGCAAAACTCAATAAAGGATGACCATGACAAGAAGCCATGGTCTTATCTGGCTGGAATAAGCCAACATTGGATACATTAAGGAGAGAAGAGAACAGAGGATCTTGTTCAGAAAGGTCAAGATAAGCCACAGACGTCAGAGAACTGGTAGAATCAAATCAAAGATACAAAAAGACACAGAGAAAAATCTATTTCATGGTGTCCAGTCACGTGACTAAGGCAGGCTAGGAGGGTGAAACTTTCACACCTACGCATGGATCCCCACCATGCCCATATTCCTTAAAAGTTCTCAGAGCATAGAGCAGACTCAAGGCCAAACTACAAAGAATTAATTGACACATGACTACTGAGGTGATGATTGATTGTAGCGTAATTGGTGGGAAGCTGGGGTGTAGATGAGCTTCCCTGCACCTGGATATTCTTTCTGCATGCTGCTAGACGTAGGTGGAAAAGTATGAGTGGGGTTGATGCCAACCCAATCATAGTGGACCATGTAATCTAGGGTCCTATAGTGAGTAGAGCCAATGGGACGTCATACTTTTAGTGATGTTCACAGTGGCCATTTTTGAAGGGAGGGCTTAGTTGCCCCACCTGACATTGATTATCCAATCCCCTCTCCCCGTTACCATATACAGATATAGGGGGTCATTACAAGGTTGGACGTAGCCATGCCGTTATTTGCGGCATGGCTACTCCCATACCGCATACTGGGTCCGGGTTCCCTGAATGGGGAAATACCGTGCCATTCCAACCTTGGAGGACCCGGTATTTCCCCATTCAGGGAACACATTCCCATTCCTATTCGAGCCCCCATAGGGCTCAATGGGAATGGGTACCATGCTAACAACAGGCCTGTTAATAATAGGCCTGTTGTTAGCATACTGGACCTTTTGTGGGTCCCGCTAAGGGCACCTGGTAAAACCAGGCACCCTCAGCGGGACCCGCTAAAGGACCTCGTAATGCACCGGTAAGGGGTTGACAGCTCCGGCACCTTTACCGGCGCCGTTAACCCCTTACCACCAACCTTGTAATGACCCCCATAGTACCTATGTTAAGTTACCTTCCAATAACCAATCACATTGCATGTTAGGTTTTTAAGATTGCCACGTAGGATGACGTTAGTACGTGCGCAGGTTGTACATCAGCAATGACGAGTTTTTGCTATAAATGTTGTCTTTTTTCTAAAAGTAAAGAGAGCTAGAAGATCGAGCGATTGCTGATGGTCGTTGTACTCCCCTTTTTATGAACTTGTCATTAAACTGACTCACTTTGCCAAACTATTGAGTCGTCTTATTAGTTGATGCATGAGTATAAATCTGCATCCCCATCTATATCAACGGTACTGCTACTCATTTTAAGGGGCTGTTTGGACATCATCCAGTTCAACATATAAATCTCTAACCAGTCAACTAGCAGCAATGAATCTACAACAACTAGTAAAAGGAGCAATCGGCTGGACACACACTTGACGCAATTAACGCCAATAAAAACTCATTATCACAGCACCCCCAATCCAAATACTCTGGAACGACCACCTCATCATTCCCTTCGTAATCACACTAACCACCCCAACAAACAAGCTACAAGACAAACTACCGATCACTATGAAACGGAACTGGAGAACAATAAGAAACTCCAACCTAATTGAACTTCTGGAACTGAGCAAACCGCAAGCAATAATTATGGAAGAAGCCAACCTAGACAAAAAAGTAGGTCTAGTTCACAATTGGATCACATCAACGATCGATAAAATTGCAAAAGAAAAACCTTTCACCCCTTCAAGTAAAAGAGCAATGGTAAAATGGTTCACCCCACTACTGAGCACCATGAAAAAAAAGAACCAAAAACTAGAACTAGAATGGAGGACCACATATGACATGGGAAATAAATTCAAATTTCGACGACATATCCACGCATACAAAAAGGAAATACAAAAAGCAAAAAGGAAATATTACGACAACCGAATCCATACAGCACCAAACACCCAAAAAGAACTCTTCAAAATCATAAGTGAAATAAATTATCCAGCAGACTGTAACAACACGCCAATACCATTGATGAAACTGTGCAACGGCTTAGCAAATGACTTCAAAACAAAATCACCACCATCCAACAAGCCATATAAAACAGACCATGTGATCGGACTACTGATCCCGCCGACCCTTACAAGGAACGCCTCAACAAACTACGAAATTTCCACCCAAAATATCATTGGAGACTTTTGTCAAACTGGTAAATCAAAGCAACAAAACAGGTTCTCCTGAGGATCCTTGCCCATCGGACATATACAAATCAATCCTCACACAAGGAACCCCCATGGAATACCACAGGAATGTCCTCAACCTTTCAATCTCAACAGGGAAAGTGCCTCAAATCCTTCAAATCAGCATACATCAGACCGCTACTCAAAGACACAGCTGGAAATACAGAGGACCTTTCCAACTACAGACCCATCTCCAAAATCCTGTACACAGCTAAATTGCTCGAAACTTACATATACAAAACAACCCAAGAATTCACAGAAGAGCACTGCCTACTAGACCAGGCACACGTTGGTTTCAGACCAATGAGAGGAAGGGAATCGGATCTCCTCTCAATATGGGATGACCTAAAAGCAAACGCAGACTCAGGCAACACTACTGCCTTGATAATCCTAGACCTCTAAGCGGCATTCGACACAGTTAACCACAGCATCCTCCTCACAAGACTAAAACAATTGGGAACAACAAACACCACCCTGCTATGGATCAAATCCTTCCTAACAAAGAGAACAGAAACTAAACGGATGAAACCTTTCAAATCTAACACAAGAGAATCCACATGCGGCGTACCACAAGGATTATCCTTCTCCCCGCTATTATTCAACATCTACTTTTCTCTGCTGATCAAAATCATCAAAAGGCACGGGCTCACCTGCTACAACTATGCAGACGATACACAAATAGTATTCAAATACAAGACCCTCAAGAAGAAAACACACTTGAGAACTACCTTTCTGATATATTCAACTGGATGAACTCTAACTACCTCAAACTCAACCCAGACAAAACAGAAATAATGATCATCACAAAAAACAGAGGCGACAACTACTACATCCCCTGGCCAAGGGAACTCAGTACAACCGCAACCCCATCGTCAACTATAAAAAACCTTGGAGTCCTGATGGACAACAAACTTACCTTAGATCCACAAGTAAACGCTATACTCAAGAAATGCTTCTTTCTACTGCAAGCGGCAAAAAGGATGTTACAGTTCCTATTATTTACCAACAAAGCACTAACCATCATCGCTCTCATCATGTCCAGAGTAGATTACGCCAATAGCCTATACCTGGGTATGCCTGAACGTCTTCTAAAAAAACTACAATGCATACAAAATGCGACAGCCAGACTGCTCCTCAAAATTCCCCGAAGAGAACACATCACTCCTGCACTAAAAACACTACACTGGCTACCAACAAAACAACAAATCAAAAATTCAAATTAATGTGCATCACGCACAGAGCAATCCAGAACCAAGGCGCAGAATTCCTGAGAGACAAATTACACCTACATCACCCAACGAGAACGCTCAGATCAAGCAACGACATCCGCCTGGAAACAAAACCCTACAACAAGAGAAAACTTTGAGGATCTTCTTTCTCTCATCGCACACCAAAAATGTGGAACGACTTACCGAAGAATATACGCAACAAAAGAAACCACCCACTATTCAGGAAACTGCTCAAATCATGGCTCTTCCCTGCATAACTAGAAGAACGCCCACAGGGGCACACACACATCTGATAACAATGATGAGTGAAGACATCGATCCCGGACCCCAACAATCTATCAACTACATACAGAATCTAAGGAAGAAACTCTACGATGTATCAAACTGCAAACTGAGTGTTAGCCAGAGCAGGGCAACACTAATGAATGAATACATAGTTAGACCAAGACGGAAGGTCAAAGACGATCTATCAATAGTACCCTTTCCCAAATCAGGCCCAAGCCGAGCAGACCACCGACAATATAGACAGCGAGGGAATAGGGGGCAACCAATCCACAGCACCAACACGAGAGTGGACTGAATAGACACAAACAGCCACACCAACCTAAGATCCATACAACACAACCAAAAATGCGCCGTACCATCTAACGTAACGGTTAAATGGCCAAAAAATGTAAGCAGACACTAAGCATACCCACAGGAATAATACTTAAATAGAACAAGATCGGCTAGAACCAGGACATAGAACCCAACTTCAAATCTCCGCATATCTTAATTCACCCGAAATCCCACACAACCATTTATTGCCGAGCAAACTGCAAACACTTCACCACACTGCAACAACAGCACACGAGGACTCGCTCCAATCCAATACTTACACCAAAGCTCAGCGCATGGTGGAAACCAAACTGGAGACGCCAACAGACCAACATTTCTCTCACTGTCTTACTCCCTCGTCACCCGACTATCCTAACCCCCACCCGGCCTCTTGTTTCAGATCCGTCAGATCGTCTGGGGACAAACTCTGTTGGTGACGGTGCACGATATAAATACCTTTAACATTAACATTAACATGTGAATGTGCCGGGCGTTGGTAGGTCTTGGTGTGTTTACATATGCAAATAGCATCACGTCAGAATGGGTGTGTGCTAATATGCCTGAGTTATACAGTCGTAATAAAGATGGCTCTCTAGAGCCACGCAAAGTGGTTGCTGATGTGAGGTTGGACTACAGGGTTGCTTCACTAAACACGAATGATACTGTTGAATATGAATCTGTGGCTTTGTTCATCTATCCAGATCATCAAATGGCAGATGCTGCCGTTTAGCGCCTTGTCAGCAAAATATAGCCACAAGAATCAATATGACACCCTTGTGCCGTGCAGATCACCGTTCGTTGATGGTTGAGGATGTTTAGAGGCTAATACAAACAGTTATAAGTATGTTTTGATGAACTTGTGCTTTTGAAATGTCAGAAATGAGATAGGTGGCAACCCCGAATATCGGGTGGTTTACCTTAACCAGAGATGCAGGCGCATCGGGGTCAAAGCGGGTTGTTAAACAAGCCCGTTTAAGTTCTGATGAAACCTTATATTTGAATGGTTAGAGATTAGATTGTTAGCAATCCTAATACTGGGTGATTTTCCTTAATAAGAAATGCGGGCGCAAGCGGGCAGAAATAAAAAGCTGATTGTTAATAAGTTTGTGTTGTGCCAGATTCTAGTAGGTGTTTGCCTTGTCACTGACCCATTAACAGACAGGTCATGTGGTGCTGCCCCTTTAAGGACTGCAGCATGCGGCAGAGTGTCGTTGCACTCTGCTGCGTGCCTTTAAATAAAGGGGGCGTTTCCCAGCCAGCAGAGTGACTGGGGAGCCCGAACGATATAGACGTGTCCGGAGTGAGTCTGTGGAGGGAGGGGGGCTCACGGAACATTGCAGGACCTCACAGTGCCCCACAACAGTGGCGACGAAACCAGAGTTACGCCCGGGCGGTGATGTTGAAAATAATTTTTCACATGTTGGAACGTCTCGTTCTATACCGTGGAGAGGGTGTGGACCACGCGGCTGGCGGGCGCATTTTGATGAATAAGGCCTAGAAAGGTCGAGGCACTCCAGGAGGGTTCCTGTAGGCCATCCCGGGATAATTTTTGGAAATATTAACAGCGGACAGCTGTTTCTGCAGACACAGCACATCAGATGTGGACATTTTCGATTTTGATGGACATTTTCATCGAGTTGAGGTGAGGTGCTGGGGGTGGCCTGCTGTTTCTCTGTTGGTCCCCTAGGCCTCCCTAGCTCAATTTTTGGACACTTCTTATTTTTGCTTGTAATCTCTACTGCTTCATACTGACTGTGTGTTTGGGACTGATGTATGGGCATACCCTGAACTATGTTTGGACTGGTGGTGAATTAGAAGATCAAGACGCCTGCAACTATTTTTCATCTGGTAACAGACTGTCTGGGTGAGTTGCAGCCCCATAATCATCCAAGGTGGGGTGCTTGTGCGCTTGACCCATGAGTAATCAGCATGATCAAGCCGGGGCTCAGTCGGTTGCCCAGCCACTGCCCCAGGTGCAGCCACCAGCTGTGCCCCAACCTGTGCCTCAAGCTATGGCCCAGATGAGACCAACAGGGGCGCTGAAGCCAATCCCTGAGTTTGATGTCTCTGGTCCCCCGTCCAGCCTGTGTCACAATCACACTTTTTAAGGAAAGGAAGAGAGATCGGCACTCTCCCCCGAACCACAGAAGCTGAATGAACTCGACCCTCCCACCGTGGTTGGCACAGACGCCTGATATATAAAACAGGTCGCCACATGGCAGCCAATGGGGGGTAGAGGGGTTAGGGAGAGGTTGTGGATAGGATGGGGAATTTAGGAACACCGGAAAAAGGGCAAGGAACTCCTACTTTGGATGGGACAGGGGAAACACCAGGAAAGAACCCTACTCTATCCAGCATGTAACACTGTTCATGTACATAACCTGACTTCCAACCTAGTACACCTTAATACGTGTACTACCCCCCTCTTGGTTCACAAGAAAACACATAAGCAAGCAACATGATGAAAACAAACATTAGGAAAACTTCCCATCATGATAAACAAGACACATGGCCCTACGGGCAGCAAAGCAACATATAACATAAATGATTTCCCTCCTACATTAGTTTACTGCACCAGTGAAGATTTGCTGAACTTGGTAAACGTAATGTTCGTGTATCATATTGAGTCTTTTGTCAGAAAATAGTTAATTACTCATAGACACCCATTAAAGATGCATATTTAATATTGCTTGATACACACTGGGTTTGCCCAGCACAACCGTAAATGAATGAACACCCTGAATGTCCCAACGCAGCAGTACATGAGCGCAGGCACTGTGTTTTCTAAGCACAACATTCCAAAAACGTTCGCCGCTACTTATCTTATGTCTGGGAGCCCCTCGGGACTTCCCAGACTAAATGCGACCCGCTGTAAATCACTCCCAACAATGTAAGCAATCACTGTGCATTTTCCTGTACTTATCTTTTGTCTGGGGAGCCCCACGGGACTTCCCAGACAATGACCGTAAAGCCGTGATCCTTATCTGCACGCTCCGGCTCCTTCCGAAATGCGGCCATCTGTAGTTCATGCAGTCCTGCTCTCCATCGCTCCTCTCCGCACGTGGCCTGCCTGACTCCACGCTGAATCAGAATAAGCCACACCTGCATGCTACCGTTACCAGTTAATATGCTGTCCTTAACTCCAGACAGCTGGCCAAGTGCGCGCGTGTTGAACTACATGCAGACCCAGAGCATGCTGTCAATTGTAGTTTCTAGACATTCCCAGTTTAAGAGACATATAGAACAACTCCTCGTCTTTGCCAGCCCTGAGTCCTGACAGCCTGGGGCCTAGGTAGAAGCAGTGGATTGATCGCCTCGACATGTACTTCAGGGACACCATGGAGACCAATGAGGACAGCAAACTGGCGACCCTACTGTACTCTGTGGGGCCTGCGGTCCGTGACATTTTTGAGTATCTTTAACCAACAGATGGTTCCTACGGTGCATCAAAGACGGCTCTTCCTGACTACTTCCTGCCTTTGGCAAATGCAGACTATGAACGCTTTGTGATGCTTTCCACCCGTCAGCAAGACGATGAAACTCTTGATACCTTCTATGGCCGTCTCCGGCGGCTGTCAGTGGCATGTGCCTGGGACAATCCCGATGCAATGGTCAGAAATCAGTTGATCCAAGGATGCTCATCAGGGAAGCTACGTAGACAGGTGCTACGGGAGCCTGGGATCAACTTGCCTCGTATCCTTGAACTGGGTCGGTGCCAAGAGGTGTCTGAGGTGCGTGCGTCCAGGGTGGAGGCAGGAGTGAAACCAGCCAAGGAGGAAGAGGTCTGTGCTCTGGGCCGGGGTGGCAGGGGTGCCATGAGGACAGCAGGCAATTTCCGTGACAGGGGCGGAAAGCCAGAGGAGGTTTGCCTAAAGTGCGGGTATGACCTGCACCACCCTGCTGAGTGCACGCGGCGTGGAAAGAGTGTGGTCGATGTAGTCTAGCTGACCATTACACCCAAATGTGCAGGGCCTCCCTACTGGTGAAAGTGCCGAGGGGTCCTGTTTGGTCTGGCTATTTCCGGCAATCAGGCCCGCCCATTGTCACTCCGGTGGACCAGGGAGACGAAGGTGCACAACCAGAAGAGGAGGAGGAGGAGGAAAAGGTTAACATTTTCTTTGTATCCAGCGTTGAGGCCCTCAAATCGAAGAACAGATGGCAGCCGTGGTGCATTGTCACAGTGAACGAATAATCGGTCCCGGTGCTAGTGGACACTGGGGCCTCTGTCAATGTGATGGCTAGAGGACACTACGATGCCATGGAGTACCCTCCGCTACTGACTGCTCCCAAAGCATGCATCTTCACATTTGGGGGATCCCAGCCAATTCCCCTGAATGGTGCTTTTGTGGCAGATGTCAGGCATGTTGATTCAAAAATTAGGGCCCGCTTCTATGTGACACCTGTAAGCACCAACACATGGTTGAGCTGCGCAGCAGCTGAAGCCCTAGTGATTGTGAGTTTTGCGTACTCAGTGTACGTGGAAGATATTCAAACATTGCTTGAAAAGTACTCCCGTTTATTCCAAGGGATTGGGCAGATGGCAGGAGATCTGGTGAGACTGCATATTGACGAATCAGTGCAACCCTTCGCTCTCAAACACCGCCAGGTGCCTTTCCACTTGCGGGAGTTGGTGGATAATGAACTGGACAATCTCGTAAACCTTGATATCATCGAGAAGGTTGAAGGGCCTCCCCGGTAGGTGTACCCCATTGTCGTGGCAAGAAAGCCAAAACAATCAGACTCAGTGAGGATCTGTGTTGACATGCGGCTCCCCAACAAGGTTATTAAAAGAGAGCAGCATTTACCACCTGCCATAGATGACATTGGGGGTCAATACGATGTTGGAGGTAATGGAAATATGATGCTGGTAAGGCATTACCTGCACCGCATACCGCTCTAGGCTATTCCGACTCAACACCACAGTAGTGCAGCATGTCACCATCGGAATAATCGGCGCTGAATGCCAAATTATGCAGAGACTACTGCCAACGCTGCCAGTAAGAAAATCATACAGAACACTACACATCACATATATATCACAAACACAGCGGTATGCGTCCACAATGCATGAGCAACATCAAAGCAGTGTACACCATGTATCATCTTGAAGATGCAATCCACACCATAAAACCATGGGACAGCACAAATTGAGACAAGGAAAAATGTGTGCATACAACCAGGGACATGTGCATGTCATCAACAAATATCTGCAGGCATGTGAGATAAGTACAGCTGTCCATCATGAATCGACTAACACATACCTTATTTTGCTCCCAAGCAGGTGATAGTGGCTATACCTGGAAGCTGTGGCTCCTCACCCCTGTCCGAAACCCGCAGAACAGGCACGAGGAGGACTACAATCGTTCCCATACCCGTACCCAGGTGGTCATCAAGCAGACCTTTGGCCTATTGAAGGCACGTTTTTGCTCCCTTAGCCGGTCGGGTGGGGCACTCCTCTACAGGCATGAGAAGGTGGCCAAGATCTTCATGGCATGTGTCATGCCGCACAACATATGTATCCGATGGAACGTGCCCCTGCCCCCTGACCTTGAACTGCAACCACCAGGTGATGAAGAAGAGGATGAAGAAGATGTGGGCTCTAATACACATGGGCACATGGGTGCAGAGGGTGCCATGAAAATGGGACGGAGGGCACTGGGTGTGGGAGTACATGTACACTATGCACTGTAGACCAATATATGACACATATGCAATGAGGAATGTCCACTAAAATGCTGCAGGTTACTGCGTCAATTGCCTTTATCAGGCAGCCCCATCTACTTCTGTCCACTTCCTGCATCTGGTGGCGGCATGTCCAATCGCTGTAAGGTGAGCGCAGACCTGCGAAGGGGGCTGGTCTGAGTTGAGCTAGATGAGATGCCATGCCCGCTTGCTCCTGTCTAGGGCAGGACGCTCTGCCTCCATGGCATCTGCTATGCGGCAAAGGACCTGCCTCAGAGCAGACACCTCCTCGCAGATACGTGTGGTACTGACCTCAATTGCCTGTCTCAGGGATGCAGTGTTGTCCTGCCCCTCCTGCCTCGCCTGGGCACCGTTGGAAACAAACTGCCTGACTAGGGCTGTCAGCTCCTCCTGGCGCTGCACCGTATGTTCCATTTACTGCACCCCATCCCCAGACACCAGTGGAGGTGGATGCTGCATGTTTCAAATTTGCAAATTCGTGTGGCTCCTCTGTAAGGTTCATGCTCCCTTGACCTGGCTCCCCTCCAGACTGCTCCTGTGTGCTGTCATTGGTGGAGTACAATGGTGTGACGTGGGGTGATGGTGGGGGACTGGGTGTGGCAGGTATGTCTGATGAGTCATCCTCCACAGGGACACACACCTGGCCTTGGCTCTGCACATCCTCATCCGTCTGGGGTGCCGTGGCTGCCGCCTCCCCAACAGAGCTGTTTGCAGCTGAAAGGCCCCCATCGCCCACTGTCCCCTGTGCAGGCGACAAGATGTTTGGGGGGACTGTAGCTGTAGTAGTGGCCCTTAGCCGCACCAGTGACGTGGCATCCTCTGGTGCCTTCCCCTTCTGTGCCAGTCGTGGCTTGCGTGGCCCTTTTGATGTTGAAGGCCTGTTGCCTTCCTCCCTGCACCTGGCTCTCTTCTGGGGAGTTGTTATGTTAAATGATTTCAATTCAGCAATCCCACTAAGTCAGTGCCTCGTCTGGGACGCCCAAGGGAAGCCCTTATTTATATATTTTTATAACAAGTTATACTCTGGATGATAAACCCTTATATAACGCCCCTCTCTTTGAATCCCCCTGACCTCACTGAGCCAAGAAATAGGTTTGTTTTGCAAATTAAAAAGGTTTATTTGAAAAATTAAACAATAGATATATATCACACTTTTATAATAAATTAATATTTGATATCACACTTAGACACATGACAGTGATCAACAATGGATGATGTTATACTAGCACACTGGTTTAATTACTTAGGAGTAGTATAGAGGATAAGGGGTAGCTGAGAATGCTTTATGGTTTCAAGGATATGCAAAGATGAATAAAAGGCAGTACAGAAAAAAACTTGATATGATTTCAGCAAAAGATAATATGATCACGTTTTCTCTGACAATTCACTCCCCCCCTATGCAATGTAAGGAGATGGAAGTAACACACACAGTCTTCAGGAATACAATCACAGTACAATACAAATTCAGTTCCCCCTTAGCAAGCTGATAGCGCCAGGGATGATTTTGAAACACAGGCGAAAGACTTTCAAGTGATTTGCAAGGGAGTGAAATATGCTAAAATTGATTTTAATTCCCTCTAGAAGTTCAGGGTGAGTGAGAGATACTTTAAATCAGTTCAGGTCTACACTAACAATGATTAATGAGGGATTATCAGGTTAAAAACTGATTTCAGTAATGGAAGCAAAGGACAGATCTTTCTACACGTGGTTGAAATGAAGCAAAAGGTCAAATCGTGGCACTTTTTTTGAGTGCGTCAATCGCAATTTACGGAGGCGCTATAAGGAGTAGCAAGTCGTTTTAGAGCTTGTTGGAAAGCTGGGAATCTTTCATTCCTAGGATGCACGGTTCCAAAGATACAGATGGTTTTGTAAAGGTAGTTTTTCAGAAATTAAATTACAGTTTCGGAATGACAGATGCGCTTTGAAAGGTTTGAATCAACAGGAGGAACACACGATTTCTTATGATGCAGTTCTAAACAGGTTCAAATGTTTTGAATCAGATTATTTTAAGCTAAGAGATGGGTTCTGCACAGTTCTAGCTGGGTACTCACACTATAAATTTGAAAGGAATGGCCTCATCACGGATCTGGTCAACAAGTTTAGCTGCGGTTCTATCTGCTCGGCGGGTCAATTAGGCACCAGTTCTGTTCACAGCGGTCTGGTCTGGGTCTCTGGTTCTGCTGTTCTGGATCAAGTGGATTCTGGATACCGCACTGCTTTCTGGGGACTGGTTCTGTTCTGGATACACAGGACTCTTAGCAAGCAGCAAACCGCACAGCCCGGCGGTTGAATAGTTTGCAAAAGATTTGGAGGCCTGCTGAAGAGTTCAGCTCTTTGGAGTTTTTGTTCTGGAGTTACTCTGGATCTCTGGAGTTCTGGATTCTGGAGTTCTCCGTCAGCGTGCTGCGCAGGAATTCAGTTGAAGGTTGGAAAATGAATGTTCCTGTCTGGCTTCCAGTGGCTCTTTTTATGTTTTTAGAAAATGGGTGTGTGTTGGCATAACTAAGCCTGCCCCTCACAACTTATCATTGGTCAGGTTTTCCTCTCCCCCTTGATTGGGGGAAGGAAATGGAGTGTCATTGTGAGGAGGTAGTTTATGGGTCAGAGGGTCCACCCCTGGTCACTTTGCACACAAATCTATATTTGATCCAAATACACATTTATCTGTGTACAATTTTTCGAATAGTATGTGTCCAGTTAACATATTTTCCGTAGCACCAAACCATCCGATCCCTGTCTTTGTAGATGTTGTGTCCACTTATGACAGAATTCTGCCCTTTTCATCCAGATGACGACCTCTAAACTTTCCCAGGAATATGGGTATCAGATGATAAGGTGTCAGATTTTTAACATACATACATTCGGAGTAATAGCTTATTTTCCACTACTACCCCCAAGAACATACCACAGAGTCCTAACACCTCTTAAAATGTGCACAGAAAAATCACAAGAATAATGATATTAATTATATAATTTTGACAAGTCTGTACTATGAATTATCCATCTTTTTAAAATTATGCTCTGGCCCAGAGGGGTGTGGTTTCCCAAAGCACATGGTGGAATTTCTGGTTTGTCCACTTCCTCCAACTCAAGTTGCTCACAGAGGCACTGCCCCTCCCAGTTTCTCTCAAGAAGAAGCCATTTACGACCTCCGCTAATTTAACATTTGCCTGAGCCAAGGAAGGCTCATTGTTCTGTTTCCCTCCAGTCCTAGGTGCTCCTCCCCTGATTCAATCAGGGAGGTGTCATCTCCTTTTGGTGGGGGCAGCAGAATGCAGCCAGGCCTGGGAAGAGTGGCTCAGCAAGTTTCAACTCCTGTCGGGGGTAGTTGCCAGGCAAAATTTACTCTCTTCAAGCCAGGCTTCAGCCAAATGTCACTTTTGTTCCCAGTTTTTCTTCATCCAAATCAAACTTACAATTTTTACACATGTAGCTAGAATGCTGATTCTAAGTTCAAAACTATGACATTTAAACAGTTGCAACCTATGTGACACTCAAAGTAGGTCACTCATTTATTTTAAACATTTCGATTTTAGTGGCTTTAAGTCCAATTTCACTTCAGCTGCTGACATCCACAGCTCAGCCAATTTTGTTATAAACATTGTTTTGGGCTTTCATCTTTCCAGGATTTGTATGCACACAAGACTACATTCTGCCAAATGTCTGCTGGTGTTCATTGAGATTTTTGAATATCTTGCAATGTTTAAAATAGGCATTTTTAGCTTGCATTTCGGAGAAACCAAGGTGATTTCAAAGCGCTTTTTGAGCTAACAGGCACTGCTGTTTTTCCTTTGGCACACATTCCACTCATGGCACTCCTGGCCCATCACGCTCGCACTGGTGGGTGGCACGTTAGGCGACCATTTTGGTGTGCGCAAAACTGTGCGGTTTTCCTGGATTCTGGCGCAATGTGGGCTTTTCGGCCATCTTGGATTTCCTAAGCCCACAGCACCAAATGTTGCAGCATAATAGTCCAAACGTGGGTCAGGACACCCAACAAGCCCCCCCCCGCCCGACTGCGCTTTGATTTCGAGTCGAGGGGGAGTCGGGTGCAAAGGATGTTTTGATCCACGTGTTGGGATGTCCGCATCATCTTCTTCCGATTCCGCAGATGACAAAATTCAGCATCTTTTCCTCCATCAGGGTGGATCGATCGGTTCTCCTCGCCGGTCCTGATGGGAGTATTGGGCGGTACCCCAGGCCCCTCGGATCTTTGCTCCCGGTCCCCAGGTCGACTTCCGTGGTCAGTCTCCAGGTTTTCTTTCTCCTAGGATGACAAAGCAAAGCGGCAATACCTATTCGTAGACATTTCTCACCCACTATTGATATAGTGGGGCGGCATATACATTTTATAAATCAATAGACATTTACATTCTTATTTTTTTTAAAAACAAGATATAATTAGAAGACATTTTCGTTGAAGAATCATAATATTTTAGAGACTATATGTGGGATATTTTAGGGTTGGAACTGAATTACTCTGGAGCGGCCCCCTCTGGTATTGCAGATGATTAATATGGACCCACTTGTCTTCCCCCTCTGCCAAACTACCTTTGGGGATGCGGATCTTGTAAGCGACTGGGGAGATCTTGTCCACGATTTCACAAGGTCCCTTCTATGTAGGCAAAAATGTTCGCTGTTTGGCCTGGTTCCTTTGGAAATCGTATAGATAGACCCGGTCTCCCACATTATATTCCTTCCTGGTGGTTTTCAAATCATAGTGCGTTTTCATACTCTCGGCTGATCTTTCTAGATTCCGCTGAGCATAGGCAAAAGCATGTTGGAGGTGTTTCCTCAAATTCTCCACATACTCATGAGTTGTGGAGGCATTGATCAACGTCTGTTCTTGGGTCCTGTAGAGCAAATGCAGGGGAAGCACCATCTTGCATCCAGTCATCAACTCAAATGGCGACATTTTGGTTGCAGATGAAGGGGTAGATCTGATGGCCATTAGGACCAGAGGTAATTGGATATCCCAACTTGGCCCAGAATCTGCCACAAATATTTTTAATATGCTCACAATGGTCCGGTTGTAGCGTTCTACTGCCCCAGAAGAAGCTGGCCGCTAAGCAATATGTAGCTTCCTTTTGACCCCCAGTATCTCCCACATCTTAGTCATTACTTTGCTGGTAAAATGGCTACCTCTGTCTAACTCAATCCTTTGGGGTAGACCAAAACGCGAAAAGATGTGGTTGATCATCAGGGCAGCTACTGTTTCTGCCTTGCAGTTTGGGGCCGGGAGACATTCCACCCATTTGGTAAACAAAAATGTGACCGTCAACATGTACTTGTTTCCCCTAGCTGAGCGAATCACTGGGCCTATGAAGTCGATTTGTAAATGTGACCATGGCAGTGTCATCCCCCTCTTTTGGAGAGGCGCCCGGTGTGTGAGGGATGTTGGCTGAAATTGTGCACACACAAGACACCCCTTCAAGTATTGGTCGAGTTCCTGCCCCATGTGTGGCCAGTATGCAACCTCTCTTAAGATTTCTAGTGTTGTGTGAAACCCCCTATGACCGGCTATGGCCGCATCATGGGCGTGACTTAACATCAGGCTTCGGAAAGAGGTAGGAACCACACACTGATCATGGCCAGCTTGGGATTTCCTTACCAACAACCCGTCTTGGATTCGGAACATTTTTGGACATTTCATCAACACTCTAAGGTCCTCCTTCCCAATGAAATCGGTATCCGTCAGGGGAAAGTTCTCAGGGTCCTCAATGTGTTGGTAAAACTTACCAATTATTAGATCCCCCTTCTGAGCCGTAATTAAATCAGCATCAGGGGTCTCCTTACTCCATTGTGCAGTTGCAAGATCATTGTGAGCATTTGTCTGGGACCTAGTGATAGCAGTGACCCGGATTCCGCCCAACAGGGACTCTAATTCTATTAGATCCCCTTGGATGGCCCCGGTTTTGGCCAGCTGATCAGCTAAGTCATTCCCCGTTTTGTCTGGTCCCTCTACTTTGGAATGACCCTTGATCTTTTTCCAATAGATGGTCATCCCGTTCAAGGTGACCAGATCATCAATATTTTGGATTAACTTCCCATGTTTCAAGGGTTTATTGTTAGCACGTAACATGCCTCTGGTTTTCCAATTAACCAGGTGCTCCACGAACCCGCTCCGTACATAATCCGAGTCTGTGATTATGACCAGTTGGTGGAGTTGATGTTGGACAGCAGTGAGGATGGCCTGATGCACAGCCATCAATTCTGCCACCTGACTACTTCGGGGACCAATTTTGTACCCAGCTGAGGGTCCTGGGGACTCATTCACCCATGCATTCCCTACGCCGGCCACCAGTTCTTTCTCCCCATTGTTATCAAGATGGTAAGAGCATCCATCCACATAGATAGTGGGCATTCCCACGCACTTGTCTTCTTCAAATACTTTGTGTGGGGAATTAAGGTATTGTCATGACCACAGGTTAGGTTTCCCATACAAGTCCTAAGAGATACAGGTTCACATGGAACTCATGTTGCCCTAGCGGGTTATTGATTCTAATTCCCCCATGTTAATGGTTGGTTGGAGTTTCCTTAATGGCCGCTAGGTGGTGCCTCTTAGTCAGGTAGCTAGCGGGTCTAGTTGTTTTCATGTGCCGGCTATTTAAGCCCCGCCTATCAGGAGGCTCGCGCTTTGCGTCGTTCGTCTGAGTTCAGATGGAACGCTCGCCGCGTACCTCTGTTTTTCTGTCACAGCTCAAATATTCCTTGTCCACTTACAATTACCGTTCGTTCGATTAGTAACTAAAACTAGATATCAGTTCCCTTCCTGTTTTTTCCAGTTTGCAGTCGCTTCCGCTCCAGTCACAGTCCGTAGTCCGGAGTCCTGTCATAGCGGTCTCCTCACCTCACAGTCCGTTGCACTTTCTCTCACGCAAGTACTCCTAGTGATATGCGAATGTATTTGCTTCATTTTGCTGTCTTATCAGATACTTCGAATGGTGTATAAATGTTATTAGGCTTCCTTACGCATTCTATGGTATTACGCTGTCATTAGCGGGTTCTTGCCTGGCTGTGGAGTTTGCCTTGGAAGTTTGTTTCTAGTCAGATATTTTGGTCACACTCATGTTCATATTACGCAAAGTCATAAAGTGCTTCCATGTTTCCGGCTGAGTAGTTCTATGACCCTTCTACTTAGTTTCAGGGGTTTACTATTTAGTCACGCATTGTTGTGAGGAAGTTGGCAAGTCGTGATAGTTCTTCACTGCTATTTTGTCTGTATTTTTACACACGCATCTCACCACAGCATATTGCCCCCTCTTAGGTCAAATAGGATAGGGCTAACCTTCATTTTTTGATCATTCCTCTTCCCAGTGATAATTGCTCTCCATCACAGAGCCTTTTTAGCCCCTTCCCCTATAAAAGAAAAAATAAACATTCTCCTGTGTCCCTTCTTCAGGACTTGCGCCCCTGTATTGAACAGGATGGAGAGCTCAACAAATTAAATACCAAGGTAAGCTATTGCTGGTCCTATAGTTACAAGTCTGTTCCTCCTATTTAAAAAGAAAACTAAGGAAGGGAAAATTGTTATTTTCTTCACAGAAATTCCGTGTCTAGCTCTCAGGAGGGTAGAAGTCAGTTGGAGTTCCAGAAGGTTCCCGCAGAGTTCAGGTGAGCGTTACATAACGCAAAGCCCACTTTGAAAAATACTCTGCCTGGACATTATGGAAACTCCAGAAGTAGACCAGTTGGCCCAGTTATTGGGGGAACTAAGAGCAGAGGTCCATGCAGCCCGCTCAGTAACCAGTTCTCTCTGCAGAGAATTAATTGTTAACCAGGATCGCACTGATGATTTAGCTCGCCAGTTGTTGCAAGCCCAAGCGGGTCAAACTCCCTTGCCTCCTGCCAGTGCTTCTGCCCCCGTTTCAGTCACACCTCCTTCACCAGTTCAAGTAATTGTTCCCGGCAATATCCCATTAGCTCCTCCTGAACGCTTTCTAGGAGATCCTAAGAAGTTTGCGGTTTTTCTTAACCAATGCCGGCTTCATTTTCTCTGTCGCCCTGGGGTATTTCCTTCTGATCAGGCCAGGTAGCGTTTATATTATCCTATTTGGGTGGCTATGCAGCTGATTGATCAATCCCGTTAGTAAATAGGGATGATCCGATTTTGAGAAATCTTTCAGACTTTCAGAAGAAGATGGAGAAATTGTTTGCACGTCATGCTCAGGCTCTGGATAATGAGTTACTTTCACTTTGCCAAGGTAACCAGGAATTGTTGGCGTATGTAGCAACTTTTAACAGATTGGTGGCAGAAACAAATTGGCCCACAGAGAAAAGAACCACCTTATTTCAGAGATGACTATGTAATTAATTGAAAGACGTCTTGGCTCAGGTGGTGAATCTTCCAGAAGGAATTGCAGAATTTATTGATTTAACAGCACAACTTGATCAGAGATTGCAAGACAGAAGGATGGATCGCTCTCGCTCAGAAAACAGAACTTATTTTGTGCGCCCCAAGGAAAATCAGTTGAGAGCCAGTTCAGAGAGTTCCGTTGAACCCTTGCAGTTGGGAGCCGTCAGAGGACCGATATCACAAGCTGAAAGAGACAAGAGACGCCAGCAACAGTTGTGTCTTTACTGTGGTAAGGCTGGTCATTTTCTCAAAGAGTGTCCTATTAAACCTTCCCAGAAGCCTATTGGAGGTGTTAACCCAGACAAGTAGGACTTGAATTCGGAAAACTCCAGTGCCCAACAAGTGTAGAAGTCAACTTGTCGAGCATGGAAAAAGGGTTGGTGACCTCACACTTTGTTTTTCCCATTACCTTATCCAGTACAGAACAGCCCACCAGAATGCAGACTTTGCAAGCCTACATCGATTGTGGAGCAGTTGGAAATTATATGGATATCGATTTGGCAACTAGGATGGGTTTTCCCCGTGTGAACAAGCACGAAGCTGAAAATGTATCAGCAGTTGATGGTACGCCTTTGGCTTCAGGTCCTGTTACTCAATGCACTGCAAATCTTATTATGTGTTGTCAGGGGAAACATGAAGAGAGAATCACGTTCGACCTTATTAGCGCTCCCCAACTCAAAATTATACTTGGCTTGCCCTGGTTGGAGAAACATAACCCAAGGATTGATTGGCGAACTTGGTCTCTGACCGTTGCTGCTGAATGTAGAGAATGTTGCTGTAAAACAAACACCCAGGAAGATTCCCGTTTAGTGAAGAAGGGCTCTGTTTAAACGTTAGGAATAATAGGCTTACTACCTCCCGAGTATGCAGAATTCCGAGATGTCTTTGAAGAGAAATTGGCCGAGGAGCTTCCTCCACATCGACCATATGATTGTCAAATTGATCTTCTTCCTGGAAGTGAAATTCTGTGTAGTCGGATTTATTCGTTAACGGAGAAGGAAGATTCTCACCTAAAGAAATACTTAGACCAATATTTAGCCAATGGTTTCATTCGACCCTCTAAGTCTCCTGCTGATTCGCCTCTTTTTTTTGGCGCCAAGAAGGAAGGCGATGTCAGAACTTGTATCGATTACCGCGCACTAAACCAGATTACTGTCAAGAATCGATATCCTATTCCTCTCATTTCAAATTTGTTGGATCAAATTAAAGGAACTCATATATTCACCAAACTGGATCTTAGAGGGGCGTATCACCTAATCGAGTTAAGGAAGGCGACGAGTGGAAAACTGCATTTCGCACAAAATATGGCCTCTTCGAATACCAAGTCATGCAATTCGTGTTATGCAATGCGACAGCAGAATTTCAGTGCTTTATGAATGACATTTTGAAAGATTTGCTCGATGTCTGCGCAGTGGTCTACATTGACGATATCTTGATTTTTTCAGCAACCCCCTCGGAGCATGTGAATCACGTTTCAGCGGTTTTGAAAAAAATGCGAGAAAACTCCCTTTTTGTGAAAATAGAAAAATGTTCATTTCATGTTTCTGAAGTAGAGTTTCTAGAGTTTGTGCTGTCCCCTCAAGGAGTTAAGATGGATGCTCGTAAGGTGGAGGAAATTCTATCATGGCCGGTTCCAACTTCTGTGAAAGGAGTCCAAAGTTTTTTAGGCTTTGCAAATTTCTATAGAAGATTTGTGGAAAGTTTCTCGCAGTTGGTTCATCCCATCACGTCTTTGCTTAAAAAGAACCAGAAGTTTGCCTGGACCCCGGAGGCCAAAGTTGTGTTTCAGACTCTCAAGTCCAAGTTTACCGAGACTCCTATATTGAGACATCCTCATCCTGACTTACCTTTCATTGTAGAGACAGATGCCTCTAGTGCTGCCATGGGGGCTGTTTTATCACAACGAGATCCACAGACTCAAGTTTTGCATCCAGTGGCGTTTTGGTCAAAAAAAAATTCAGCTGCAAAACGAAATTATACAATTACAGACAGGGAACTGTTGGCAATCAAGTGTGCCTTAAAAGAATGGAGACATTATTTGCTAGGTGACCAACACACAGTCACCATCCTTACTGACCACCGAAACTTGCAGTATCTCCGCTCAGTCAAGGCCCAATCGGCTAGACAACTGCGATGGGCTTTATTCTTCGCGGAGTATGACTTTGTCATCACCTTTCGGCCAGGAGTTTGAAATGGGAAAGTTGATGCCTTGTCCCGGATTGGCATTGAAGACGAGACCTTTGTTGCCCAATTTCCAAACAACATCATTGCTGGAGAAAGGGTTTTAGGATTACTATACACTTCAGACCCTTTTTATGAAGAACTACTGAAGGAAGTCAAGAGGAATTTGGTTCGTGAAGAGCTGTTTGCCTGGACTGATCGCGGCGATCAATTCACCCTGCAGGAGGATATACCTCATTATCAAAATTGCTTGTACCTACCTACTGAAGAACTGAGAAGACAAGTAATTGCTAACTACCATAGCTCCTTGATTGAGGGTCACCCAGGGGTCACAAAGTCTTTGGAAAAAATCAAGAGACACTACTGGTGGCCTACGTGCGCAAAGATGTCATTCAATTTATTCAAACCTGTGGAACCTGTGCACAAAATAAGAACACTAAGAAAAGACTGGCCGGTCTTCTTCAACCTTTGGATGTACCACCGAGCACTTGGCATACCGTGTCATTGGATTTTATTACCGATCTTCCTCCATGTAGGGGTTTTGACACCATTCTAGTGGTGGTTGACTTATTCTCCAAGATGGCACATTTTATCGCAGTCCAAGGACTTCCGACTGCTTCTGGATTGGCCAAGATATTTCTGGAGAACATTTTTAAGGCGCATGGTTTTCCCTCCATTGTAATCTCAGACCGAGGTAGTCAATTCGTTTCTAAATTTTGGAGGCAATGTTGTGCTCTGGCCAAGATTGATGTTCGACTATCCACCTGCCATCATCCCCAAACCGATGGTCAGACGGAGCGCACTAACCAGACTTTAGAACAGTATTTACGTTGCATGCTTCACCAAACAGAAGATTCTTGGTTGGATATATTGTGGGTGGCAGAATATGCTTACAACAATTCAACTCATTCCTCTACTGGGCTTACTCCATTCTATACATTACATGGTAGACATCCTCGAACCTCTGCCTTTGACCCTCCAGAACCTTTAGAGATGCCTGCTGTGAAAACTCTCCATGAATTCATCTCAGCTGCCCACACTAGGGCTCAAGCTAGCTTATCTGCAGCCAAGGAAATCCAGAAGAAGTTTGCTGAAAGCCATCGAAGTGTAGCTCCTAAGTTTCAAGTCGGAGACTCTGTGTGGCTATCCTCCAGAAATTTGATTTTAAAAGGTTCAAAGAAATTTCTTCCCCGATTTTTGGGTCCTTTCTCCATAGAAGCCATCATCAACCCAGTGGCAATGAAATTGACCCTTCCTCGGAAGATGCAAATTCATCCAGTTTTTCATGTGTCTTTACTGAAACCAGTAACGCCAGATACTCATTTAGAACCAGCTCCTGCTCCCGTTGAGCTTGAAGACAATCAATCTGAATATGAAGTGAAGGATATTTTAGACTCCAAGGTTGTCAGGCATAAGGTTTTTTGTCTGGTTGACTGGAAGGGTTACGGTCCCTTAGATAGATCTTGGGAACCTAAAGAAAACATACATGCCACTAGATTGTTAAAGAGATTTAATCAGAATCACCCCAATAAACCGGGAGGAGAGTCCTTGAGGAGGGGTACTGTCATGACCACAGGTTAGGTTTCCCATACTAGTCCTAAGAGATACAGGTTCATATGGAACTCATGTTGCCTTAGCGGGTTATTGATTCTAATTCCCCCATGTTAATGGTTGGTTGGAGTTTCCTTAATGGCCGCTAGGTGGTGCCTCTTAGTCAGGTAGCTAGCGGGTCTAGTTGTTTTCATGTGCCGGCTATTTAAGCCCCGCCTATCAGGAGGCTCGCGCTTTGCGTCGTTCGTCTGAGTTCAGATGGAACGCTCGCCGCGTACCTCCGTTTTTCTGTCACAGCTCAAATATTCCTTGTCCACTTACAATTACCATTCGTTCGATTAGTAACTAAAACTAGATATCAGTTCCCTTCCTGTTTTTTCCAGTTTTCAGTCGCTTCCACTCCAGTCACAGTCCGTAGTCCGGAGTCCTGTCATAGCGGTCTCCTCACCTCACAGTCCATTGCAGTTTCACTCACGCAAGTACTCCTAGTGATATGCGAATGTATTTGCTTCGTTTTGCTGTCTTATCAGATACTTCGAATGGTGTATAAATGTTATTAGGCTCCCTTACGCATTCTATGGTATTACGCTGTCATTAGCGGGTTCTTGCCTGGCTGTGGAGTTTGCCTTGGAAGTTTGTTTCTAGTCAGATATTTTGGTCACACTCATGTTCATATTACGCAAAGTCATAAAGTGCTTCCATGTTTCCGGCTGAGTAGTTCTATGACCTTTCTACTTAGTTTCAGGGGTTTACTATTCAGTCACGCATTGTTGTGAGGAAGTTGGCAAGTCGTAATAGTTCTTCACTGCTCTTTTGTCTGCATTTTTACACACGCATCTCACCACAGCATATTGCCCCCTCTTAGGTCAAATAGGATAGGGCTAACCTTCATTTTTGATCATTCCTCTTCCCAGTGATAATTGCTCTCCATCACAGAGCCTATTTAGCCCCTTCCCCTATAAAAGAAAAAAGAAACATTCTCCTGTGTCCCTTCGTCAGGACTTGCGCCCCTGTATTGAACAGGATGGAGAGCTCAACAAATTAAATACCAAGGTGAGCTATTGTTGGTCCTATAGTTTCAAGTCTGTTCCTCCTATTTAAAAAGAAAACTAAGGAAGGGAAAATTGTTATTTTCTTCACAGAAATTCCGTGTCTACCTCTCAGGAAGGTAGAAGTCAGTTGGAGTTCCAGAAGGTTCCCGCAGAGTTCAGCTGAGCGTTACAGGTATGCCTCCATGTTGTCCTTGATTTTCAGACTTTCGTCCTCGAGACAGTTTTCTCTGGCACAATCATGCAAGTCAGCCAGACCTTGCGCGAGGGGACTCTTCTTGTTTTGGCAATATCTGACCTCCACAGGAAAGCCTTGCATTGACAGAATCCAGGAAGTAATTTGGGAATTACTCACATTTCCGGCTCGGATTTAGTCACTTTGGAGATATTGCAGAGGCTGGTGTGGAGTCTCCACTATGATGTGTTCCCCCTGGATGAACGGAGGTAATTCTTCAATGCCCACACCGTTGCCAGGAGTGCCTCTCACAATCGTTGAATTTTTCCTCCACAGAGGATAAAGTTTTGCTCGCATAAGAGATTACTTTATTGACCTTGTCATGCTTTTGGTATAATACTGCCGTCAAGCACGTATTAGAGAAACCTGTCTCCAGGAAGATCTCCTTGTTTCTGACAGGGTAAGCTAGGCAAAGAGCTTGTGAGAGGCTTCTTTTGAGTTGTCTTACTGCCTCGGATTGTTCGGGACCCCATTCCCACTTGACCCCTCCTTCAAAAGATGATTCAGGGGTCTAGTGATCTCTGCGTAGCCCTCAATGAATTTTCTGCTGTAATTGGTCAGTCCAAGAAGGCTCCTTGGTTCCCGCAGAGTTGTGGGGTCTTTCAGTTTCTGATGTGCTTCCACTTTCTTTTCTTGGGGACAGAGACCCTGAAGAGTAATCTCATGCCCCAAGAAATTAACACGGGTTCTACACCACTGTGCTTTCTGAAAGGAAAGTTTTGCTCCGGCGGCCCTCAACTGTGTCAGAACATAACGGATCTCCGCTATATGTTCCTCCACAGATGAACTTTTGATGAGGACATCATCTACATAAGCCAGGTTACCCCTCGCACCCAGGTCGGGCATGGCCTTGTGTAGGAAAATGTTGAATTCATTTCCGGAGTTGAGGTATCCGAAGGGAGTCCGGGTCCATGTGTACTGCAGGCCCCCGAAGGTAAAGCCAGCTTGTATTGGTCCTCCCTACTGACAGGCACAGTCCAGTATCCATTGCTCACGTCTATTGCAGTGAATACCTGTGACCCCTGAATCTGGGCCAGCCCTTGGTCAGTGTAGGGCAGAGGCCATCAGGAAGTATGGACCTATTTGTTGAGCTCCCTAAGGTCGGCGCAGAGTCTCCACTGGCCGTTTGGCTTGAATATTCCCAGCACCGGATTATTGAAGGTGCTGTGGACTGGACGGATTATTCCCCGGGACTCAAGGTTCTTAATTATATCAGTAAGGGACTCCATTGATGCGAGAGGCAAGCGATATTGCTTCACAAACACTGGAGTCATGCCAGGGTCCGTGGGAATTGTTGTTGTGTGGATGTCGGTGCGACCACAGTCATATGAGTCTACCGCAAAGAGATCTTGGAAATCCAAGAAAACTTGTTTCAACTTTTGCTTCTGTTCCAGAGTCACACAGGCATCAGCTAGGTTGACTCTCTCTTCCACCATCTGCCTGAAGCCTGGAAAGACTTCTGGTTTTGCTATCTCAGCGGCCTCCTCCAGCTGGGTGGAGAAGTCCCTGGTCAGAGTGCTGATTTGGACTGGTGGCTTCAGGTGGGAAAAGCAGCCCTCATGGACCTGGAAAATCACCTCATCCCTTCTGAAGTCACAAGTCACATCTTCCTTACCATAAGGGCAGGAATTGTACACCAGGAAGTTCCCCCCTTGCCGGGTAAAGATTCTGTCTGGTGTTGTATTGTCATCACTGTCACTGTCAAAACAGTCCTTGGGGATTGGTCCTAACAGTTAATTTCCTAAATCAATGGAGAAATGTCGGTCATCAACTGCCATTCCAATAATGGTGTCCGCGGCTACAGTAATACTCTTTAAGTTGCTATTATCCACCTCTATTGGAATGGTGTCATGTTCTAGATTGACTAGTGGAGTTGGGTTTACCCCCAACCCTTGCTGTTGGAGAGAAGCATTTAGATGCATATAAGCATCAGGGTTTTTCAATGTTTGTCCTCTTTTAACTTTCACTTCCAGGGAGAATTGTCGGGTCCTTTCTGGGATGGTGACTTCCTCTTTAACCTGAATTTCAACTGCATAAGGCAGCAATTGAGCTGACCTAAATGCTTTTTCTGGATCATCAAAGCCCATGGGATTATCCGCTAATCGGGACCAAGCTTTGAAGTTTATTAGGTCCAAACTAATGGCAAAGCGATTGAGAATGTCACTGCCTAAGTAAAAGGCGGCAGTGACATCTCGCACGACTCAACAATTATGGACTATCCTCTTGTTGCCAATGGAGATTTTGAGCATATGCCTGCTTGGCAGGAGATGTTTGGAATTACGTGCTTCCAGGTCCATTTCCCATTTGTCTATCAGTTTGAATGCGGGAATGGATGTATCTTTTGGGAGTTGGCGGAACATGGCTTCGCTGATGAAGCTCTTACCGTTGTTCACACACACTCGGGCGAGAACAGAGTCCTTCCCATCATTTAACTGAACAGGTATGAACAACTGCTCTCCAATTTGCTGAATATCAGCCAAGCTCTGAGCTGATTTCTCATCTTTCTGGACTATAGGAGTGGGAGTTTCTGATTGTGGATTAGTCAAGAATTTTAGAGTATTTCCTTCCAGTGTGGAGTACCACCTTAAACTGGAGGGAAGGTTGATTTTCAGAAATAGGGAGGACCCCCATCACCAGTCTGTTGTCCTACTGCTATTACTGTCACATCTGGAATGTGGTTGTTCTGGAATTGAAATTCTACTTGGTCAGATTTTTGTTCAACCATGTGGCAGGTGCCGTTTAAACTAACATGGTTGACGCTCTGTTTTAATTTTATTGGTCGGCTAGTCTGGGTCCAGAGGACTTTGTTTACGCAATCTATTAGGGGTGAAAACCTTCTCAGGAGGTCATTCCCTAGTAAACAAGCGGTGCCCTCTGCAGTCACTACTATGACCGGGTGTTTCATCTTGTGTCACCCAATTTTGATGTCTAAATCTGCAGTCCCCTCGACGGGAATTTCCTTCCCGTCAAAGTTCTGCAGTTGTCCAGGAAGAGAGGTGAGAGGAATACGGTAATTCTCCCCCCTTGGGGGAGAGTGGCTTGGGATCCAGTGTCCACCAGTGCCAGAATTGGACCCTGCCCCTGTACTTGTACCGGGGCATAGTATCTTCCCTCCTTCTCCTCAAGGGGGCACAGATAATGCACATTTTTTCAGAAATGGTGGGCTAATTTTCTGGTTTTGGACATTGAGAGAGAAGAGATTTGGGCAATATTCTGTGGAGAGTCTCGGGAATCTGAAAGAAAAAGTTGGCAACTTGAAAGAGGATATTAGAGTTCCCCTGGTTCCGGTCCTGGGCCCCCCCCCCTTTTTGGAGGCAGTCACCAGAATGGGTTTGAACCCTGGGTTTATGATGCTGTTTGTTCTGGGATAGGATGATGGGCGGCGACAGCTCGATCCCCACATCTATCCAGTCGATTGATTCGGTTTTAGGTTCCCCTGGTTCCGGTTCTGGGCCGCCCCCCCTTTTTGGAGGCAGTCACCAGGATGTGTTTGAACCAGGGGTTTTCGGTCTTGTTGGTTCTGGGATAGAATGATGGGCGGCGACAGCTCAATCCCCCACATTTACCCAGTCTGGGTTGGAATCCCTTGGGACCCATTTTTCCTTGGGAGGAGTTCCCCCATCTCTGAAGGAGAAGATCCTTCCTCTGAGGATCCCTCTCCCTCACATTGGAAGACCTGTACCTCCCCCACAAAATGGGTCTGTTTGGGTCCTTTGTTTCTCCTACCTCCTCTTTGCTCCTTGGGTGGCAGACTTTCAGGGGTAGGAGATTTTATTTCCGGTTCCTGGTTTTCCAGGGGCTGTTTACAAGTTGGGAAGGAAGCTCCCTCCAAGGCTTTACACCCCCCTTCCCCTTGTGCCTCCTCTCTGGGAACCGGTGGGTTGTCGGGGTGCTGCCCCGTCATTGTTCTGGAGCACCAGGCCCAGAGTTTGGGGCATTCTGCGGGGCATGCTCATCTGAGGTTTCTGTTGAGCCCTCAGTATGTAACCCAGATCCCGTGCTATATTTTGGACCTGGCGCTCAAGTTGGGAAACCCGCTCAGGCTGATACAGGGTTCTGTTTTCTCCCCTGGGCTGATCCCAGGAAGGGTAGCTATCCCTTCTCTGGTAGTACCCTGGGTTGGGAAGATTTGGGTACCCCTCCACCCTTGGCCTCTGCTCTCCCGGATTCGGTTGTCTGGGCTCAGGGTATTGGGGAAAGAAGGATGGATGATTTTGGGGCTGGAAGTTGGGTGGATACCTGGGGAACAAGTTCTGCCCAGGATTTGGTGAATTTCTGCCCTCCTGGGGGAAGTGCGGAGGGAAGTTCACTTGGTTGGGCGCTTGGTTGGATGCCCCCCCTTGGGCCGGAGGAGTCCACACATAACCCCGGATTGGACTGTTTCCCTTATAGCGGGGACTTACATAGTCAGGGGAGAGAGGGACCCCATTTGTGGAACTACCTCCTCGACTCCCTGTCTGTGACTGGCCCGAGAGCCTCCTGGGCTTAGAATTATTTGTTGCTGGCAGGTTTTTAGGTCCCCCCATCTCCAAATCTAAAACGGGGGCAACCTTTACCTCTGCCACCTTGGCAGTAGCAGGGGTGATGTAGGTTTTGGGGTTTTTGGGCTGATTCTTATTTTCCACCGGTTTCAGCACCTCATAGATGTGGGTGGCTTGCTCAATGACCCAGTCTAAAGATCTTTTCTCGTCAAAGTCTCTCACGAGCTGGGTCATTATGTATTTGGGCAAGGCATGGAAAAACGTATTAACACATTCTTTACTGTCCGTGCGTACCCTTTTGGTAGTCTGCGCAAAAGCACGCTTTAACTCCTGCACAAATTCTTGTGGGGCCTGATCCTCCCCACATTGCAAATTGTAGGCTGCCTTGCGAGCCTCTTGAGGATTTCTATGAACAGAAAAATGTTTCAAGATGGCCGCCCTATAGGTGGACCATCTTGAATGAGTTTGGTCCTCCAGCCCTCCAAAGAAACTGGAGTATTCTGGGGAGAATGTCCATTTGACGTACTGGATGCAGCTACTGCTGTCCTTCAAATGGGAAGTCTCCATCATTTGCTCAAAGAGCTCCAAGTGTTCCCAAACAGAATACTTGGAGTTCTTGTGATAAGGCGTGATGACACTCCTGATTGCCTTAATCTGTTTTAAGGGGTCCTTAAGCAAGGCCCTTTTTGTCTTATTGGCCTTTTTGGTTCGGTTAACCCTGGTCCATTTATCCTCCGACTCAGAAGCACTGCTCCCAGAGGTGCCCGTCTGATCTTCCAGGTTTTCCCGGATTCTGCGAGCCTGGGAATGGCTGGCAGAATGTGGGGACCTGGTTTCCTGTGTCCTGTGACGCTCAGAGGAGTCTTCAGATCCCTCCTTGCTACCAGGATTTGATGGGTACTCCCCCCCACTGACCTAACTGGGCAGAGGTTTTCGGGATGCCATTAGTGGGCCTACTCTCCTGGGGTTCGCCACTAAATTGCACTGTGCTTGGGTGCCCATACTCGGATGCCCGCCTCTCCATTCCTGGGTGGTACTGGCCTATGAGCCCCATACTTTTGGCTGGATAGTAATCTGCCATCCCTGTGTCCCTGTGCTCATGTGCACCAGGGGACATGGGGGTGGCAGAGTCCAGGGACTGGGAGAGATGAAGGCCTCTGGTACTAGGGCTCCTGAGGTTATGCTCAGGTGTTTCCCTTTCCCAGCGAACTTCATCTCTATCAGCCCCTGCTCCCTGTTGCAATGCAAGAGCCTGGGCTTTCAGTTCCTCAACCAAAGCCTTACTAGACTCTATCAGTCTCTCCTGCATGGCTACCTGTTGCTGGGGCCTATCATTGTGTTGACAGAGAGCCTCATTTTCCCTCTGTGCTTCCTGGTTTGTCCTGGGATACTGGGCCAGTCTTTGCTGCAGGAGGTTTACCTCCTGAGTCCCATCCCTACTGGCCTGCTCCTTTCTTGCCAGATCATCTTCCACCCTCCTGGTGTGCTCTAACAAGTTATGATGCTCTTTTTGGAAGTCACCCAGCCCCTGGAGGGCCAGGTAATTTCCTTCAATTTTTTCTTTTAATTGGCAGACTTCCTGGCCTAAGGTGTCCCTTTCCTGACTAAGAGCCTGCATCTGTGCCGCCAGGTCGTCCCTCTGCCTTTGAAAGGCACCAGCTTTCTGGCGTTCTTGATCCAACTCTGCCTGGGTATCCAGGTCTTTCAAAATCAATGTATTGCTTTCCTCTTTCTCTCTGCCTAGTCGGATCTGCAGGGTGGCTACCTGCTCTGTGCATGCCCTGTTGAAATTGATCTGTTGCTCCAGATTTTTCTGGCTCTGCAGTAAGGAGTCCAAGCTGTCTTGGTGCTCCTTCTGCAAAGCCAGAAATCTGGTATCCTGGTCAGCCTTTTCCTGTTGCAGGATATCCATATTCTCCTTTATTTTAATAATTTACTGCCTACTATCATTTTCTGACTCCTGGCTCCTCTGCAGCCTCTGCTCAGAAGAGACCAGGTCAGATTGGGCCTTCTCTAATGCCATCAGTTGCCTATTTGCCAGATCTTGGCCTTCAGCACATTTGTCCTGTATGGCTCCCATATATAAATATAAATATGCCGCTACCCTGGCAGTCTTGTTGTGCTCATCCTTGGCCTTAGGGGCCATATATAGTTCACTCAGGGCCACATGTAAGGGACCCTGATCTATCCATATATCTGACCCTGTTTCAGTGATCTGGGGTGCGATTGCCTGCAACCAGACCGCCTGGTCCTGATGAGCCCACTCACCTCTCACAAATAGCTTATGTAAGAGGTGTTCTCTGGCTATTTCGATATCTACCATGGTCGTCATTCTGGAATTTGATTTCTTTCCTGACTTACAAACGTTTTTTTTTATTTTGCAAACCAGACCGTTACCTTAGGGCGTTCCTTTGGGGGATGCTTTCACAGTGTAAAACAGCGTGATGATCTAACCGGATATATGTATCCTGTCAGTTGGCACACTGTATTAAGCTGCACAAATGTAGAGCTAATCCAGATGCCCCAGCTCGAGCCCCCAATCTGTTAAATGACTTCAATTCAGCAATCCCACTAAGTCAGTGCCTCGTCTGGGACGCCCAATGGAAGGCCTTATTTATATAGTTTTATGACAAGTTATACTCTGGATGATAAACCCTTATATAACGCCCCTCTCTTTGAATCCTCCTGACCTCACTGAGCCAAGAAATAGGTTTGTTTTGCAAATTAAAAAGGTTTATTTGAGAAAGTAAAAAAAATAGATATATATCACACTTTTATAATAAATTAATATTTGATATCACACTTAGACATATGACAGTGATCAACAATGGATGATGTTATACTAGCACACTGGTTTAATTACTTCGGAGTAGTATAGAGGATAAGGTAGCTGAGAATGCTTTATGGTTTCAAGGAGATGCAAAGATGAATAAAAGGCAGTACAGAAATAAACTTGATATGATTTCAGCAAAAGATAATATGATCACTTTTTCTCTGACAATTCACTCCCCCCCTATGCAATGTAAGGAGATGGAAGTAACACACACAGTCTTCAGGAATACAATCACAGTACAATACGAATTCAGTTCCCCCCTAGCAAGCTTATAGCGCCAGGGATGATTTTGAAACACAGGGGAAAGACTTTCAGGTGATTTGCAAGGGAGTGAAATATGCTAACATTGATTTTAATTCCCTCTAGAGGTTCAGGGTGAGTGAGAGATACTTTAAATCAGTTCAGGTCCACACTAACAATGATTAATGAGGGATTATCAGGTTGAAAACGGATTTCAGTAATGGAAGCAAAGAACAGATCTTTCTACACATGGTTGAAATGAAGCAAAATGTCAAATCGCAGCACTTTTTTTCGAGTGCGTCGAGCGCAATTACGGAGGCGCTATAAGGAGTAGCAAGTCCTAGGGTGCACGGTTCCAAAAATGCAGACGGTTTTGTAAAGGTAGTCTTTCAGAAATGAAATTACAGTTTCGGAATGACAGATGCGCTTTGAAAGGTTTGAATCAACAGGAGGAACACACGATTTCTTATGATGCAGTTCTAAACAGTTTCAAATGTTTTGAATCAGATTATTTTAAGCTAAGAGATGGGTTCTGCACAGTTCTAGCTGGGTACTCACACTATAAATTTGAAAGGAATGGCCTCGTCACGGATCTGGTCAACAAGTTTAGCTGCGGTTCTCTCTGCTCGGCGGGTCAATCAGGCACCGGTTCACAGCGGTCTGGTCTGGGTCTCTGGTTCTGCTGGTCTGGATCAAGTGGATTCTGGATACCGCACTGCTTTCTGGGTACTGGTTCTGTTCTGGATACACAGGACTCTTAGCAAGCAACAAACCGCACAGCCTGGCAGTTGAATAGTTTGCAAAAGATTTGGAGGCCTGCTGAAGAGTTCAGCTCTTTGGAGTTTTTGTTCTGGAGTTAGTCTGGATCTCTGGAGTTCTGGATTCTGGAGTTCTCCGTCAGCGTGCTGCGCAGGAATTCAGTTGAAGGTTGGAAAATGAATGTTCCTGTCTGGCTTCCAGTGGCTCTTTTTATGTCTTTAGAAAATGGGTGTGTGTTGGCAAAACTAAGCCTGCCCCTCACAACTTATCATTGGCCAGGTTTTACTCTCCCCCTTGATTGGGGGAAGGAAATGGAGTGTCATCGTGAGGAGGTAGTTTATGAGTCAGAGGGTCCACCCCTGGTCACTTTGCACACAAATCTATATTTGATCCAAATACACATTTATCTGTGTACAAATTTTCTAATATTATATGTCCAGTTAACCTATTTTCCGTAGCACCAAACCATCCGATCCCTGTCTTTGTAAGATGTTGTGTCCACTTATGACAGAATTCTGCCCTTTTCATCCAGATAACGACCTCTAAACTTTCCCAGATTTTACACAAATGTGCACAAGGAATATGGGTATCAGATGATAAGGTGTCAGATTTTTAACATACATACATTCGGAGTAATACCTTATTTTCCACTACTATCCCCAAGAACATACCACAGAGTCCTAACACCTCTTAAAATGTGCACAGAGAATTCACAAGAATAATGATATTAATTATATAATTTTGGCAAGTCCGTACTATGAATTATCCATCTTTTTAAAATTATGCTCTGGCCCAGAGGGGTGTGGTTTCCCAAAGCACATGGTGGAATTTCTGGTTTGTCCACTTCCTCCAACTCAAGTTGCTCACAGAGGCACTGCCCCTCCCAGTTTCTCTCAAGAGGAAGCCATTTACGACTTCCCCCTAATTTAACATTTGCCTGAGCCAAGGAAGGCTCATTGTTCTGTTTCCCTCCAGTCCTAGGTGCTCCTCCCCTGATTCAATCAGGGAGGTGTCATCTCCTTTTGGTGGGGGCAGCAGAATGCAGCCAGGCCTGGGAAGAGTGGCTCAGCAAGTTTCAACTCCTGTCGGGGGTAGTTGCCAGGCAGAATTCACTCTCTTCAAGCCAGGCTTCAGCCAAATGTCACTTTTGTTTCCAGTTTTTCTTCATCCAAATCAAACTTACAATTTTTACACATGCAGCCAGAATGCTGATTCTAAGTTCAAAACTATGACATTTAAACAGTTGCAACCTATGTGACACTCAAAGTAAGTCACTACTTTATTTTAAACATTTTGATTTTTGTGGCTTTAAGTCCAATTTCACTTCAGCTGCTGACATCCACAGCTCAGCCAGTTTTGTTATAAACATTGTTTTGGGCTCTTCATCTTTCCAGATTTTGAGTGCACACAAGACTACATTCTGCCAAATGTCTGCTGGTGTACATTGAGATTTTTGAATATCCTGCAATGTTTAAAATAGCCATTTTTAGCTTGCATTTCGGAGAAACCAAGGTGATTTCAAAGCGCTTTTTGAGCTAACAGGCACTGCTGTTTTTCCTTTGGCACACATTCCACTCATGGCACTCCTGGCCCATCACGTTCGCACTGGTGGGTGGCATGGTAGGCGACCATTTTGGTGTGCGCAAAACTGTGCGGTTTTCCAGGATTCTGGCGTAATGTGGGCTTTTCGGACATCTTGGATTTCCTAAGCCCACAGCACCAAATTTTGCAGCATAATAGTCCAAACGTGGATCAGGACACCCAACAGTTGTCTGTGCCACTGAGTCCCGGGCTTCGCTGTCAGGATCTGAGCCTGTGGTGGACCGAGAGAGGGACGGCATCAATGATGGTTCTACAAGCATCATGCATACATTGGTATTATTGCTGTTTTACACATTAGAGGGGAATAGGTATTGGAGGTTTCACAATCAGGTTGCTTGCTATATGGTCCACACTAACAATGATTAATGAGGGATTATCAGGTTGAAAACGGATTTCAGTAATGGAAGCAAAGAACAGATCTTTCTACACATGGTTGAAATGAAGCAAAATGTCAAATCGCAGCACTTTTTTTCGAGTGCGTCGAGCGCAATTACGGAGGCGCTATAAGGAGTAGCAAGTCCTAGGGTGCACGGTTCCAAAAATACAGACGGTTTTGTAAAGGTAGTCTTTCAGAAATGAAATTACAGTTTCGGAATGACAGATGCGCTTTGAAAGGTTTGAATCAACAGGAGGAACACACAATTTCTTATGATGCAGTTCTAAACAGTTTCAAATGTTTTGAATCAGATTATTTTAAGCTAAGAGATGGGTTCTGCACAGTTCTAGCTGGGTACTCACACTATAAATTTGAAAGGAATGGCCTCGTCACGGATCTGGTCAACAAGTTTAGCTGCGGTTCTCTCTGCTCGGCGGGTCAATCAGGCACCGGTTCACAGCGGTCTGGTCTGGGTCTCTGGTTCTGCTGGTCTGGATCAAGTGGATTCTGGATACCGCACTGCTTTCTGGGTACTGGTTCTGTTCTGGATACACAGGACTCTTAGCAAGCAGCAAACCGCACAGCCTGGCAGTTGAATAGTTTGCAAAAGATTTGGAGGCCTGCTGAAGAGTTCAGCTCTTTGGAGTTTTTGTTCTGGAGTTAGTCTGGATCTCTGGAGTTCTGGATTCTGGAGTTCTCCGTCAGCGTGCTGCGCAGGAATTCAGTTGAAGGTTGGAAAATGAATGTTCCTGTCTGGCTTCCAGTGGCTCTTTTTATGTCTTTAGAAAATGGGTGTGTGTTGGCAAAACTAAGCCTGCCCCTCACAACTTATCATTGGCCAGGTTTTACTCTCCCCCTTGATTGGGGGAAGGAAATGGAGTGTCATCGTGAGGAGGTAGTTTATGAGTCAGAGGGTCCACCCCTGGTCACTTTGCACACAAATCTATATTTGATCCAAATACACATTTATCTGTGTACAAATGTTCTAATATTATATGTCCAGTTAACCTATTTTCCGTAGCACCAAACCATCCGATCCCTGTCTTTGTAAAATGTTGTGTCCACTTATGACAGAATTCTGCCCTTTTCATCCAGATAACGACCTCTAAACTTTCCCAGATTTTACACAAATGTGCACAAGGAATATGGGTATCAGATGATAAGGTGTCAGATTTTTAACATACATACATTCGGAGTAATACCTTATTTTCCACTACTACCCCCAAGAACATACCACAGAGTCCTAACACCTCTTAAAATGTGCACAGAGAATTCACAAGAATAATGATATTAATTATATAATTTTGGCAAGTCCGTACTATGAATTATCCATCTTTTTAAAATTATGCTCTGGCCCAGAGGGGTGTGGTTTCCCAAAGCACATGGTGGAATTTCTGGTTTGTCCACTTCCTCCAACTCAAGTTGCTCACAGAGGCACTGCCCCTCCCAGTTTCTCTCAAGAGGAAGCCATTTACGACTTCCCCCTAATTTAACATTTGCCTGAGCCAAGGAAGGCTCATTGTTCTGTTTCCCTCCAGTCCTAGGTGCTCCTCCCCTGATTCAATCAGGGAGGTGTCATCTCCTTTTGGTGGGGGCAGCAGAATGCAGCCAGGCCTGGGAAGAGTGGCTCAGCAAGTTTCAACTCCTGTCGGGGGTAGTTGCCAGGCAGAATTCACTCTCTTCAAGCCAGGCTTCAGCCAAATGTCACTTTTGTTTCCAGTTTTTCTTCATCCAAATCAAACTTACAATTTTTACACATGCAGCCAGAATGCTGATTCTAAGTTCAAAACTATGACATTTAAACAGTTGCAACCTATGTGACACTCAAAGTAAGTCACTACTTTATTTTAAACATTTTGATTTTTGTGGCTTTAAGTCCAATTTCACTTCAGCTGCTGACATCCACAGCTCAGCCAGTTTTGTTATAAACATTGTTTTGGGCTCTTCATCTTTCCAGATTTTGAGTGCACACAAGACTACATTCTGCCAAATGTCTGCTGGTGTACATTGAGATTTTTGAATATCTTGCAATGTTTAAAATAGCCATTTTTAGCTTGCATTTCGGAGAAACCAAGGTGATTTCAAAGCGCTTTTTGAGCTAACAGGCACTGCTGTTTTTCCTTTGGCACACATTTCACTCATGGCACTCCTGGCCCATCACGTTCGCACTGGTGGGTGGCATGGTAGGCGACCATTTTGGTGTGCGCAAAACTGTGCGGTTTTCCTGGATTCTGGCGTAATGTGGGCTTTTCGGACATCTTGGATTTCCTAAGCCCACAGCACCAAATTTTGCAGCATAATAGTCCAAACGTGGATCAGGACACCCAACAGTTGTCTGTGCCACTGAGTCCCGGGCTTCGCTGTCAGGATCTGAGCCTGTGGTGGACCGAGAGAGGGACGGCATCAATGATGGTTCTACAAGCATCATGCATACATTGGTGTTATTGCTGTTTTACACATTAGAGGGGAATAGGTATTGGAGGTTTCACAATCAGGTTGCTTGCTATATGGTTGGAGCATGCAGGCATCCGTCAGGGTCACACATGTTTGAGGTGGTGTATGCTGTGTGACATGCATTTCTGTTGTGGGCTGTGTGCAATGTGACTACCGTTTCCATGTTTGTGGGGTGTGTGTCAGGTATGGCATTGGCATGCTGCATGCATGTGGATGTGTCAGTGCTGAGGACAGCATCTAGGCAGGGATGTGTCCATGTGTCTGTAATGGCCCATGCATTGCCTCATGGCACGGTCAAATTAGTGGACTATCATCATACTTTGCGTTACAGTGTTTTCTTAGGGCACTCACCTCCATCTGCCGATGAGGTGGCGCCACGTTCCATCCCCCCCACACCTTCAATTGCCTCAATGCCAATGGTGCTGGCGCAGATTTCCTCCCACCGGCTTAGTTTGATAGGGGAGCTAGGGCCACCACCAGTAGCTAGGCCCTGACTCCGGTTGGCCGGCATTATGTTTCAGAATCTGAGGCGCAGGTCGTCCCATCTCTTGCGCACGTCCTTCACTGTGCTGGGGGTGTTCCCGACTGCACTCACTTTTTGGGCAGCAAGTTGCCAGGTTTCTTTTTTTGGATCTGAGCTTCTCACTTGAGGTTGTTGGCAAAGGCAACCTCAGCATTTTCTGCCAGTGTCTCCGCGAGCATTGTGAGCTCGTCCTCCGTGAAGCGCTCTTTATGCTGTGCCTTTTTTAACTGCCTTTGGCATGATGCTGGTGGTGATGATGTATTTCTGCTGTTGCAATGAGGCTCCAGGTCCTGTGTAGTGAGGATGGCAATGGATTGTGTTTTTCAAGATAGCCGCCGTGCACTTTCCCATTCCGGCGCGATGACGCTACTTCCGGTTCTGTTTATTAGTGGCCACCGCTATTAGCGGTCACTGCTAATAGCGGTGGCTGCTAATAGCGGTGCCCACTAAGGCCGAATCCATTGATGCCGGCCACGTTATTTAGGGGTGGAAAGCGGCGTTTGTGCTGTCTGCGCTTGCCATGATGCCGCTAAGGGGCATTTTTGGGACTTTTGCAGCATGCCGGTACTGTCGATACCAGCATGCCGCTACGCTCGTGCACGCATACTCGTAATAGCCCACTGTTAGCGGCCTCTTTCCTACACGGACACAGTACTTGCTCCATGCCGGTAAAAACAGTTTTTTACCTCCTACCTCGTAATGACCCCCATTATCACTGAGCTGCAGGGAGCCCGGTTCTTTTAAAAAATGGACCTTAGGGCCGGGTACCATCAGGTAGTATTACGCCCGGAATCTCGATACATCACAACCTTCACCACTCACTAAGGGCTGTATCGACAAAACCGACTGAGTTTCGGGGTGTCCTAAAGAGATGTTTATCAATGTATACTAATTTATATAATTTAGCTGACCCAAGGATATCGCCTTTAGGATTTCAAGTTGTTGGGAATTAACCAGAAGGAAAAGTAGTTTGCATAATTTTGCACTTTCGAGAAACTTGTGTTGATTGGAGACGCAGAGCCATTAGGTATAAATATGAACGGAATTACCTAGAACAGTCATTCTGGATGTTAACACTTGGTGGAGGGCTATGGTGATTGCTGTTTGGGGCACTTTACATGTAGACATGGGACAAGATTACAAGTGGGCAATACACAATTTTGAAATAAGCACAATTATAGGGAATTTAGACAATATGTTTTGAATAGGTTTCAAGAGCTTGGACCTAATGTGAAAGATATGATCATGGAATATTAAGAAAGCAAAATATATTCGGATAAGTTATAGATAAGATTATGGTGCTTAAAATTGCACGAAAGTCACTGATGAGGATAGCCTAAATGTTTGAACAAATTGTTTGCTTATTCCCATTAGAGCATTATGAAGAAATCATGAGTCGTTGAATTAGGAGATTACGAATCGGTTAGATTTAAAGTAGCAGAGATGCTTTAACGGTAAATAATTGGTCTAAAATGATTCATCACATTCATTTTTAGTATGAATTATGGATAAACACAGTTCAGGTGAAGGTGCATCCAACATCCATATTTGGAGCATTGGGTTCTTAAGATTATACACACAGTTTTGGCGATGGACACTGGGTTGTACTGTTGCTGTTTTACTGATAAATTAATGTACATGCTTAAATGGTTCTGGTTGTTTCTGTATAAGAACTGAAAGAATATTTTTTGATTAACATTAGTCTCACCTGAGTCTGATGAGTTGGATCCTTCCCGAGAGGTTTTAGATTTCTCCTTCTTGGTCTTATCTTCGCATTGAGTCGCTCTTTGTAGATGAAGGGCCTATCCTGACCTGCAGACACTATGGCCTACTGTAGGTGACTATACAGAGGGCAAAGCAGCGGGCAGGAAGGATATTGTATTGTATTGTATTGCATTTTATTTATATAGCGCGCCAAGCCCTTGGGCATCTGGGCACATTTCTTAGGGTTACATGAGTAATACAGTTACATACACATTATTTACAAGTGTAAGAGACAAGATACAGCAAGATATATATACAGAAGCAGAAGTAGGTAGTTTGCCACGCAGGCCATATATACATGAACGTGTTTAGTAGTGAGTGTCCAGTTAGGCTTTGTTCATAATTAGCCAATGTTTGAGGCTCATTCGGAATTTGTTGTAAGAGTGTTCCATTCTGATACTAGTAGGTAGGGCGTTCCAGTTTTTGGCTGCAAGTACTGGGAAGGTTCTGCCGCTTGACTTTAGGAGTTTAAATCGAGGTATGATCAGGGCGTTGGAATGGGAGGATCTGGTCAATCTGTCCGATGCGTGGAGTTTGAATTTGTCGCACTGGTACATAGGTGCTCGTTTGTTCAGACATGTATGCATAAGTGAGAGGGTCTTGTATTTGATTCTTTGGTTTATTGAGAGCCATCAAACGCTTTGTCTAAACTCAGAGATGTGGAGTGTTCTTGGGAAGTTTGTTGCTGCTCTCAGCGCATTGTTTTGGTAAGTTTGTAGTCTTTTTAGGTTGTGCTGGTTGGTGCCCAACTATAGGGCATTGCAATAGTCTAGTTCTTTTAGTACTAAGGCCCTGGCTAAGGTAAGACAGTTGTCGGTAGTTACAAAAGGTCTGCAAGCATTGATGAGCTTGCAGGTGTAGGCTCTAGTGGAAGCAGTTGCTTTGATTTGTGTGGCCAGAAAGAGGGTTGAGTCAATGTACATGCCTAAGGTTTGTCCAAGTATAACAGTGGGAAAAGCCTGAAGGCACAAAAACCCTCTCCAGACAGATGGTACGTACAGAAGTAGGCACAAGCGTAGCTGGAGTCGCAAGTGAGGACCAATGAGAAAGGTCCTCAGCAAACTGTAAATGGTATTATTGCAGAGAGAGAATTCCCCAATTCCCCAAAGGAAATCAAGAGAGAACCAGGCATGGGGCGAGTAATCAGGACCAGAGAAGCTAATAGGCAAGGCCCGTAGAGATATCCAGCTGGGGGTACGCAGGAAATGAGAAGCAAGATGGCAAGCAGGATTGTAGGAAAAGCAGGCGGGTTCAGGATACAGGAGAAGGAATGTGAACAATAGGAAAACTAGTGTCTTACCCAAATCCAGAGCGAAGAGAGTTGCAACGCGTGGAGGTTTGCGGCTTACCGGCTAATGAGGAAAGTTGCATCTGCGAGCGCCCATCTTGGAAAAGAACTAGATGGATCACGGTAGAACATGATGGAACACACGCTGCTCTGAGGTAAACAACTGCGTTGCAGGCAGTTCGCTTCCCTCTACACCACCGATGCCACAGCCACCAATGGGCAGCTGTGACAGCATGCCCCCTCCACATCCAACCAGTTTCCGGTTTCCAGGGGAGCTACTTGTGGAACTGGCGAACCAACCTAGGTGCATGTAAATGGGAAATCAGTTCCCAAGTGCGCTCAGACAAGGTATACCCTTTCCAGTCGACTAGATATTGCAAAGACCCTCTGGAATTAATCAGGTTGGTAGTTCTTGAGGAGGGATGTGTGGAAAACCGGGTGTATGCTTTTCCATGAGGGTGGTAACTTAAGTTTGAAAGCCATTGGGTTTATTTTAGCTGTGATTGAAAAAGGTCCAACATAAAGAGGAGAAAACTTTGATGGTCGTATACATCTTGGTAGATACTTTGTAGACAACCATACTCAGTCTCCAATGTTCCATTCTGCGTTATCTTTCCGGTGTAAATCTGTGTACTTCTTGTTTCGTTTTTTAGAAATGTTCAGATGGTGGTAAGCTGTGTGTTGGTTTTATTTGATGTTCTTCAGGTATTCATTCAAGGCAGGGATGTTGGAAGGTGGGCACACCTTCTCCGGAAATACCCTGGGATGGTTACCTGAGAGGCAATCGAAGAGGCTCATTTTACTGGTGGTGTGAACCATATTGTTATAGGAGAATTCTGTGAGTGGAAGTAGTTCAGACCAGGACGAATGCACATTGGTGGTGTAACAACGAAGATATTGTTCCAAAGTGTGGTTAAGCCTCTCTGTTTGCCCATTTGATTGAGGATAAGAACCGGAAGATAGCACCCTTTCCATACCGAGCAGTTCACAGAGGTTTTAGGTCAAAGGATCGACAACCAAAGGGTCGAATGGTCAAAAGATCGACACCAAAGGACCGAAAACCAAAGGATCGAATGTTTTTTTTTTTCTTTTTTTTTTTGGGGGGGAGGTGGGGTCCCTCCAACCCCTGTTTTTGTGGTAAAAAACACTTTTTTTTCACTAAACGAAAACCCCACAAAAAATATATAATTTAAAAAAAAAATCGATCCTTTGATTTTCGATCCTTTGGTGTCGATCCTTTGGCCATTCGACCCTTTGTATTCGATCCTTTGACCTGACACCGTTCACAGAGAGTCTTCCAGAACTTGGAGGTGAACTGGGACCCCCTAATTTGGTTATTGATAAGGGAAGACCATGTAAATGGGATCCTTTGGTTTTTCATCCTTTGGTGTCGATCCTTTGACCATTCGACCCTTTGTATTCGATCCTTTGACCTGACACCGTTCACAGAGAGTCTTCCAGAACTTGGAGGTGAATTGGGACCCCCTAATTTGGTTATTGATAAGGGAAGACCATGTAAATGGAGGATGTCCTGGAGAAATACCACTGCCATATCAGGAGCAGACAGAACTCTAGGAAGGGGAGTGGAATGAGCCATCTTGCTAAATGAATCTATTGTTACCATTATGGCAATATGTCCCTTTGAAAGCAGAAGTTCCACGATGGAATTGGAGGAGACATGAGTGCAAGGTCCTAAAGGGACTGGAGCCTGCTCCAGTTACCCGATGGGTTTGGACGTAAGGTACTTGCTCCTGGCACAAACTGGCTGAGACAAAACATATTCCCTTATGTACTGGCTAACGGTAGACCAACAGAATGAGCGAGAAACAAGTTCTTGGGCAAAAGCTATGCCCTTGTGACAAGCTGCTGGATTGTCATGGCACCAAGGTTCAGGTAGAAGTATATCCCATCCTGCAGGACGAATTCTGGATCACTTTGGAAGAGACCTTGGATGTCCAGATTCCGAAAGGCTTCTTTGATCTGCTGTGGAAAAGAAGTAATCTCACAAATGAAGGTTTCATTACCCAGAATCCTTTCAGAATACTGGGGTTCCTTTCTCCTTTCTTCTTCTTTCCTAGAAGGTGCATCAGCCAAAGTGGTTTGGTTCCCTGGGATGTAAGTGATCCTAAAATGGTATTAGGAAAAAAAGTTAGCCCATCAGGCTTGCCGACTAGTGCAACATTCTAATTGCTGCAGGATATGTAGGTTCTTTTGATCAGTGCAAACTTCAAATTCATGTGGGATCCTAAGAGCAGATGTCGCCACTCTGTACATGCTGTCCAGGTGGCTAGGAATTCTTTTTCTATAACTGAATAGTTCACCTCACTGGGGTTCAGCGTTCAGGAATAAAAGGCATCTGGATGTTCTGGGTTCTCCTCTCCCATCTGTTTGAGAAAAGCTCCCAAGGCTTGTATGAGGCAATAGTCTCAACTATGAACATCTTTGATTGGTCTGGCTAACAAAATATAGGGGCTGAACAAAATGCCCTCGTTAGTGACTTAAAGGCGTGTTCAGCTGCTTCATCCCACTGGAATGTGCTTCCCTTCTTTAGAGGTCTAGTAATGGGAAGAACAGTTTCATGAACTGTTGTATGAATCTTATATAGAAATGTTCTACTCTCAAGAATCCTTGGACTTCCTTAACTGAAGTAGGGGACTGCCATCCTAATATGGCAGACGTCGTCCTGGGATCCATTTCGATTCCTTTACTAGACAACCTAGGTAAGGAATCGGTTGTACTTCAAACAAACATTTTTCAGGCTTGGCTAAAAGATTGTTTTTGTGTAGCCGGTCTAGGACGTCAGTCAAGTGTTTCCTATGGGCAGATTGAGAAGTGGAATAAACCAAAATGTCATCCATGTAGACAATAACATGGTGAAAAAGAACATCCGAGAACTGTCTATCCATGAACCTTTGAAATACAGCAGGTGGTTGACTAGGCCGAAAGGCATCACTTGGTATTCAAAGTGGCTGAAAGGGGTGCAGAAAGCTGTCTTACATTGATCTCCCTCCTTTATGCGAAGTAAATGCTAGGCTCCTCTTAGGTCGAGTTTAGTAAACACTACGGCAGAATGCACCACTTCTAGTATGTCGTTGATAAGGGGCATAGGGTATCTGTCCTTAACAGTGATCAGATTTAGGCCCCGATAATAAATGCAAGGTCTAAGTTCATAGTTATCCGTCTTGGGGATAAAAAATAGTGAAGCCCCTGCGGATGACTTTGATTCCCTGATGAAACCATTTGCAAAATTGTCAACAAGGTATTGATGCATTTTCCAGCACAGAGAGGAAATACATTCTTCCGAAAGGAACCACAGAGTCTGGTTTAAGATCAATAGCACAGTCTTCTGGACGATGAGGAGGAAGTTCTCGTGGAAGTATGTCTTCAAATACTGCTAAGTATTCATGGTAAGTGGACCAGATCTTGGTAACTTCTTGTACTAGAGGGCAGGGAGGATCAGGTCCCTGGACTGAGGCAAGTCCCATACCTACAGTGCCTTGAGATTAGTAACATTTCTCCTTACACAGGGGAGAAATTAACTGCACTGTATTGTTTGTCCAATTTATCAGTGGATTGTGATGTCTTTAACCACGGTATTCCTAGAATGAGAGGGAAATGAGCCACTTGAATCATGTAAAAATCCAGTTTCTTTTGTGGTGGTTAATGTCCATCTGAAGGGGACTATCTTGTGATGGGAGCCCAACACAATGGACGGCTGTCTACTCCCTTGACTGGTTGAGCTTCCTTCCTATCCACTAAGGTAATAACTTGAGTAGATGCCCATTCACTATCCATAAATATGCCCGCGGCACCACAATCCAACAATGCAAGAACTGTTAGGGGGCCTTCGTTAGGTTCTTGAAGGGTCCCCTGAAGGACCATGAGGCGATCATCCAGTAATTCCCTTAAAGTCATGATGTGGATGTAGGGACTAACAACAACACCATGGTTACCTGTCCCCACTAGGGCCGGGGTCTGGAGTTTCCCTGTTTCCTGGAAGGAACTTCAAGACAGTCATGTAGGAGATGACCCTTGGTACCACAACACAAGCAGAGACCTTGATCCCACCGTCTTTGTCTTTCGACTAGGGTTAGTGGTCGTCTGGTTGATCCTATATGCATTGTTTCATCCGGATAAGGGGAGTCCCTATCAATGGGTGATGGGTTTTCACGAGGCACCAGAGAAGAACCTCGATACCTCTTTCTTCTTTTCTTTCGTGTTGTCGATACTCGATCTGTAACACTGCTGAGATCAGTTCGGCCAAAGAGGGAGGACGAGGGATTCATGACAATTCATCCTTTATTTCCTATGTTAATCCTCTACGAAACATGGTATATTGGGCTGACTCAGGCCATCCTGCCTCTGATGCCAGGTGCTTGAATTTAGATATGTAGGTCAAGGCCTCCATGTTCCCTTGTTGAACATCTGGGAATGATTTGTAAGCATAAAAGTCAACTTTTGTCTCTTATACATGTCCTTGAGAGTCTAATTGAAGGCTGCATAAGAAACTACAGAGGGACTTGCAAAAACCACCAAAGGTGTAACCCAAGACAAAGCCTTGCCCGACAATTTGCAAAAAATGAAGCCAATCTTCGCCTTGAAAAGGTAGTATCCCGGACAAGAAAATGAACAGTACAAGAGTCCAGGAACTCCATCAAACATTTACCGGAATTGAGTCCACCTACAGGAGCGTCAGAGGACAAGGAATATCTTGCAGTCATTAGATGTCTTAATGTGGCATTCTCTGCTTTTATATTCTGCACTTCTGCAGAAAGCCCTTGAACAGCATTGATTAACTCTTGCATTTGACCCATAGTGACAGAATTCTCTTGGCATTGCAAATTCTCATCTGTGTCTGATGAGTCGGATCCTTTCCGAGAGGTTTTAGATTTCTCCTTATCGGTCTTATTCTTGTCACGGAGACGCTCTTCATAGAGGAAGGGCCTATCCTGACCTGCCGTCACTGTAGCCTACTGTGGATAACTATACAGAGGGCAGAGCAGCGGGCAGGAAGGATATGTCCAAGTATAACAGAGGGAAAATCCAGAAGGCACAAAAACCATCTGCAGATGGATGGTATGCACAGAAGTAGGCACAGACATAGCTGGAGTCACAAGTGAGGACCAACAAGAAAAGTCCACTTAGAACTGTCAATGGTATTAGTTTAGAGAGATAATTCCCCAATGGAAAACAAGGGAGAACCAGGCATGGGGCGAGTAAACGGGACCAGAGAAGGAAATAGGCAAGGCCCTTAGACATGTCCAGCAGGGGGAAGCCAGGAAATAAGAGGCAAGATGGTAAGCAGGAGCGAATGAAGAGCAGGGGGGTTCAGGGTGCAGGAGAAGGAAATGTGAACAATAGGAAAACAAGCATCTTGCCCAGAGCCGGAGCGATGAGAGTTATGACGCGAGGAGCTCTGTGGCTTACCGTATAATGAGGAAAGTTGCAGCTGTGAGCAGCCATCTTGGAAAAGAACTAGGCTGCTCGCAGCAAAACGTGATGGAACATATGCTGCTCCGAGGGAATCAACTGTGTTGTGGGCAGATGGCTTCCCTCTGCACCACCGATGCAACAGCGGCCAGCTGTGACAATTAGACATATATATTTGTGTTCTTTTCTGTTTATTATTTTTTCTTTCTCACCTACCATGTTATGTATCACTGGTCTCTTTCTGCTCCATATTTCAATGATATGATTTTGTTCTTGATGTATAATTTGTAACTGTATTGTGATGTTAAAGCCCTCATGAAGACCAGTGTTTAATAGGTCGAAACACGTGTTTGCGATGGTTGAACATGAACTTTGAAACTACAAACTTAATTAGGAACTTATCTCTGAATCCTTGGGTTCATGGCGCAACGGGAAGATACTGTTAATATTGGTTTCAAGCAAACCTTCGGTTTATTAACAAATTAATTACCACAAAATATACATAACAAATCCATAAGCACATTTCCCAACCAATTATACAAACTATGCGCTGTGATAAAAAATATAAGCACTAACAGTTCATACACTAGAAGCAAAGAGCACACAATGCATTTTGGTGAATACAAATCCATAAAAAATCATCAATCATAAACAACAAGATAGAAAATATAGCACTTTCAAGGATGCCCAAAATTAAAATTCACCAACAACAATCACATTAAACATGCTCCCACTCCGGCCTCCAGATCAGGTGCGTACTAGGCCTTTTTACACATGGAAATCCTGTAAATACGACAGCTTTATTATTTTCCTGTGTACATTTACACACAAGTTTGGAGCAGAGGGCAGTGCAAAGGTCAGGTTACTTGACAGACACCAGAACGCTTCTTTTGATTTTTATCTGCATGGATGTAATTGCATTGCATGGAGAAAAGCCCCTGAAGCGGAATGTATTTCTCTGAAGCCTTTCAAAAAATGAAACTGCACACTGTGATAAACAAATGGTTTCTTTCCATTCAGCTTCTGCTGTGTTGATGCTCATGTAGCAAACATAGTATTTTTCAGAGTTCCTGTGGTGTGGGTATAATCATGCAGTGGCAGATCATTTTGATTGAATGTGTTGGCGAACAATCACTCAGTTTCTTGGCGAGTTTTCTGATAGTTAATTGTAAGTTTCCTCTTGTCACTTGACCAAAGATACACTGTTGTGTGTCACACCCCTGGAGTATCACATAACTCCTTCCTAGCCACTGAAGCCAGATACAGTTGACCCCTTCCAGTTTGGTTGGCACAGGCCCTGATTCAGAGATATACAGGCACCACAAGGCAGCCATCTATTGCACAGCTACAACCTTCTTAATTAGGATCTAGACTTGCTCCTGTCTTCCTAAACACCCCCAAATCAGCAACAAACAAAAGCACATGCAACGTTATGCATGGCCAAAGATAACGTGCAGCTACATACACTTGATGACACATATAACACAAGTAACACCATAAATCTTGATGCCATGTGGCATTCTCTGGGACTTGAATACACACCCTCCTGCTGTGTCAGCTGGCAAAAGGGTACCCTAGACCTTTAAACATAAAGCACTCCATGGACATAAAATGTACAAATAAAGTAAGCAGCCACAACAAACATAGCAGGACCCTGCTTTCCTGACCAGAGTCTTATCCCCATTCAATGTATACTGAGTGTTCTCACACCGTGAGTCGCAGCAAGCCCAGCATGTAATTGCAAGCCTTAATCATAAATAACACGTGCAGTCCGCTGTGGCACGTAATCTCCCGCATGCACCGTATGCACGGAAGAAATTTAATAACTGAAGAATCGGTGCACCCGCACCCTGAAATATTCAATGCCTACATGACACACATCAAAACACATAATAACACTTAACTGAGGCCTGGGCAGGGCACGCCGGCGCCACTCTAGGTAATGTGTTATCCAGCGTTGACGGCCTTGCCGCTGTGTTCGTGCTCTGCCCTGGAAGGAAGAGCATGCTGCAGTGTCCTCACCGCTCGGCCCAGGTCTGCCTGCCCGCCTGCCCGCCAGCATGAATCGCTCAACTCCCTTATGAGGGATAGAACGCGACACAGATCACCACCGGACCCGGATTCCTTCAGACTCCAGCACTGCACCTGAAAGCTTTCTTCCTCCGGCCCGTGCCTGCATACAACAATCACCAACAGGCAGCAGGGGCCAGGGAGTGGCTTAAGTACCGTAATTAATGGTACACCTGTTCCAACTGCCAGTTAGCCTCACCACCAAGGCTCATGGAAAGTGTAGTATTTTACCCATTTTGCACAGAAAAGCTTTCCGGAGCTGCCTTTTAGCCTGCACAGTCCATATTTTCCTTACATTATCCCCTCTTCTAAGGCCCTTCCCAGGACTCGGCTTACCCCGATGAGACGGATAAAATAGTTTTACCAGTTGCTCCGCATGCACTGCCTCAGCGGGTTCCCAAGAATCGTCCTCAGGACCACACCCCATCCAGGAGCTAAGATACCAAAGACTTCAGCCACGCCACTTGGAGTCCAAAATGTGCTGTACTTCAAATTCTTCCTGACCATCCTTCATTACCCCAAACGCCTTCCTTATCACCACACGAAGAGCTGCAGGTTTAACCAAGGAAATGTGAAAGACTGGATGAATCCACATATGAGAAGGCAATCACAATGATACTTCTGTATCAGACACACAACGTACAATAGTATAATGTCCAATGAAACGGGGCAAAAACCTTCGAGACCCAAACAACTTAATATGCTGTGTGGATAACCTTAAACGATCTCCCACCACATTCTTATGACTAGATTGTCTATTTCGATCTGCATGTTTCTTGTAATTCACCTTGGCCTCATCCAAATTTTGGCGTGCCTTCTCTCGTATTTCAAGAAGCTCCCGCATGTGTTCTGTCACTGCTGGAATTCTGTTGAATGTTTGGAAATTCCTCTGGTAGCATTTGGCAAACTTGACCATACATACAGTAATGAGGGGACATTCCCAGTGAGTCATGCTTGGCATTATTATAACACAACTCTGCCAGCCAAAGAGACCAAACCCATGATGTTTTACCTTCGGCCAGAAAGCATCTCAATTATTGCTCCATGGTCTGATTTACTCTTTCAGTTTGACCATCGGTATGCGGATGGTAGCTAGTGGATAACGTGCAGGAGATTACGAGTAATTTGCAGAAAGCATTCCAAAACCAAGAGGGGAACTGTGACCCCCGATCGGATACTATTGTCCTTGGTAACCCATGTAGCCTCACTATATGCTGCAAGAATAACTCCGCCAGAGCACTAGCGCTCGGAATTCCATCATATGGTATAAAATGAGCTTGCTTGGTCAGATAATCCACCACCACCAACATTTTGTCACAATTCTCATTCCGATGCAGCTCTGCATCAAAATCCATAGAAATACATTCCCAAGGATCTCTGGGCATATACAATGGCTGCAACAACCCTGCCTTCTTTAGATGATCTGATTTTGAACGCACACAAGTCTCACAACTTGCCACATACTCCTGTACCTAAGAGGCCCATCACTCCCCCCAAATGTACCTTTGCACCATGTCTTGTGTTTTCCTGATACCCACATGTCCTGCCATGGGAGAATTATGACGCCAGACCAACGCCTTCTTCCTCAATGCTTCAGTAGGAAGAAACAACTTCCCTTCATGGTAAAGCAATCCTTCTAGAATTACTCTACCTTTCCCGCTCTTCACCCATTCTGACCACTCCTCCTTTGGGAAATTCTGACAGATCTCCCCAAGCACCACCTGTATAACCGACCCCACAATCCTTTCCACCGGAATGACACTATGTTCCACTTGGCACTGCACTCCCAGATTTTCATGCCTGGACAATCTGCCTGCCTTTCCGTTGCTACTCCCTGATTTATATGTCACCACGAAATCAAATTCTTCAAAAAACTGAGCCCATCTCAATTACCAAGAACTCAAGTTTCTAGCAAACTTAAGAAACTGTACATTCTTAATATCAGTGACAAACACTGGAAGTCTAGCTCCCATTAAGTAGTGTTGCCTTTCCAAAAAAAGCTTCCTTGATTGCCAAAAGATCTTTATCCATAATGGCATAACTTTGTTCACATGTTGTCAGTTTTCGAGAGAAATAAGCTACTGGATGCAGGATGCCTTCCCCATCTGCTTGTGACAGAATTGCTCCTATGGCCAGATTGGAGGCATCAGTCGCTACCTGAAACTGGCTCTCCAGATTAGGATGACATAGAATTGGGGCATCTGTAAATGCATTCTTTAATTGGTTAACTGCCTCCTCTGCCTCCTGATCCCAAAGGATCTTGGTAGCTTTTTTCAACAATCGGGCAATGGGCATAATAATAGCAGAAAAGCTGTTGATAAATCGTCTGTAAAAATGTGCAAATCCCAGAAATGATGGTCCTTTACACATTGGGGTGTTGGCCAATTGGTAACTCCCTGTACTTTCTTGTCGTTCATCACCACTCCTGAGGGTGTGAGGATGAAACCCAAAAATTCCACCCTCTTGACATGAAACTCACACTTTTCCAACTTAGCAAATAACTGATACTCCTGTAATCTAGCAAGCACTGCCTTGACATGGTGTTCATGCTGCTCCAAGGACTCAGAAAAAATCCAAAATATCATCTATGTACACAATCACAAACAAATCCAAATATTCCCGCAACACCTCCTGTATGAAATGTTGGAAGGCCGCAGGGGCATGCATAAACCAGATGGCATCACCAAATATTCAAATAAACCAAACTTTGTACGGAAGCCGTCTTCCACTCATCACCCTCCTTCACCCGGATGAGATGGTACGCCCCCCCTTAAATCCAATTTAGTATAAATCTTAACCATTTTGACTTGATCTAACAAAATAGAAATTAATGGTAATGGGAACCGATTCTTTACGGTCACCCTATTCAATAGCCTGTAATCGATGCAAGTCCCAAAGGTACCCTCCTTCTTGGACACGAAAAACAAATGAGATGAGACTGGAGATTTAGAAGGTCTTATAAAGCCACAAGTCAGCAGCTCATCTAGGTATTCCCATAAATGCTGTGTCTCCTTTTCTGACAAAGCATACTCCCGACTGCAAGTTAACCTAGCCTGTGATTCCAACCCAATTACACAATCAAAAGGCCTCTGGGGCAGTAACTGAGAAGCACACCCTTTGTCAAACACACTAGCAAATTCCTGATATATTTTCGGCACTGTGTTAACCACTGCCCCTACCGGGACTTCCTGATGAACTCCTTCTACCAAAAACGTGGTAGGCCCTCCAATGCCCGTCAAATGAGGTGCACACTGTTCACTTCCAAAAGTCAATGTACTTCCATGCCAGTCTATGTGGGGATTGTGTGTCACTAACCAGGGCATTCCCAAAATCAACCCAAATTGGGGTGCTGCAATCAAATCAAATGTGATCACCTCCTGATGATTCTCACCACACGACATCCGTACCTCTTGAGTCTGTGTGGTAATTGGACCGGAGGCCACACATGAGCCATCCACCACCCATACCAACTCACTCTCTCTCTTGATTCTAGTGGGAATTCCTAACCTATCTGCCAAAGCAATATCTATGAAATGTCCTGTGGCCCCAGAATCCACTATGGCCGATACCATCTCCCTACTGTTTGCAAAAATCAAAGTTACTAAGATATAGATATGAGGAGCTTTAACCTGCATTGCATTAGCCACTATCGAAGGGAACACTGATTCCTGCTGGCTCAGTATAGTCGTTGCCTCACTTACCGAGCCCCTTCTTTTCCCACCTCCACCTTCCTTTTCTCCTCCATTCGAGCAGGAGTATTAGGGCAGTTTCTGATATAATGTCCTGGTTTCTCACAGTATAAACACAAATGATCAGACTTTCTCTTTTCCTTTTCCTCTACAGTAAAAGGACCTCTAACATTATAGTAAGGGCCCCAGGCAAAGGGCGGCTCCTTCAGAGGTGGCTCCTTTTGTGTCTGCAGGTATCCGCAGGGGAAGCCAGTGGCCAGCCGTCAACCATCAGAGATTAAGGAAGGTATGAGTGGCCTGTGCTGGGTTTTGAGCTTCACTCTGCCCTGCTATATAGCAGACTCTCAAACTTAGGTGTGTTTTTCTCCTGTATTTAAAATTGCATTGTGAAAGTATGTATAATCACATTGTGATAGTATTTAAAATTGCACTGTGAAACCTAGGCCCTTTTTCCCACTATCAGGACACTCAAACTTAGGTGTGTTTTTCTCCTGTATTTAAAATTGCATTGTGAAAGTATTTATAATTGCATTGTGATAGTATTTAAATTTGCACTGTGAAACCTAGGCCCTTTTTGCCACTATTCAGGACACTCAACTTAAGTGTGTTTTTCTCCTGTATTTAAAAGTGCACTGTGAAAGTAGCGCCGTGCTGTGACTTGCCTCCTACCAAAGCACTCATCTAGCAAAACTTTCTACCACTATCTAAGTGCCTGTCATTTTGTCGAATTGTCTACCTGTCCCATCACTCTGTCTCGTCTGTTTATACCCTGCCCTGTGTCCTTTCCTAGTGTTCTCCCCTACCCCTTCCCAGTCCCTCCCTCTTCTCTCCTCTCCCTACCTACTCTATGGTGCTTTCTGTCTCTCCTATCTTTTGTAACTGCTTCTCCATCAACTATCCTCCTCTCCTCACTAAATCTGGTAGGAAGAAGTTTAAAAAGGACATCCTGGTCTCCAACCCAGGCCTCCCTATCACTGACATCTATACCAGTGCCTCCTCCAGGCAACCTTTCACTGACATCCTCTTTGTTGTTCCCTCGCTAGACCTATGGACTCTACATATGGTCTCTGTGCTCTATCCCTTCTCTTCCTCTCCCATTAATGGTGGCACCCGGTGGGAGGTCCTCCTGGCCTCTTTCCACTCCTCTAAGGTCATCATTAATGTTTACCAGAATGATACCGTCTTGGTCCAAGGCCCTCAAGCCAACCTTCTCCTCTTTGATAAACGCTTCCTATGCTTCATCAATTTCCTTTCTTCTCCTGCTGTCCCTTTCTTTCCTCAACGGCTTCCTTGCCTCCCACTGCTGTCTCCTCCTTGGCTACCTTGCCCTCGCCTTCTTCCACTTATGCCCCCCTCAGGCTTCCTCTACACCTTTGCAGGGCGTAACTCTGATTTGTACCCCTCCGCGGAAGTCTTTCAAGGACGGCAACCTTCTCCATATTGCCACTCTAAACTCTCGCTCAGCTGTCAAACACTCCTCTGACATCTGCCGCCTGCTGGAGGAACTTGACCTCGGTGTCCTCGGTCTCACCGAGACATGGTGCATGGCCAGCTATGTAACAAGCTTAGACACTCTCCTCCCTGATGCCTACAAGATCCTCTGCGTGCCCAGATCCAACTGCTCCGGAGGGGGAGTAGCCCTGATCTTCCCTGAGTGGATTCCTGCCTCTGTCATTCCTACGCAGGCCGTCTCCTCTTTTGAATGCCTCATGTGCAGGCTCGCTCTCTCTCCTGGCTACTCCCTTACAGTGGCTACCATCTATCAACCACGTAGTCAGATCTCATCCTTCCTCTCTGAGTAGGAGGACATCTCCTCTTCCTTCCGGGTCTCAACCACTCAACTCCTCCTTCTCAGAGACTTCAATATCCACCGGGATGCTTCCTGTCCTTCCACTGGACTCTTTTGTGACCTCTGCGACTCTCTCTCACTGTCTCTATTCTCCCCTCTGGCCCGACTCACTCTGCAGGGCACACTCTGGATGTTCTGATCTCTTCAGACCTCTCCCTTTTGATCCCTCTGACCACTCCTCTGACCTGGAGTGATCACTTTCCCCTTTCCTCCCGTCTCACACTCTCCACCTCTCAAGCCAAGCCAACTCCAGCATTGCCACCTAACTTCTCGGTTATCCGACCCATGAAGCGTGTGTCAGCTGAGACTTTCGCAACCATTTTCTCCCCCCCCCCTCCTCGCCCCTTGGCTGACTCACACCCTGACACAGCCCTTTCCATGCTCCACTCTGCCATATCTGATACGCTTGATGTTCTTGCCACTGTCATGAGGATCCGCTTGAATCCCAAAGCCAAGTGCAACTCCTGGTACGACTCAGACCTCGTCACCCTTAAACGCAAGTGCAGGGTGGCTGAGAGGAAATGGCGCACTTCCGGTACATCCTCTGGCAAACTGGCCTTTCCCCGCCAACTCCATTGGCAATAGCGGCTCTCTGTCCGCACCAAGAAGAGAGCCCACATCCAAGCCTGCGTCTCTGCGGCATCTAACAACTCGGCCAAACTCTTTCAAATCTGCAAGGAGCTGGCAAATCCTGCTGCAGTCTCTACCCCTCCTGTCCCCTCCCCTCCCAGGCCCTGGCTTCTCACTTCCTCCCTAAAACAAAGGACATCCTGTCCTCTCTCTCTTCTTCTCCCTCTCCTCCCTCTACTCCCTGCTGTTCCTCTGGCCCTTCTTTGGCTACCTCTCCTCCCTCCTTCTCTGCCTTTCCCCTGTTCTCCTCAGACAAGGTTTCGAGACAAGTCTGATCTATGAAAGTCTTGTCAAAACAGGTTAACCCCTGTTCCTCCAAAACCATCAAAGACCACATTGACACCCAGGCTCCTGCTCTGGCTGATTTCTGCAACCACTCCTTCACCACTGGAGTTTTCCGCTCCCCCTGAAGCACTTCCTTGTGCACCCTCTGCTTAAAAAACCTTCTGCTAACCCTTTCTGCCCTGCTAACTATCGTCCAATCTCCAACAATCCTTTCCTTGGCAAACTCGTAGAAAAACTGGCCATCTCCCAGCTTAATCTTCACACTGAATCTGTTGGTTGTCTCCATGACCATCAGTCTGGCTTCAGATCTGACAGAAGCACGGAAACTGCTCCCTAACCTTGATTCTAATACCCCCTGTGTCCTCATCTTACTTGATCTCTCTTCCGCCTTTGACATGGTCAACCATGCCATCCTGCTCAACCGTCTCTGTGATAACCTGAGCATCACCGGTCAGGCTCTGGCTTGGCTGGCCTCTTTCCTCTCCGATAAACCCTCCCAGGTCCAACTTGGGTCCTTCCTCTCCTCTATCTCTATCTCTACCTGTGGTGTTCCCCAGGGGTCTAACCTGTCTCCCTGGCTGTTCAACCAATACCTGGCACTTCTTGCCCACTGCATTGCCGCTCTCTGTCCCAACTTTCAGTGCTATGCGGATGACACTGAAATCATTTCAGGCTCCCCTCTGCCACCTCTTATCCTTCTCTCAACTCTGAGTGTCTGTCCACCATCCAGGACTGAAGTGCCACCAATGATCTCTGCCTTAAGGCCAGTAAGACCGAGATTCTCCTAATCGGCACACCTGCCCCTTCCTTTCCTGTCGCTCTCTGGCTGGCCTCTTTTGGCCCTCTTCATGTTCCCACCTGTGAGGCTAAAAACCTCAGGATCATCTTCGACTCCACACTTTCCTTCTCTCCTCACATCTCCAACGTCTCTAAAAAGTCACACTACCAGCTGCACCTCCTTAGAGGTATTCTTCCTTTCCTCTCCTTCCCCCAGAAGCTCACTGTCTCCAGAGCTCTGGTTCTCTCTAGGCTAGACTACTGCAACAGCCTCTTTCTAAATCTGCCTGCCTCTACTCTCCACCCCTTGCAACTCATCCAGAACAGGACTGTAAGACTTGTCCTTGGCCTTAAACCCAGGGATCGTATCTCTCCAGGACTGAAATCTCTACACTGGCTCTCAGTGGCGGCAAAGATTAAGTTCAAAACCCTCTGCATTGTCCACAAGGCCTTCTGGGGCCTGGTACCTCAATACCTCCAACTCTCTCTTCCTAAATATCTTCCATCTCGAGCTCTTCGCTCATCCGCCTCCAACTGCCTCAGGGTCAGTTGCTTCTCCAAGCAGCGTGTTGGTGGTAGATCTTTTTCTTCTGCTGGGGCCTCCATCCCTGCCTCGCTGAAACTTGAGGAGAACCATCTTCCGTTCAGGAAGCACCTCAAAACCTTCCTCTTTGCTTCTGCTTTCTCTCCCCCTCTCTCTCTCTCTCCCCTGCTGATCTGCTGGCTGAATCTGAAACTGCACTCGTACCTGGCTACCCTCTGATCTCGCGCCCAGGTCCCCTCCCTGCCATTTGCACACCAGGTCAGACCTGGCGGGCAGAAAGGCACCTGCAAGCACAACTCGTAGTTTGCCGGTCCAGTAGCAACAGTGCCCGTAGCTTACCGGCACCATTACTACCGAACCGGCAAGCATATAATGAGGTCCATTGTCTTATTTATTTCACCTTATCCTATGTACTGCACTGCCCCCTCCCCTTCCCCCCTGTACTTTTCCGCTTGCCCCCTCCACTGCACTTCTGCAATTTCAATGACACCTGGCCTAGTAGGATCGTTGTCTGTCTTCCCTCTGTTTCCCCTCCCTTGCCTCGTCGCACCTTGAAACACTTGTGTATAGGCACGTTATAAATGCCATATCATATCATATCATAGTCTGCTGATCTCCCTGATCCCCACCAGCACGTCCTCCTACCTCCCTACTCCTGTCTAAACGCACAAAAGGTATTCCCTCTGTCCTCCTTTTCTCACCCCTGCGTTCACCCAAACAATGGTCCAACCTCAACGCCAAGTCAATAAGTGCACTGCATGACTCTGGTTGGGGTTCCACATGAGCTATTGCATCCTTAAGCTCTTCCTTTAATCCTTGGTAGAACAAAACCGCTTGCTTAGGTTCCAGCCATGCCGTTTCAACTACCAAACGATTGAATTGTGTTAGATACGTCACCAAATCTTTAGTACACTGCTTTGGGGCTAACAAAACCTTATCCTGAGCCTTAATACATTCCGCTGATCAAACATTTGTACAAATTCCATTGAGAACCCATTCCAGTCATATAGTATAGGCTCATCCTTTTATACTAGATGAATCACCCAAGCTGCTGCGTCCCCTGTCAGATAAGAAATAACAAACACAGTCCGCGCCTGTGCCGACTCGAATGCTGTGGCTTTCCATAGAAAATGTAACTTACATTGGGCCTCATTACGACCCTGGCGGTAAGGGGTTTACGCCAGCGTTAGCTGCGCCGACCCCTTACCGCCAATTACGAGGTCCCCTAGCGCCATGGTGCTTTTAACACCTGCTTTTAGCAGGTGTTAAAATCCATGGCGCTAAGGGACCATGAAGTTAATTACGCCACCGTAATTTACGGTGGCGTAATTAACGCCTTCCCCACTCCCATTATGCCCTATGGGGCAAAAATGGGAATGGGGAAGGGTAAATGGGGATTGGGGACTTACCGCCCCGCCAAGGTCGGAATGGGGCGGTAAGTCCGCCAACCACCATGGCGTAAACGTAGTTTACGCCATGGTGGTAAAGTCACGGCCCAGGCGGTAACTTACCGCCTGGGTCGTAATGAGGCCCATTGTGTCAGAAATGTGGAATATTTCTTAGGATCTCCCGCAAATCTCTCTGGGGCTGCCAAGGGAACACCCAACTGATGTTGCACTATCACTGTACTTGACCGACTAGATGGTCCTGCCGATGAGGTCGCTGCCGCCTCAACCTGTAGTGGTGTTCATTGGGCAATTAACCCACCAACCTGCATCTTCAACGTATTAGTCTCCTGCCGAGACTGAACCAATTCTGCCTGTATTTTCTGTAATGCTTTTAGCACCACTGCTAAGGGTGGAGGGGACTCCATCTGGCTCGGGTGGCTTAAATATCCCCATTTGGGTTTTGGTGATTATGTCACGCCCCTGGAGTAGCACACAACTCATTCCAAGGCACAGAAGCCAGATACAGTTGACCCCTTCCACCTTGGTTGGCACAGGCCCTGATTCAGAGATATATAGGCACCACAAGGCAGCCAATGGGGGAAAGAGGGTTAGGGAGGGTTTGTGGATAGGTACGGGGAGTTAGGGTAACCGGCAAAGGGAATATGGGAAGAGAGACATAACATGTATGGGTTGCCAGTCATTTGGTCGAAATCAATTGGTCGACTGGACAACTGGTCGAATCAATTTGGTCGAAAACCAAATGGTCGAATTTTTTTTTTTTTTTTTTTTTACCCCTTTTTTTTTTTTTTTGGGGGGGTCCCCCCCCCAACCCCCTTTTTTTCTTTCTTTTTTTTTTTTTTAACACGAAAACCCACAAAACACATATATAAATAAAAAAAAAAAATTCGACCATTTGGTTTTCGACCAAATGACGTCGACCAAATTGCAGTCGACCAGTTTGTAGTCGACCAAATGACTGGACACCACATGTATGCACATCCTGTTACATCAATGGCAACTTGAATCTATTGCACAGCTACAACCTTCTTAATTAGGATCTAGCCTTGCTCCTGTCTTCCTAAACACCCCTAAATCAGCAATGAACAAAAGCACATGGAACGTTATGCATGGCCATAGATAACGTGCAGTTACATACACTTGATGACACATGTAACTGTCATGGCCACCAACCATGGGCCATTACTTTCATCCTCCAAAGGGTTCAAATAGACCCTGTCCTGGCACCTGTGGCACCAGGCTCATAAGAAAGTGTGCTCTGCACACTTTGTGTCCAAAGCATATGCTTCCAAGCCAGGCGTGGCCATTGGAAGGCACGTGCAGAAGCCTATGGGAGTGGTGAGGTGGGGCCACAAGGTGGAGCTAAAGGGGAGTGGCTGGGGCCAGCCCCACCCGCATGTAGAGGCTTCGCATTAGTCTGCTATGTGCAGGGTAACGCTTACCGTCTTCTGAAGATCTTACCTGTTTCCAGCTCAGCTCGCATCTCATCAGGGCCTGGACATCATCTTCAGCGCACACCTACCTGATTCCAGCTCTGCATCTTCAGCGTGCATCTTACCTGAATCCAGCCGCACCATCGCTCACACCGCAGCTACTTCAACTCTACCTCTGCAGCGCACCTCTTACCTGAATCCTGCCACTCCATCGCTCGAAGCACAGCTATCTTCAACTCAGCATCTGCAGCGCGCATCTTACCTGTCTATGCAAATCCATCGCCTGCAGCACGTCTCATCCTCACCTGTCTGAGCGTTAAGCTATGCTGGAGTCTTCTTCTCGTCCAGCATCCTCACGGATCTTCCATCTATCAGCTGCTGACAGGTTCTCGCATCGCCGCTCTCCATTCTCCGACGCCAGCCCATTCCTGCAAGAGAAAGGGAACGCACAAGGTTAGAAACTGCATAAACATTTAACGCTTGGCCACACAACACCTAAACCTTGCGTACCACCTTGAAACCCCACTTACCTTCTAGTGGGGCCGCTGCATTCCCATCTGGCACTGCTTGGACTCGCTTCCAACACTGCGATGCAGCATGGCCATCTTCACATCGATTGGGAAAAGGAAAGACATTATAAGAATTACGGACAAAAATCATTGGGAAAGACGTTGCAAAACCATACGGACAATAATCATTGTTACGAACACTTAACTCAAAAGTGGATTGGTCGCAGCCGGTCTGGGCCATCACGCATACGGACCAGTGAAGCAACCTGGTCTATCTACAGCGCCTCTGCTGAAGAGAAGCAAGACGGAGAGCCCATCTTTACAAACAACAGGGCATTGCAAGCGGCCAGAGTATTCCACACTACAGCAGCTGGGGGTAAACCCAGATCCAGGGGAGCCAAGTCCAGGGAGGGCTCCAACCGTGCCCCAACGTCCCTGCAGAGATCAGGTGAGCGTAACAGTAACACAAGTAAAAACATAAATCTTGACGCCATGTGGCATTCTCCTGGACTTGAATCCACACCCTCCTGCTGTGTCAGCTGGCAAAAGGGTACCTTAGACCCTTAAACATAAATCACTTCATGGACATGAAATGTACAAATAAAGCGAGCAGCCTCAAACGAACATAGCAGGACCCTGCTTTCCTGACCAGAGTCTTATCCCCATTCAATGTATACTGAGTGTTCTCACAACACGAGTCGCGGCAAGCCCAGCATGTAATTGCAAGTGTTAATCATAGATAACACATGCAGTCCTCCGTGGCACGTAATCTCCCGCATGCACTGTATGCACAGAAGAAAGTCAATAACTAAACAATCGGTGCATCCGCACCCTGAAATATTCAAGGCCTACTTGACACACATCAAAACATATAATAACACTTAACTGAGGCCTGGGGAGGGCACACCTGCCACCCCAGGCAATGTGTTATCCAGCGTTGACAGCCTCATCGCCGTGTTCGTACTGTGCCCTGGAAGGACAGAGCACTGCTTCAGCGTCCTCACCTCTTGGCCCAGGTCTGCCTGCCTGCCAGCATGAATCGCTCCACTCCCTTATGAGGGATAGGGCGTGACATAGATCACCATTGGACCCGGGTTCCTCCAGACTCCAGCACCATACCTGAACGCCTTCCTCTTCCGGGCCCTGCCTGCAAACAACAATCACCCACAAGCAGCACAGGCCGGGGAGTGGCTTACATATCATAAGAAATGGTACACTTGTTCCAACTTCCAGTTAACCTCCAGTTAGCCTCACCGCCAAGGCTCATGGGAAGTGTTGTTTTTTGCCCGTTTTGCATGGAAAAGCTCTCCCAAGCTGCCTTTTAGCCTGCACGGCGCCTCTTTTCCTTACATTGTGCTTGCCCAACAGTAATAGTATAGCTTAAATGTAGGTCTTTAGAATGCATGCGCTAAGGAAAGGCAAGATATTCAATTTTCCAATATTTAGTTTATTTTCTCATTTTCTGCTGTATTTTCAAATAATCAGTGCATTATATTCATCAAAATGAGTGTTTTCTTGGAATGTACATTGTACAACATAAAGTTTCGAAGATTGATCAAAATGTAAGAAAAGAAAAAACCTCAACACGTGTTTCACCACTATATGTGGATCCTCAGGAGGTAAGTAGTGTTTGTGTATGTATTGTTCTGAAAATAAAATAAAACCATATATATAACCAACAAGTCAGTAAAAGTATAGAGATTGTAAAGTAAGGATCAATTTAATCTGCAAATGCAACACACCTCATAGAAGACCTGAAATAAGGATCTGTGCTGAGGAACAAATAAACAAATTAAGCTACATCTCAAACAGGGTAAGTCTGTCAACATTGGCAGATTAAATGGAAGAGAAGATGGTCAAAGTGATACAAGAAAACAATGAGGTCATCATCAAATCAGGAGATAAGGGCGGAAAAACGAGAAGTATATGAACAAACAAGACTACACGAATGAAGCTAAAAAGGAATTCAACAAAAAACACTGCTATGAAAACATATTAACCAACCCTATAAAACAAAAAGGGCTAGAATGGAAAAACCTAAGCAAACAATGGCAAATCCAAGGCCTATTAATTGATGAAGAATTTTATTTTCTCAATGAACCTTATCCAACATTATCTACAATCTATTTTCTCCCCAAGATCCACATGAAATGTCAATCTTTTCCAACTTTAAGACCAATAATAAATGGGATTGGTTCAATAACAGAAAGAATTTCAGAATACATTCATAAATTCCTGAATCCTCTAGCTCAATGCCTAGCCTCTTATATCAAGGACACAAAACATGTAATTCAACAAATCGAATCAATAATGTGGCAAGAAAACTATAGGTTGGTAACCATGGATGTAACATCACTTTATACGACTATAGAGCATGAAAAAGGCCTAATGGCAGAAGAATACTTTCTGAAATCAAGATCAATGTCTTATTCTGAACAGAACAAAATGATAATCGAGGTGTTGAAATTTGCATTAATGATTAGTACTTTCTGCTTTGATAATGAAATATACAGGCAGATTCAAGGAATGGTTATGGAGGCTACATTTGCCCCACCATATGCAAATCTATTCATGGGCTACTTCGAGTTGGAACATTCTTTACAGACACAGAGAAGATAGTGCATTGGGGCAGATTTATCAATGATATTTTAATAATTTGGAATGGAGATAGGAATTTGCTGCTTGAGTATGCACAGTATTTGAATTGCGAGAATCTGAATTTAAAACTCACAATTGAAGAAAGTACGGAAAGAATATATTTCCTAGACCTATAGATCTATGTACAAGTCAAGGAAATACACACAGCATTGTTTATTAAACCAGCAGCAGGGAACAACACTCTTCATGCCTTCAGTAACCACCCAGCACACACCATTAAAAACATACCTTATGGTGAATGTTTACATATTAAAAGGAATTGCAGTGAAGAAACAGAATTTAAAAAACATCTGGCACAAAGCATAGAAAATTCCTTGAAAGAGGCTATTCAACTTCAATACTGAATATAGCAAAATCAAAAGCTTCCAAGAAAGACAGAAGTGAATTACTAATAGACAAAGATTGTACTAAGGAAGAATCACATCTGAAGAAAGAAAAGTAAGACGTATTACTACCTAAAGCTCCGATCACTATAAAATAAGAAAAATATTGAACACACATTGGAACATTCTCCAGCTCGACCGTACTCTTTCGAAATACTTAGACAAATAACTCTCAATGACATTTAGAAAAGTGAAATCATAAAAAACGATCATTAGTCCAAGCTATATGAAGCCCTTTGAACAGAAAACAGGAACAATTCATTCACTTTGGGTAATGCTTGAAATTAAGGAGAACCACAAATGTGGAGGATGCAAAATGTGTCCTCACATTATGGAAACACTTCAAGAGGTTCAATTGCCCAGTGGAACAAGCAAAGAAATATATGACTTTATACATTGTAATACACAATTTGTAGTATATGGCATCAAGTGCAATTGCAGCAAATGGTACATTGGGAGCACAATAAGGAAGCTCAAAATAAGAATCATGGAGCACATGAGAGCAATCAGAAATAGAGATCCAAGATATTCCTTAGCAACCCATTTCAATTTCAATTTGGAACATGACAAAGAAAGCATCAACAATTTGAAAGTTGCAGGTTTTGCAACAGCAATGGAAACCTTGAGAGGAGGAAACAATACCAGGAAACTGACACAATTGGAATCCAGATGGATCACTTTATTGGACACCTGCCATAGTGGCTTAAACCTGGACAATGAGTTTTGGTCCTTTCAATAATTATTTCAATTTGCAAGAATGTTAACATGTTTGATAAACCTCTTATCACTACAGATTCAGTCTACCATATGAACAGTTGCTAGTACCTAAAGTGTGCACAAATATGTATCTTTTGCACTACTGAGACACTATTATTTTTTGATATGAAAAGAATATATTCAACATCACCTTTTTGATCATAACCTAATATTTAGTAAAAACCTACTCCATTTATGACATGTTCCATTCAAATAATTTCTGGAAATGTGTGTCATCAGTCCATGCTAGCCTTCTACAAGTCTACTATCAGTTTAAAAAGATTTTAATTAGACTCTGAACCTCCACAAACTAACTATAGTTTAGGAACAATATTAGGCAAAAGAACGAAAAAAAATTGACAAGTCTACTATCACTTTTGAAACACTGTGTTAGAATCAAAATTTTCATAAATAAACAAGTGTAACCTTTGGAATAGTATCAGGCAAATAAATGAAGCAAGTGGCAAATGTTCACATGAATCACTTGACTTTTGAGTGTAAACATTGAAAGGCAATGTTTTAAAAATAAATGTATATTTTATTTTCGGGCCGCAAAGCCCCATCTTCACGTTTCTAGCACAATGACGTCATCGCGTTCGGGAATGAGCATGATGAGGTCATACGCTAAAAAGACCTGCAAATATAAGGCGGGCATTGGCTTTAGCTCATTGCTCAGAACTTGTCCTCTTCTTATCCATCCCTTCCAAAAACAAGTAAGTGATGGTAGCTTGTGCTCTTTACCTTTATCATAAGGTTGAAACCTAAAAGCTTGGAGAATACTATACTATTAAGGTTAAATATTCCTTGTCTCTTTGAAATAGGGGAACAATTATAACATATTGGCTTCCTTTATCTATGCTCCATTTACACAGAACGTATATATCCTAAAGGATCCCTTATAGGAAGTATAGATTCAGCTAACCTTATTTTGTAAATACTGAGACAGTGAACCAACCTTTGTTTCCTTGAACAGTAATCAAGTAATTTCTCACACCCAGTGAGAGTGTTACATAACACTATTATAAAAACAGGCCTATTTAAACAAATTCCTTGTTGTTTATTTCACTTTCCCACCTGGATTGTGATGCCAAACCTTCCAGACTTTGGAAATGTGTTTATTTCTCTTTCGCACACCTCATACAAGACCTGAAATCAGGATCTGTGCTGAGGAACACATACACAAATTAAGCTACATCTCAAACAGGGTAAGCCTGGCAGATTAAATTGATCCTTACTTTACAATCGCTATATAATTTTACCGACTTTTTGGTTATATATATAGTTTTATTGTATTTTAATTTCAGAACAATCCACAAATACACAAACACTACTTACATCCTGAGGATCCACATATAGTGGTGAAACACATGTAGAGGTTTGTTCTTAAATTCTGATCAATCTACTGAACTTTATGTTGAACAATGTACATTCTATGAACACACTAATTTTGATTAATATAATGCACTGATTATTTGAAAATACAGCAGAAAATGAGAAAATAAACAAATTATTGGAAATTTGAATATCTCGCCTTTTCTTAGTGTATGCATTCTAAAGATCTACGTTCAAGCAGATCATTTTACACTGATAATTTGATTTACACTCTAATTATAAAAACAGTGTGTAAAATGATGAGTATACACGGTCTAGTTTACATCCATTCAACCTTGCAGTCAATGGGGCACATTACTATAAATAGTCAGTGGCAGCAAAGTTTCTGCTCAAGGGTGAGTTATTGTCATTACACCAATCACAGGTGTTCTAGCCTATCAAATCTTCAAGACTAAAATTAAAACATCCAATACCAGACTCTCCAGGAAGTGCAAGCGCTGTTCAAAAACAAACAAATGCTTGATCTACAGGTTCGAATCCTGGCAAGGCCAACTCATCCTTTAGAAGTTGATAAAGGAGTACCGACTTCGGTTTGGTAATAATTGTGATCAATATGTTCTATGTACAGCGCTTTGCCAAAAGCGCTATATAAATAACCATTTGACCATGAGATTAGATATAGAATTCAGCATGGAGTCCTTGCCTCTTTGCACTGTTGTATCATAACATTGGCATACCATTAGATAGTAATAGCTCCAGGAAATGAGGACTTTCATTAAACACCAAAAGAAAATTCTGTTATCGAACCTCAAAACACACAATACAATTCATGTTTGCTTTACTATGTAATTGGCTAGGTTTTTGTGTTTTCAACATTAGATCAAATGGCCAGACCTTAGAGAAATAATGAAAGGTGTATTCTGTCACAATGCAGAAAGCTGCTGCATATTAATAATTTCCATGCAGTTTTTGCACTCGTCGGCTGGATGTCACATACATTTTACCCTCTTGCAAGGGAGAAAATTCATGTTTAATCTCTTGAAATCTCATTTACTCTCAAAGTTTAAAAATAGGGAGTGAAATACTCCCACCTCAAAATCCTAGCTGGAGCACTGCTCCCACTGCCTCCCAACTCTTCCAAAAATAAATTCCACCTGCTTCTTATGCTCAAAGCCAAATACCCTTTTGGGAGATTATAGATATTAATAAGTAGGAAGCCTGCATTTCCCATCAGAAGGACACCCAGGATTTCATTCTTTTTAAGGGGCATCCTCATCATTGTAAGATTTAAAGAATCTTTTATCATAATTAATAAACCTCCCGAAGACCACCCTCTAGGACCATGACGGGCAGGATTTAAAAAGCATACGTAACTGTCCACACTTGGTTCATTCTTCAAACAACCCTCTTAACAACAAATAATATCAAAGCCACTAAAGTGTTTTTCGTGTTGTGAATTGTGCAACAAAAAATAAACGATTAAAGACTCTAGAATTGCATGAAAGTATCAAGAGCTGGTCTAAAGGATGCACAATGTTGCCCCCCTCATGGTTGGAAATATTAGGACTGGGCACCTGCAGAAACGGCTAGCACCTTTGGCAGCCAAGACCAGTCAGTTGCCATTATATCTGTACCCTTCAACATTGTCACTTTGCGACAAGAGCATTCATCCTTAGGAATGGAGATGTTTAAAACAGTGCCCCGCCCCTCACCCTCTGGACTTATAGTCTTCTCTTTAAGTCTGGCTTTTTCCTTTAAAGAGAATGAATTAACACAAGTAATACGTCAATGCCAAAGATAAAAAACGTTTCCAGTTCTGAAAAGATCAATTGGGTTATGATCCTATTTCTAAAGTGCACTATAGCAAAGCCCTCCCGATTACCATCCAACAATTCCACCAAATCTGTGTCCATGGAAATCAACACGCGACAATGTGGAATTTCATGAAATAAATATAAA